>NC_043706.1:70731194-70816946 GCF_006229205.1 Suricata suricatta | reverse complement strand
TGCTATGTAGGATTCAAATCAGAGGAAATTCTTTTAGAAATATAGTGCTTTGTTTTGTGAAAATGCTTTTCAAATGCGTATTAAAATTATGGGATATTAGTATGATTTTTAAATGCCTCTGGTATTTTGGTATCAGAATCTGGCTGGCTACTGTTGTGGAATAAATTGCTGACATCACAATAATTTTAATCAAAGCAACTTTTTTACTTTGCCAAATTAAGCTCATTCGTTTGTCAGATAAGAATCAACCAAAATGCAAAACAAGCATTAAATCTATCTACAATCTGATATTGGAAAATGATGTGTCTAATTACCATTGTTCAGTTGTTAGGACAGGTATCAGGTGAACCATTAAGAATGGGGACATGTGCTGTCAGGATGTCTCTATTTGTGTAATTTTCATGAGTAGACATGCATAACTTTCATTAAAACAAAGATTTGTACAGATTTAACCATTCCTAATCAAATATTTGTTTGCTGGTAATGTAAATAAATATGTATAAATACATTAAAAAAGGAGAACTGCACCAAAATTGATATAACATCACACGTTAATTATCCTCAAAATGTTAAAAATTAGTATGGTACAGATTTAAGTGTGCAAATTGTTTTGCACTCATAAAAATAGTTTAAAATGTAGTTTAGAATGTAAACTTTAGGTTTTAATGATGCCTTAAAACTATCTCTTTGGAACTTGAGAGTTCCTTGAAATCTACTTTGAATACAACTGATCTAGTCCAAGCATTTTGTACATCATGAACATATTAAAGTACAGAGAGGTAAAGTTAGTTTACTAACTTCACTACCATGCTAGTGAAAAGTAGAAGTACTATGAAATTCTCTGGTGATCGTGGGCAGTGGCAGTGAGCCACAGCTCCCAGTGACACAAGATTTACAAGGGTGTAAACAACTGACACACTTGTTATTTATTTTCAATATAGGAATTAATAAACTACATGAGATATATAATCGACACTTTATTTTAAAATAGGCTTTGTATTATATGATTTTGCCCAATCCAGGCTAATGTAAGTGTTCTGAGTACGTTTAAGGTAGTTTAGTCTAAGCTGTTCAGTAAATAAGTATATTAAATGTATTTTTGACCTAAGAGATTTTCAACTTATGATAGATTTATTGGGATGTGGAGGAAGAACTGTAGTTGCAGTTTTGCAATGATATAAGTGATAGAAAAATCTTTTCTAAGATTTTGATTTTACTGAAGATACTTGTCTATATATCTTCCTATTCATTTGAAATATATAACTATACATACTTCTAAAAAGAATTTGTAGCATATTGATGGCATATTGATGATTTGAAAAATAACAGTTACTTGGGCACCCTTTTATACTGTTGGTGGGAATGTAAACTGGTGCAGCTGCTCTGGAAAACAGTTTGGAGGTTCCTCAAAAAATTAAAAATAAAACTCCCCTATGACCCAGCAATAGCACTGCTAGGAATTTACCCAAGGGATACAGGAGTGCTGATGCATAGGGGCACATGTACCCCAATGTTCACAGCAGCATGTTCAACAATAGCCAAATCATGGAAAAAGCCTAAATGTCCATCAACTGATGAATGGATCAAGAAGATGTGGTTTATCTATACAACGGACTACTACATGGCAGTGAAAAAGAATGAAATCTGGCCATTTGCAGCAACATGGATGGAACTTGAGGGATTATGCTAAGTGAAATAAGCCAGTCAGAGAAACACGGATACCATATGATTTCACTCATGTGGATCAGGAGAAACTTAACAGAGGATCATGGGAGAGGGAAAGGGGGAAAAACAGTTATGGAGGAGGAGGGAGGCAAACCATAAGAGACTCTTAAATACTGAGAACAGACTGAGGGTTGAGGGAGGATGAGGTAGAGGGGAGGGTGGGTGATGGGCATTGAGGAGGGTTGTTGGGATGAGTGAGCACTGGGTATTGTATGGAAACCAACTTGACAATAAACTATAATTTTAAAAAACTTATTCAGCATTGTAAATGTCTCAACAGATTTAAAAAATCTTGATAGGCATTAAGTAACGTAAGTCTTAAGATAGAATTTTGTATCTTATGTTTTAGGTCTCTTGATGTTTTAAGTGATGGTGTTCTGAAGGATCTTTCTGTATTTTATAGAAAAATGGTAAGGTTTATGTTTTTTCAATACTATGATCAAACTAAAGTAGTATATTAGGTCACACTTCTCACAAAACAATTTCCTAATGAATTCTAATACATTAGGATATTTTAAAAAGGAAGACTTTTTTTCCCAGATCCCACAGGTTAGTATGATCACTGAACATATTTAATCATAAAATTAATATCCATTTTAATTCCTTTTTAAAGACCAGGACAGTGTAAAACATGGATTCATATGATCCCTAATAAATGGATTAATTTGCATTTAATAAGGTGTAGTTCTTTTGAAAAGTGTTTTTTGACAGTTTTTTGGAATAATCTGTTTAATGGATCTAATCAGTTTCCCCTTTATTGTAAACTTAGGAAGTCATTAGGCATTCTAGACTTTTCCTTGTTAATGTCACCACATATCAAAACAAGTGGGAAATTATACCTATTTTGAAAAAGTTCTTTACATATTTTATATTTAAAAAGTGACTTTTTAAAAATAGATTCCAGCAATGGATAGAAGAGTTATTACACCATATCAGGATGGACCAGATATTAGCTATTTGGAAGTAGGAGATGGAGATATCTTTTTGAAAGAAGAAATAAATATGGAACAAAATTATTCGTAAGCTCTGTTTGTTTTTTTCTTCTTTTCTTCCCTCTTCTTCTGCCCCCTCCCCAGTCTTTGATGCTATTAACACGTTTATACTGAAAGAGAAAAATTGGAGAATCCTGATATAGGAAGTATGTATTTATGTTTATTCTTAGTCTTGTTATAAGAAAAGTAAATGCATAATTATTTGCAGATGTAACAAAATTAACTATAAATATAAAAGGAATACAACCTTTGAGTTAACATGTTAGATTGAATAAGTACATTTATCTTAGCTACCTTCCCCAAACCTGCTGAAACTATAATAAAGAAATACAAAAAGTATATTGTCCTAGAGCAGAGAGAACAGGAAAGGAGAAACAGTAGTTAGGAGGTGTTAACAGTTTTGGAAGTTGGAAAGTGGTTGCTGAGCAGTAATGACTTAGAAAAAAAAAACCCTGAAACAGAATTCCAGAAAGTCTTTTTTTTTTTTTAATGTTTTATTTATTTTTTTTTGAGAGAGAGACAGTGTGAGCAGGGGAGGGTCAGAGAGAGAGACACAGAATCCTAAGATAGGCCCAGGCTTTGAGCTAGCTGTCGGAACAGAGCCTGACATGGGGCTTGAACCTACAAACAGTGAGATCATGACCTGAGCCAAAGTCGGATGCTTAACCGAATGAGCCACCCAAGCACCCCAGTTCCAAAAAGTCTTAAGAATTAGAGGTGTAGCAGGTTTATGAAGACCAGGGTGATTTGTAAAAGATCATTTTTTTAGCTTCTTTGAAAGAGCATTGACCTTTTTCTGAACCCAGTTCAACCAAGTGATTATTCCTCCTCCATCTTGGCTGAAAGATTTCCCTTCTGTAGCAACTGAACCAAGGAAGAGTGGATCAGCCATTATAGATTTTTCTCTATAGAGAACTTGACTGGTTCAAGAGATGACCTATAGTGACTAACATTTGGGAATCCTCTAACAAAATATTCCAGGTTCTACATAATGTCCCTGTAGTGTGGCCAACCATCTGACAAGCCCTGTTTAGGATTTCCAAATTGTGTCTCAGGCTCACTTATCAGCTGGTTACAGAATTACTTTTCCTTCTACTTGGTAAATGACTTGTTAAAATCTTTGGGCATTCAAGTCATTTATTATATATATAAAAGTAACTAACTGCATAGCTCACTGAGAAATTGCTACTGAGTTCCAGACTTTTTTTAAACCCCTTTTCTAGTGTTTCTTTGCAGCTGATTATTTTACTTTTCAAAGTATTTTCCTATATACTATTTTTTCCCTAACTTTCACAGAAATAGTAGTTAGAACTAGTAAGAGTACACACTGAGATTCAGTAAAACGGAGTAATTTGCTCTGAGCAACATAGATAAAAGCAACTAAAGCATACTTATTTTTTGTGTTCTCTGTTTGACAAAAATGCTGTATAGATGTATATATTCTCTTGCTCAAAATGCATAGTTCATTTGCTGTTAATCTCTAACTTATTTCTAAAAAATGAATTTTATATTTGCTTTTTTAGGGAAAGTATGTTCAAGAAGGCAAAGACAAGAGCAAAAAAGAAGACACGCAAGCGTTCAGATAGTTCTGGAGGTTATAACCTTTCAGATGTTATTCAGAGTCCTCCATCTACAGGTTAGTGAGAGTATCTTAGGATATATTTCCTGATCTAATCTTTCATGTCTCTATTATCTAATTAATTGAACATGTATTAAATACTACGGTATGCCGTTTACCAGGCCTACTGAAAGAAAATAGTCTTAGGGAGGCTATGGAAAATGATAGTATATTGTAATAAATATTTGGATTGAAGTTGGCTTTGCGGGCACAAAAGAAAAGCTTCTGCATTGGATCTTGAAGAATGAAGAGAAATTGGCCAAGAAAAGGAAGCAGGCTGATAGACATGCAGCAAAGGGGGCAATATACTCCCAGGACTAGAGGCACTGGAAATAACTGCACATTTCTTGCTCCTTTGTTTCAGCATGCTTCAGCCATATAGGGCATGTGCATATAAGTGGTAGTTGGCAGTGGTCAGGTTTTGGAGGGATTTTATGCTAAACTAAGGAATTTGTTATTCTGAATGCTGTGAGTAGCTGCTGGATTTTTAAGGCATATAATGTGAGTGGATAAAATTGATGTTTTTAGAAGACCACTCTCTCCAGTAGCATAGAGGGTTAGAGATGGGCAAAACAGGACAGAGACAGTATTATCACATGGATTCATTGCATTTATATCAGTATTCCAAGTGAGATGTCATTCATGTGCATTAGAAGGTTATAATCCAGTAATAGAATACAACACATTTTATATCTATGCATTATGTGAGCTGTTTGAAAGTAAAGGTTATGTAGTTTTTCTAAAATAGTTTTCTCAGTTTATTTTGAAAATCTTTTACTGAAGAGATGAAAGAAGAATGAAAATCTGTATACCCTTTATCCAGATTTATTGTTAACCTGTTACTACATTTGCTTTCTTTTTATAGACTTTTGTTGCATGCTTACTTCCCTCATCTTCCAAACAGTCTTATCATTTTTACAGATCCACTTGGAAGTTATAGGCATGGCATTTTAATATGAATTAATACGAACCTCCTAAGAATAAGGGTATTCTTCTACACAATCATAATACCATTATCACATCAAAGACTATTAACACAAATTCATGAATATTATCTAGTATGATAGTCTCTATTCAGATTTCCCCAGTTGTCTTGGAATGTTTTTCTTACAGCCTTTTGTGTTTTAACCTTAAAAAAGACCTAGTACCCTATGAAGGCCGACATTACCTTTTCTTACTAATGTCTCTTTAGTCTCTTTTACCTAGAGCAGCACCTCACACACCTTTTTGTTTTGTTTTCAGAGGTTCAGGCCAGTGGTATAGACTGTCTCACATTCTGGATTCATCTGATTAGATCTAGATCTAAACTATCTAAATTGTAATAGTTTCCTTAGATTAAAATACAGAAGTGTAACCAGAAAATAATGATACTACAGTATGACTTTAAGAAATGGTATGTGTGTCTATAGCAGTAAGATATAAACAGGTATAACTTCTTAGCCTGATGAGGTAACTTTGAAAAATACCAGCACACTGTATTCCTGTGGGAGAAAAAAGAAAAGCTGTCATTCAGGGCAAAGAAAGAATGTCTTTTTATGTTTAACATGAGCTTCAAATGAGGTACTTGATGTTTGATAATGTTCAAAGGAATAAACAATGTCAAGAATAGTTGTTTTGGATAGCCCTGAAGGATATTAAAAAAAAAAAAAAGACAATATATCTGAATTGATTGATGAAGCACTGAAGGTAAGTCTTTCATGTTTACTACATCTCCTGATTCCTATTTAGGAAGTTTTACTATGTAAAATTCTGTGATTTTTGTGTTCTCTATGTTACATGAATTACCTCTAGTTCATAGAAGGACACATGGGTGGATTGATGGAAAGATGAATAAATGGATAGACATGAAGTTATGAAACTGGTTATTTTCCAGTTGCCTAAAAGACTTAGGGAAAAAGCAGATATTTGACTTATTTTCAATAATGGTATTATTAGCACTTGTGTTAGAATCTTTGCATTTCATAGATGGAAGAGACATTAGTAATGAACTAAAATTTGTCGCTTCCTTTAAACCTAAGGAACCAAGTGCAGAAAACTTCAGTAATTTGAGTAGTGACAGAAATATAATTTATTTTTTCGATTCCAGTTCTAATTCCTCCTGCTCTACTACCCTTTCTGTGGCCAAAGCAGATGATTGAAAGGTCAAATTTAATTGGGGCTAAAAAGACATGCTCTGGAAGTAAGCTTAGTTGTGTGATCCTTTATGTTAGAAGACAGTCTGTGAAAATGTTTATACTAAAAAATAATTATTGGCCACTTTAAATATCCTTTTTATTCATTATATTTATTTCAAATTGACTTTTGGGAGTATTCTGGTATTAAATATACTCTTAAAAATTTGTTGCTCTTAAAAATATTTAAAAGATGGGGTATAGTGCTGAATGTTATTTCCAAATTATTTGAGCAGTGACAGTAACAAAAGAGGCATATATCTTATCACAATGATTTACTTAAAAGAAAACACTTACTTGAATATATGAGATGGTATTTTTAAAAATTATTTCTTTTTCCTTTTTAGTAATTTAAATCCAAGTTAGTTAACATATAGTGTAATAATGACTTCAGGAATAGAATTTAGTGATTCATCACTTACCTAGGACACCCAGTGCTCATCCCAACAAGTGCCCTCCTTAATGCCCATCACCCATTTAGCCCCTCCCCCCACTTTCCTTTCAGCAGCCCTGTTTTTTCTCTGTATTTAAAAGTCTCTTTTGGTTTGCCTCCCTCTGTTTTTATCTTATTTTTGCTTTCATTCCCCTGTGTTCATCTGTTTTGTGAGTACAGTCATATGATATTTGTCTTTCTCTGATTTCTTTTGCTTAGCATAGTACACTCTACTTCCATCCATGGTGTTTCAAATGTTTTATTTATTTTTAAGTCAGTTGTAAAATTTTTAGTTACAGCTCATGTAATGTGTTTTTTTGCTACCTCATTTAGATTCTACTAAATTTGAAATATGTGAAAGTAAACACATGAACTTAAGCAAAAGTTTGTTTTCTCTGTTTATATTTGAAATGACTTTGATATACTAAGGAATCTGGTTACCAGATATGGCAGGGACACAAGTATTTAGCTTGCCTAGGAGAAGAAATGGTATGTACATTTCATAACAGCCCTTTGCTTTAGGCAATAGGCTAATTAAAATAGCTCTCAATCCTCAGATTTTCCCTCAACCCCCCGCCCCCATAAATAAAAACCCTCAAACAGGCCACAGTTGGCTTCAGCATAATCTCTGCTACTGGGCCAGTCTGTTGACTAGATGAGAAGTAGAAAGGCTACAGTGTTCCTCCCACACAGAATGAGGCCAATCCCCCTCTGCAGGGTGCAGAGAACGTGGTACAGAGAGACAGATGAGAAAGGGGAGGGTCTGAAGTTCATTAATTTTGTCTTTTTTTATGGGGGAAAAAGAAGTTCTGAATCACTTCTCAAAGCAGATCCTAAAGAAGTGTCTTCCTTATGTTTATTGCATAATTACTGTGTAACTGAATGGATAAAACTGTTTTTTATTAAAGTCTCCCCTATTTCAGTTTTTTACTTTATTTTTTCTTCATTTAGCTTGAATTGTCAAGATTTGACACAGTGAATATAATTTAAATGTTATTAAATCTGGATAAATGGAAGCTTTTAGCTCTATTTAGTTCACTGAATGTAATATACACATGTTTAACGTATTTTAAATATTTTTAAAAATTTTACCTTTTAGGATTATTAAAATCTGGTAAGACCAATTCTGTGGAATCGCTCCCAGAACTACTGACATCAGATTCTGAAGGAAGCTATGCAGGAGTGGGGAGTCCTAGAGACTTACAGTCCCCAGATTTCACAGCAGGATTTCAATCAGATAAAATTGAGGTTTGTTTTTATTTATTAATGCACTGTTTTCTTAATTTCAGATTTTAGATATTTATACAATTAATTTATCTTTAGTTTTTTATTATTTTCTGCTCTGACTTTAAAATACTCTCCTGGCTGGTTTATAAAAAAAATATATATATATATTTAATAACATGTAGTATTTTCTCAAATTTGCATTATGTTTCTAGTTTTAAAGATTTTAATAGCCATTTAAGCCCTTTATGACTTATATTTCTAATCCTCTTTCTGCAAATTAAAATATAATGTTGATGCAAAAGACAGCAACACTGTATAGACATATGGAAAGATATATTTATAGCTAAATTACTTGAAATCTATTTTGTGAAATGTCAGTTAACGCCAGCTAAGACCTGTCAAAGGAAAGTGATTTTGAAAGGAAGCCTAACTTCAAATTCTCTCTGCGTAGTCTCTTTCCTCTATCATGTTAACAGAAACAGTACAGTCTGGAATGGAGTTCTTCTAGTCCAGTACAATTAACAGTAAACTGCAGAATTTCAAGTCCTGTTGAACTTTGGAGAGTCCATTTTTTAGACATCTCTTAACATTTTGCCCCGTAATTGTTAATGTACAAGAAAGGAAAATGTCTAACTTATTAGATATGTCATTTTTCTGTAATCCCTAGTCCTCCACAAAACTATTAGAACTTCAGGAAATTCATGAGACAATGGAAAATTTACCTGTTCTTCTTAGTCTTCTAGACCTCAAGTATTGATTTTTTTTTTTTTTTATGTAGGCTAGAGGTTTCAGGCCCATTCATATTAACACCAAGTTGGTATAGAAGACAGTTGAGGTTTAAAAGGAAAATTAAAGGCATTTTATAAATGTTTGGCAATAGGAATCTGTCCCAGCAATGGAAATAACCATTTTAGTAACTTTCTTGACCTATTATAATGACAGTTGTTTTAAGGTTCCTTTTCAGCTTTCAATATTATTTAACTTTAATTTTATTTAGAATGAATTACATGACATTAATATGAAACAAAATGAAAATTTGGTATAAAGTCATGGACATTAATTTTAAAGTTACTGCTTCATATCCTATTTCAACAACTTCTATTAACATTTTTGTTTAATATTAATAGAAATTTAATGTGAAAACTTGTTTCCCTAAAAATTATTCCCAAAGCTCATGGTAATTGGGTTATAGTCACTTAGAAATTTTGAGAATTGGTTAAGAAACTAAACTAGAAGAATGCTAGATGATTATCCTTTTTTTTTTTTTTTTTTTTTAGTTTTCTCTTCAGATTTTATTTGAAATCTAATTCAAATTGTCAAAGCTACAAAAGGGGGAAGATATCTGTATTATTTTTGCTAAGTCACAACATCCTAAAACAAAATACTACTACTGCCAGCAGATCCATTATACACATTCCTGATGAAATTCATTAGCACAATAAAAATTTCATCTTGGAGAAACAGCCACAATGAAAGTAGTTTATACAATATAAAACAATGACAGGTCTACAGATGCAGTCACTCATGAGTTTACACATGCATTCACAAACAAATAAACAAAAAATCCGGGAATGCTCTTTCATTTGATTTTTTTGTTTTTGTTTTTTTAAAAAAAAAAAACAGACCATTCAGGCACAAAACAAAATTGCATTTCCAATAAGTGACAGCATGTTAAAGATTTATGTCAGTGTTTGTTTTTCTTTGACTTTTTATGAGACCTGTATGGAGATCGGGACTGGGATCTGGATTTCTTCCCTGACTTTTTAGGGGATCTAGACCGTGATCGCCTAGACCTTTTAGGTGTCCTGGAACCAGATGGTGATCTTTTGGCCTTTTTGCTAACATCTCTAGGAGAATCTTTGTGAGATGCCCTGGACCGTGATCTCTCTTTATGAGATCTTCCTGAATGCTCTGATTGCTCTGATTTGGGTGAAGGGGATTTCACTCGTCTATCACTGCTGCTTTGAGATGGGCTAGGGGATGTGCTGTGTCGCCTCTTCCTTTCTTTCCTTGTTGGAGTACATTCATCTTTCTCCTTCTTGTCTTTGGATCGAGATTCCAATTTTTCTTTATCCTTTTTATCTCTTTCTCGTTCTCTTTCTAATTCTTCTCTTTCTCTCGTTGAAGAAATTTATCTCTGTAGTGTTCTACTTGCTCCTGAAAGCTCTGGTGTGGTTTTTAGGTCTTTTTCCAATTCATCCTGAAACCTCATGACTTTGAGCTCAATTTCACAAAGTTTAGCTCGTTTTTCCTCACTCATTTCAGAGTACTTAGAAAACTTGGACTCCGTCATTTCTTCTTTGATGGGATTAGAGTACAAATGATGTTCTTCTGATTTTGAACTCTATCTTCTTCATCTTCACTTTCTTCTTCGTGGTTTTGATTTTCTTCTTCTTCTGATTCCTCATGCTGGTCAAATAACTCCCATTTAGAAGTTGTTACAGCCTGTGCTTCTAATTCAGATTCATCTACAGCTTCCCATTTTGATGGGGCAACTTTAAATATGGGCTCATTCTTCTTTGAGTCTTCAGTTGCATCCAAAGGCACTCCATCAAGATCATCATCAAGACTCTTTATAGGGACTCCATCAAGATCATCAATGGGAGTAGCATCAATTGGAATTCCATCCACATCTTCTAGAGGTGCACCATCAAGCTCTTCCTCAATGGGGGCACCATTGAGGTCATCTGGTACATCCTCTGTTTCCTTTTCTTCAATAATATTTACAAGTCCTAAGAAAATATTTTGTAGTTTGATCAAAAATGGTTCTGGATAAATTGCCCAATCCTCCCATGCTTTGAAACAGGTCATTACCTGTTGCTTAAAGTTTTCAGACTGTAAATGGTCTTGAATTGTACGATAGGTAGCATTGAGGTCTGAAAATATCTGACATAACTTTGTTTCAAAAAATTTTCTATAATATGAAGCATTGGCAACTTCGGCTGAAGAGTTATACAAAACATCAGAAACCAAATATAATCTGGCAATCTTTTTAGGGAGGGGCGTTTTTAAGATGGACAGTGACTCAGTAATGCAATCCACTGTTTCTTCAGCAGCTTCAGCATTATTAAGCCAGAAAACCATTGCGTCTCCAATATCATTTTTCCTTGGAGTTAACCCCCGCAGAATTTCTTCTGATTTGTCCCTCTGTTCTTCCTTAAGTGCTCCCTTTTTACTAGGCTCCTCTACAAAAGCTTCTGTTTCTTGTTCTTCTGACATCCCATTCAGGTATATGGATTTAATGGTGGTGGCCTCCAAAAAGATCCATTTCTGAACATACGAAAATCTTCCGTCCGCCACTTAGTCGAAGAATCTCCCTGCAGAATAGAATAAAGCTTCCACCTATAGTAAACATGGGCTGGTGTCTGGTTTTCAAATAAGAATCTGAACATAGGATTGTTGATTTCTCTGTTCATAATCATAGCTTCAAACATTGGCCCTTTACGTACAACAGACTCTATCATTTGATGTGTCAGGGTGAGTAAATTCCTTTCTATTGGGATAACCACTTTGACTATGGCTTGCGACAGAGTCTTCTCAAAATCCTCCTTGTTTTTAGGTGGCAGTAACATTGGAGCATTGGGGTTTTTTAACCTCTCTCTAGGCTGTGCATTAAAAGGCAGTCCTGATGGAAGTGGGGGAAGTGTATGTTCCATCATAGAAGGCGGAATGTATATTGGATGTGGAGGAATAGGCACAGCTTTACCCCAACCTAACTTCATTTCAAAAGACATAAACATCTTTCCATTTAAAATTTTTAAAGCTCTTTCAGCATCTCTTCTATTCATAAAGGCCACAAAGCCACAATTTCTCTCTTGCTCTTTCTTTATCAGTCCTAGGCCACATAATTTTCACACTGGCTAATGGTCCAGATCTTCCAAATTCTTGACAAAGCATTTCTTCATTCATCTGTGGGTTAATGTTTCCAAGGTATAAATTAGTAGTGCTTGGATCTCCTACATTATGTGAGCCTGGTGCATAATCATCAAGAACAGATGATCGATTTCTTCTTGAAGGCGCATCCATAGAACGACGTTGACCATCAGAATCTGACTGAGGAGGTTCAAATCAGCTTAACCTGCCTTTTGTTTTATGTCTCTCATCACGCTCTTCCTGAATTTGTTTCAATTCTTCTTTGAAGAGTTCCAAATTGCTTTTTTTCTTTTTTTTCTCCCCTTTCTTCAGTGGAGGTTTTTTGGTTTCTATGACAAGAAGAGATGGTGGTCTTTCATTGGATGACTAATTTGGAGGATTTTTTTGATCAGCAAATCTTGAAGATGGCTTATAGATTTTACCTCTTTTTTCATGTTTCATGTTCTTCTTTTGCTACATTAACAACACCTCCACGCACAAATGTCTTTACTTTATTACCATCACTTCCTTTAAAAGCGGCGAGAAATTCCTCATAAATCTCAGCAGCTGCCTTTTCATCTTCCTTTTTCTTTAATTCTTCTTGCTGCTTCTTACTTAAAGTTCGCTTAGCTGTACTCATTTTTCCAATACTGAATGCTTTAAGTTTGTTTTCTAGAAGAGGTCTTGAAAGATTCTGATGAGGAGAATCACAAAGGCTTTCACGAGCATTCTCATTCCTATAATTATGTTTCCTTGGACTCTTAGGTCATGTCCGACTTGGCATCTCCCTATCTGAGGGTCCCGATGCATCCATGTGTGCATCTGAAGATCCAGATAAATGAACATCTGATGATCTGGTCTTCGAACTGGCCTTCTGAGATCCACCTGGCGTTTTGTCCGCCATCTTGAGTTTTTCTAGATGATTATCCTTATAAGATTTCATGCTTTGATATAATTTAACCAATATTTATTAAGTACCAACTATGCTAGGTGTCTGCTATTATTCATTAAATTTTTTTTTTTTTACCTCCAGGGGAAAATTAAACCATATGTTAATGGTACACCTCCTGCATATTCTAGGGAAGATTTAAAACCGTGGGAAAAATCACCAATACATAACATATCTGCTCCACAGACCATTCCCAGTAACAGAACTGATACTACAAGCTCTTCTAGTTGGGTTGCTGGCTCTTTCAGGTAGGATTTTTATTCTGTTCTGTACTTGTTGGAGAAATATTATTTATTTTTAGTCAAATGGAAATTTTTAGTGAAGAACATTAAAAAAGTATTAATGCAAATTTCTAATACACAGAAAATTACCTAGATGCACATAGCTAGTGACTTAACAATAAGCTATTTTAAAAAATTTTTTGTAATGTTTATTATTGAGACAGAAACAGAGCATGAATGGGGGAGGGGCAGAGAGAGAGGGAGACACAGAATCCAAAGCAGGCTCCAGGCTCTGAGCTCTCAGCCCAGAGCCCGACACAGGGCTCAAACCCACAAACTGTGAAATCATGACCTGAGCCAGCCCAATAAGCTATATTTTTTTGATAGTATATATTAAAATTCCCATTAAGGAAGACCATTTTGTCATTTGTAAGTTTACTATATCTTTTTTTATGGGGAGGGAACATTATGGGATATATAAGATCTCAAAAAATACATGGTTATTCAGTTCATTTTCAGAGCACATTCATTTAATGTTACACTATGCTTTTAACTTGCCTATATTGCATCCATAGTTTTGTTCAGAAAAGTCAATTTTTTAAATTGCAGGAGTCGATATAATTAGAATGCATTCTTTCAGCGTGCTTATTGAGCTTGTGTTTCATATTTATACACCTACTCTGGTTTATATAATAGGCTAAAGCTGTTAATTGACTTACCAATTATATCACATAATTATTTTGAAGTACGCTGTATTTTGCAAAGTTGGAAGACCAGATTATGATGTGCCAGTTTATGTTGTTTAATAATCTAAAAGTAGTTTAGAAATCATTCTGAATTTTTTTTTTTGCCTTTTAAGTAAACGTATTTGTGGAAACCCCAAGAAGCCTCTTCTGATCACCACTAGAATATTTTATTAAGTGTGTTTTAAGAATAATTGGCCTCTTGTAAAGTCAGCAAAATAGATCAGCTATTTCTAAAAACGGTAGAATTTTTTTTCTCATTATAGTCCAACTCCCTCTGGTGGGTTTCTAATATTGAGCATCCCAAATTTTACTTTAAAATTTTTGTTGTTAATATTAGACAGTAGTAAAAATTTTGTTAAAAATAGAATATAATTTTCAAGTTCTATTCTTAAAGGTTAAGAATTTAAACAGAACTTTAGTTTCTTCTGCCTGAATTAGATAAGAATTGTTCTATTGCTTGGCTTCTTTTTTTTCCTTAAGAGTTTCAGTTACATGTTATGACTTTGGATGCACTTTAGTTGTTATATATATAAGAAGCTTTCAATTCAAAGTATCCTTTTTGAAATTCAAAGTATCCTTTTTGAAGTTGACCACAGCTGACAAAATATACCTGAATTATCCTCTCATTATTGATCTTACATATAATTTACAGTTTTAGTGAAGTTTGGTATTTGATTTTACGGATAAATAACTGTGTTTTAAAGTAACTTTTTATGTATATTTTAGTCCTGTCAGCCCTCCAGTCGTGGATCTCCGAACCATCATGCAAATTGAAGAAAGTAGACAAAAATGTGGAGCTACACCAAAGACAAATTTAGGGTTGGTTAAAAACTCATAAAAAAAGGAAAAGACCTTATTGTTTTATAGTTCTGTCCTAAAGAATTGGAAAGACATACTAGACTCTGGTTTTCTGAATTTGATGTTAAATTCAGAAAGGTCTACTGGACATTTTTATATTTCTGTATTTGATGTTAAACTAAATTATAAACTCTTTTCTAGGTTTGTAGCCTTCCTAATATTTCTTAAAGCTATCCCAAAGATTGAGTTGGGTTGGTAGTCCAACTCATGTAGAATATGGTTTGTCAGAAATTTGCCTCTAAACTATCATAGTGGACTATTTCTGATGCAAGTGTGATGTAAATGTATTAGGAAGGCTCATTTAGTAACTATTTGATCATCGATAGTATAAGTTGATACTGTAATTCTTGAATCTTATGGCCATTTTGATCCAATAATGGTAAAATCACATCAAACAAACAATGCAGTTTAATTACCTGTAAACTCCATTAAACAGAAATTAATGCTAATTCATTTAATTTCTAGCAAAGTGATTTCTCATGGAGTTAAACTTTCTCAGAAGCAACGAAAAATGATTGCAATGACTACCAAAGAAAATAATTCAGGAACAATAAGCATGGAAACAGCTTTAACTGCTCCTTCAAAAACTCCGAAACCAGCAAATGCATGGTATGCTTTTAAGTTTTATTAAAATAAGCAGAGATCTGTGTGTTAGCTTTTAAGGTAGTTCTTAGCTTCTGGGTCACCTCCTACCTTTTCAAGTATTTCACTCTTCTCTTTGCTTTTAAGTTAAAAATTAGACCTTGAGAAGTAATTTTTTTGTTTTGATATGTGCAGCATGGTGTGTTTTCTTTCTTTTTTTTCTATTACAGTTTTCAAAATGTTTTGTATAGATAGTTTTTTCTTGGTATTCTATTTGGCATGTATTGCTAAAGTAATCTAAGGAAGGAGTCTTAAATTTGTTTCATTTGTTACAAGAAACTATATACCATAGAAAAATTGGATAAATGCAAACAGTTTTTTACCATCTTAATTTCTTCAGCTGTATACATAATGTACATCTTTGCAGTGTTATAGTCTTGTTTTTCATTGTCATTTTGTTTATTTTTTTGTTTCTTTATTTTGAGAGTGAATGAGGGGGGAGAGAGAGAAAGAATCCTGAGCAGGCTCCATGCTGTCAGTCCAGAGCCCAATGTGGAGCACTGTCTCACAAACTGTGAGATTATAACCTGAGCAGAAATCGAGTCAGATGCTTAACCTACTGAGCAGCCCAGGCACCCCTCATTGTCACCTTTATAAGCAGGAGTATTTATTTGCTGTTATGTAACTTTTCTCCATTACAGTTTACTGCAATTTGGAGATTAAGAGGAATAAGCTCCAAAGAGGTCAGATAGCAGTTTTGAGGTATATAAAATAGGTTGTACTTCCTGTGTCCCTTCTATCCTCCCTTTCTTTGTAGCTAATAATAACTAAAAAGCAATTTTAGAGAAATTACATGGATAGCATGAAGGGCACAAAGACCCACTGAACTCTCTTTTTTTCTCATAAGGATTGTAGAGGGTCTTGGAGGCTACGCTTTGTTGGAGGGAATCCTTTCATTGCTTGTAATGCCACATTTTCCTATTTGTAAGAGAATAGTTTTCCCAGTTGTAAATTATATTGAAGAGAGTTGCAGCTCATTTGGCGTGCCACCCAGGAGACTCAATCAGTGTCTCTCAGAGCCACTTATAGATCTAAAGCATGATCACAGAAAAGAAAAGTAAAGGAAGATGTGGGAAAACCCAAGTAAAAAAGAGGGTAAAATTTGAGAGAATAGGTTTAGTAGAATGTTTAAATTCATCAGTATTTGTGTGTACCTTCTATATATGAGACTATGTAGACTGATTTGGTCATCTTCTGTAAGGTTTGTGGGATAGCTGTTAGAACATTGAGTTGTGTTTTTTATAAGGAAAATTATGGAAGACGTCATGAGTGGCTCAGTTGTTTAAGTGTCCAACTTTGGCTCAGGTTATGATCTCATGGCTTGTGAGTTTGAGGCCTAAGTCAGGCCCTGTGCTGACAGCTCAGAGCCTGTAGCCTGCTTTGGATTCTGTCTCCCTCTCTCTCCGTTCCTTCCCCACTTGTTCTCTCTCTCCCTCCCTCTCTCTTAAAAAGTAAATAAATGTTAAGAAAAATATGGAAAAGACACAAAGTTCTAGCTTTCAAAATACTAAATATACTGTACTTTGAGAGAATTAACTAAAGCACATGAGAAAGTGTTGGGGTTAGTAATAAACTTTTAGCCATGCCATTAACCAGTTTTATGATTTAAAAACAAAAAGTAGGGGAGGATCCCAGGGAAGATGGCAGATTAGGAGGACTGTAAGCGTGCTTTGTCTCACAATAAAACAGATAACACACACATCATTTTAAATAACCCAGAAAATGATTCATACTACCAAGAGCAATCTATAGATTCAGTGCTGTCCGTAGCCAAATAACAAGGGCATTTTTCATAGAACTAGAACAGATAATCCTAAAATTTGTATGAAATCACAAAATAACCTGAAGAGCCCAAGTAATCTTGAGAAACAAGATTGAGAACAAAGCTGGAGGTATCACACTCCCATATTTCAAAGTATTACAAAGCTATAATAGTCAAAACAGGCATGGTACTGGCACAAAAACAGACACATAGATCAATGGAGCAGCATACAGAGTCCACAAATAAACCCATGCTTATATGATCAATTATTCTTTGACAAGAACATATAAAAGGAAACAAACACATTTTCTCAACAAATGGTGTTGGGAAAACTGAGCCATTTTCTTATACCATATCCAAAAAAATAAACTGAAAATGCATGAAAGATTTAAATTTAAGGCCAGAAACCATAAAACTACTAGAAGAAAATGTAGGTGGTAAGCTCTTAGACATTAGTCTGAACAACAAAATGAAAAGACAGCCTACTAATTCAGAGATACTTGAAAATATGATTGATATAAGATTACTATAAAAAAAATATAAAGAATTGCTACAACTCCATATCAAAAACAAAACAATGGGTTGAGGACCCAAATAGGCATTTTCCCAAAGAAGACATACAGAGAGTTATCTAATAGAGACATGAAAAGATGTTCAACATGACCAACCATCTGAGAAATGCAAATCGAAACCACAATGAGAGAACACCACACATCTGTCAGAATGGCAGTTGTCAAAAAAGATGGTAAGTGTTGAAGAAGATGTGTTGACAATGGAACGCTCACGCACTGTTGGTGGAATGCAAAATGGAGATTTCCCACAAAATTAAAAATAGAGCCTCCATATGGTGCTGCAGTTCCATTCCTGGGTACTTAACTGAGGAGATGAAGACACTAATTGGAAAAGATAAATATAGAATCCTGTGTTGTTTGCAGCAATCTTTTTAATAGCCACAATATAGATATAACTAAGTACCATCGACGGATAAAGATGCATTATGTATGTGTGTATATATATACATAATGGAATATAAGCCATAAAAAGAATGAAATCTTGGCATTTGCAACAAAATGGATGGACCTAGAAGGTATTAATTATGTTGGGTGAAATAAGAGAAAGACAAATACTGTATGATTTCCCTTATATATAGAATCTAAAAAACAAATGAACAAAACAAATAGACTCATCCATGCAAAGGACAGTCTGGTGGTTGCCAGATGGGAGAAGGGGAAAGGGATTAAAAAGTCAGAGTAACACACTTACAGTCATAAAATAAATAAGACACATAGATACAATGTACAGTATAGGAAATATAGTTAATAATATGTAACAATTTTGCTGCCAGATAGTAGCTAGATCATTTCACCTTGTACATAAACATTGAGTCATTATGTTGTACACCTGAAACTAATATAATGTATGTCAACCATACTTTAATAAAATTTAAAAATACAGACTAATCAATAGTTTTATGTATCTTTGAATACCAAGTAAATTTAATTATAATTTTATTCTGAGTTATTATCAAAGTGAATTTTAAAATTAATCATTTATGCACTTTTAATGGCTTGAAGCTATATTTTTGGTATCTGAAGGATCTTTTAATTCATGTCTGCTAAGTTCTGAATATATGTACTTTGTACTCATTATACAGTGGGCTGACATAACTTAGTAAAACATAGGTATTAAGTTATATGTGTCAAATATAAAAATCAAATAAGCATATAAAATATATACATATGCTTTGTTATGGACATTTTATAAGTTAATGGAACTAATAAAATATTCGTTAGAAATTTTAAGAACATTTATAAAATGGTTGTTTAGTATTCATGAATTTTGATCCATGTTTAGTATAAATGGAAATAACCATTATTTGATTGTAGAATACTTTTTACACAGAGGGCGCAAATATATGTAGTATATGTTGGAAGAAACTAAAAATGAAATAGATTTGTTTTCCTGAGCGTATCCCATGTAAGTGTTTGTCTAATGAATTTGGTCGAATTTAAACTTTACTGTGCTATGAATAAATTAGAAAATGAAGCTTAGCATTTTAATCTGATATACAGATTGTATTTATAAAGTATATTCAGTACTGTAGTGATATAAATTTTTAAAGTTATTTCTCAAAAGTGTATCATCCTCATCCAGAAGAATCCTCTTAACAAGATTTTTTTTCCTTAGAAAGATGTTTTATGCTATGTTTTTATCTTAAGGTTAAGGTACAACTTAGCACATCACAAATTTGCCCTGTAAGTCTGCTTGTGATTATGGGAAGGATTTTAACTAGTTTGTTGACAGATTCATTCACCTAGTTTATATGACTCATAGTACATAGCTGTACTCCTGTTGTCTAGTTAGGTGTGGCAATATTATGTATTCAAGATAACTGATTTCTTGCATTAGAATAAGTTCTGATTAGCTGAATTTAAATCTAATGTGCAAACACCAAATGTATATGGGAGTTGGCTAGTTTTCATTATCAACTGTTTTACTTGGAGAAATAATACATGTCTCACCAGTCATCTTGAGTGGAAGAATTCAGTCTTTGTGGCCTGGCTTGATATATGAATATAAATTCTTCTAAATTCCATATAGAGGTAACCCATAAATTATAAACTAATTTCAATATTTAACTTTTTAGAGCTGAAAATTTACTTATTAACGCAAAAATTTCAAGACTGCTGTAGCTGAGAAACAAAATCTTGATTAATGTTTTATGTAGCTGTAAGTGTTTACAAATGCTTTTTCATAAAGTTACTATGGCTGCTAAGATGACAAGTAGCCAGAGTCTGGGTTAGGAAAGCAGAATCATAGGAAATCAGACACTGTTTCAAATTATGGCATCCTCTGTGGAAAGAATAGAACTCATTTAAAGAGGTCTGGGTAAGTCATTTTTTAGGTAACCATTGAGCATGATTAATGAACATGTGAGTTTAAGATACTTTGTAAGCACTGTTACTTATGTTTATTCCTAAGGAGATATTATTAGTAGCTTTTAAAAAATTTTTTCAGAGTTTTTAAAAAGTATATATATCATTTATATCTTGGAGTCCCTAAATTACTGCTAGGATGAATCTGATAACTTGTGCTTTTTAGATCATTATGAAATTTCTGTATTTAGAAACATGAATTACTTACAGGAACATTCAGTGGATTCTTGGGCAAGAATATTTGCCAGTAGTGTTCCCAAATCACTAATGTTACACTGTACTTTACACCATAGTTACCTTGTTTGTCAATGGAAACTGTTAGGTATGTGTGCTTTGGGGAAGAAGAAGGAGTTGATAAAGAAGTGGGGAATGATTTCTTTTGTATATGTATTTAACTTTTTATGTTTTGTGTATGTATGTGCTTTGGGAAATTTTTTTGGTCAAATCATAAGTAAGTTCCTTTTGAAGAGATATTTTTACATGGATACTTCAGTATATCATGTTTCTGATACACATCTATAAGGAAGATTTCTCCAGTGTGATTTAAGGTTTTACTTAGAGCAAGCAACTTCTAAATGTGGACACAAGAGTATAGTGATTAAGGTTCGGTTCTGGAGTGAGTCTTGCTTGCATTTAAATCATGTATCTGTTACTTGCTAGCAATGTAAACTTCCCTTGTTCATAAAGAGTTAAAAATCGTACCTATTTCACAGGAGTATTACAAAGCTGAAACTAAGTCAAAGCATGAAACACTTAGGATACCATATTCAATAATATCTAATCAAATATGTTAATATTTTAATAAATTATAACTTAATTTGTAATATGGTCATAATATGTATTAAGTTTTTGGTGAACTTTTTTCTTAGAAAAATCTTATGTGAGACATTTTGTCTTATCTTTTATTGAGCAAATAGATATTTGGTAAAAAATTTTAGTTTTGTTATAAATGGATGTGTAGCTCATATGATAGCAAAACAAAGTGTCTGTCATCAGTGTCTGTGTTATCTTTGGCATTTTATAAGTATTGTCTTGATTTCTTACAGAAGGCAATGGTAGACTAGATGGCAAAGGATGAGTTCTGTGATCATTAAGAACTGGTTCTGCTTTATCTCTGGTGCTGCCTGAACTTTAGTTATTCTCTTCTTTTAAACATAGGAGATGATAAAAATACATCTCTTTCAGGTTTGTTATTTTAAGAATTAAATGACAGGATGCGTGTTAAAGTGTTTTACAAGTATAATTTGGTAATTAGGTCAGATTTGGGTACAAATGAGCTATTCAGACCAGATACGGGATTTTAGAAGTCTTGCTTTTATATGGGATACCTCAAATACTTTATGAACTTGATTTAGGTATGGATTTTAAGGTTTCTTCGAAGTATAAATTTAACTTTTTTGGGAATTACCTGGTTAGCATTTGTGTTCACTTATTAACATGGCCACTTTGTTTTCTGAGAAAAGAAAATAGAAAAAAAAATTAAGTTAGGCCTGGAAGTTGTTTACATTATTATTGCTGAGAATTTTGACTATCTAATGTTAAGGATTCTGAAAATGATGCCTAGCACATGGTGTAGATCTTGTGTACAAAATAACTAATAAGTAAGGGTTATCCTTTTAATTTTTCTCATACTTTAGAAAGAAAGAAACTAAGCCTATTATAGCGGATTATATTTCTTCATGTCAGAACTTCTTTGTTTCTCATTCTTCTTTTTCTCTTACAACACAGTCAGTTTTGTTAAATGCTATGAAAATTATGAATAGTAAGACTTACATAGCATTTCTCTGTATCAGGGACTATTTTAAGTATTTTTCCATAAATTAACATTTGATTCTCAAAACATCCACTAATGATGATGGATATGGTATTAGTATCCTTGTGTTATTGATGAGGAAACTGAAGCACAAAGGTTAACTTCTGAAGGTCAGAGCCAAAATTTGAACCCAGGCAGTCTAGCAACAGAGCCTGTGTGCCTAGCCTATTATTCTGCAAATTGTTTTTGTATTGATTGTAAAATAAACCCTTGATTATTAAGAGATTCTGTATCATAAAAATCTGAGTATGAGATCTTTGAAAGTTCATTTGGTCTGTATAAATGATTAAATTTTGCCTGCTTTTTGTTGAATATTATTCTAAATACATTCTACTTTTAATTAATTATAAAGTATTACACCTATAATGGGTGTGATTAATTTTGTGTATTTAGGTCAACTTAATTTTTATTTCCTCTATTTTATTCATGTAAAATTAGGTTTATATTTTAAATAACTTTAAACATATACACTTAAAAAATGCACTTGTGCACTCAGCATTCAAATCAAGAAGGAACATTACCAGCATCTAAGTCTCATCTGTGGCCTTCCCAGCCACCAACCCACCAACATTTTTATCATCTATTCTCCTGACTTTTCTTTCCATAGATTTTCTTTTAATATATAGAAATAGAATTGTGTTCCTTTGTTCAACATTATATTTATGAGTCTCATATTTTTATGAGTACTAATACCCATTGTGTAAATATTCATTCCATTTTTGTTAGCATTTGAATATCTTCATTTTTTTACTATTAGGATTGGTCCTGTTATAGATGTTCTAGTTCATGTCTTTGGTATATGTATATTTGCATTTCTGTTGGATATATAACTAGGAATAACGGGCCATAGGATATGCATATGTTCATTTTTAGTGAATATTACAAAACATTTTCATCAATGGTATATGAGTTGTGCTTTCCCCACCTCTTTATAAAAACTTGGAATTTTCCAACTTTATTTTAGTTATTTGGGAAGGAGTGCAGATTTTCTTTTCAATTATGTTCTTTTTTAAAATAACATTATCAATGTATAATTTAAATACAGTAAATGCACTAATTTTGTATATAGGAGTTGTGACAAATGTATATACATCTGTAAATTTGCCACCCCAGTGGAAATTTTAAAAATATGTCCATCATCCCAGTACCTTTTCTTAGTCTCTATCCTCCACCCATGCCACCACTGATGAAATTTCTGTCCCTCTTAGTAGTTGCCTGCTCTCATACTTTATATAAATGGTATGTAACTACAGTATGTTCTGATTTCCTTCATTCAGTTTAAAGTTTTGGAGATGCATCCATGTTGTTGCATGTTTCCTTAATCTCTTTCTTTTTTGTTGAGAAATAATGGGTTTCCATTTTGTTTTTATGAAAAAAAAAAGTTATATCCAAATCTTAATAGACCTGTGTTTTTATTTCTCTTGGATAAATACTTAGGAGTGAAATGAATGTTAGACTTTATCAAAAGACCACTAGGTGTTCCAGAATGGTCATATTTTACATTTCTGCCAGCAGTATGTGAGAGTTCCTGTTGTTCTATCCAACAGGTCCTATCCAAGTGTCCTATCCAACACTTAGTACACTTAATCTTTTTAACATTTGCTACTCTAGTAGGTGTGGTTTATTTTACACTTAACAGGGCTTATTGGCCATTTTTATATCTTTGGGATGCATGTTCAGATCTTTGCCTTAAATTGGGCTATTTTCTTAATTCTTTTATATTTTGGAAGTAGGACCTATGTTAGATATAGATGTTCTGTGAATATTTTCTTCCACTCTGTAGTTTAGGTTTTAATTTTCCTAACATTGTCTTTTGAGGAAAAGTTCTGCATTTTGATAAAATGCATTGCATCAGTTTTTTGTAAAATTTTTATTTTATGTTAGGGCTTTTTGTGTCTTTGACTAAGGTTACAAAAGTTGTTTTTGTTTTGATCTGGATGTTTAATAAGTTTAGCTTTTATGATTGGGTTTATGATTCCAATTTTTTTTCTTTTTTCTTCTTCAAATTTATTTCTATATATAGGGTGAGATAGAGGCCAAGGTTTGTTTTGGTTTTTTACCCTCACCAGGTATCTAGTTGTTCCAGCACAATTTGTTGAAAAGATTGTCCTCTCCTCATTTTTTGTTGGCACTTTTGCTGGAATTCAGTTGACCATATATGTGTCAGTCTACTTCTGGACTCTGTTAAGTTCCATTTGACCTACATGTATATCCTTATGCCCATATCATACTGACTTGATAATGATAGTTTTTGTAAATATTGAAATCAGATAGTATAATTTCTCTGGCTTTTTTTTAATACAAAATTATTTTTTCTAATTTAAATTTTTCAATGTTTATATAAATCTTAGATTAACTTAGCTTATCAAAAATGTCTACTGGTATTTTGTAGGCATTGTTTTGAGTTTGTAGATGAATTGGAGTGACAATTTATGATATTGAGTCTCCCAATCATGAACATGTAATATCTTTATATCTTCCTTAGTTTCTCTTAGCAATATTTTGTAGTCTTCAGTGTATAGATCATGCCTATCTGTGGTTTGTCAGTTTTATCCCTAAATATATGTCATATTTCAGATCATAGGACTTTTAGTAGGATTTTTCTTTTTTATCCTGTGTTAGACAAACTTGCATTCCTGGGGGGAAAAGAACCCTCACTTGGTCATTGTTTATTATTATTTTTTTAATAAATTGCTGGGCATTACCATTATCCCTGAAAGTTTTCTTCAAAAAGTTCTTTTTCATCCTGGTACCTTCTCCATATTAATGTCAACCACTGTGGTGATTTTTCTTTTTTGACCACAGATTAGTTTTGCCCATTCTAGAAGTTTACATGATGAGAATGAAACAAAATGTACTTTTTTCTGTCTGGCTTCTTTCAGCATGTTTTTCAGATTTATCTAGATTGTGTGAACCACTAATTTATTCCTTTTTATATTACTCAGTAGTATTCTAGGTGTGAATGTACCATATTTGTATTTATTCCAATTGATGGACACCTGGACTATTTACAGTTTTTGGCTATTGTGAATAAAGCTGCTGTTAACATTCTTGTTTAGGCCTTTTTTATAGACATACATTTTCATTTCTCGTAGATAAATACTAGGGAGAGTTGCTGGATTATACAGAAGATACATGTTTACTTACTAAGAAATTGCCATACCTTTTCCCACAGCACTGCGGTGCCATCTCTTCTCCTACCCACAATGTATCAGAGTGCTGGTTATTTCATGTTCTTGCCAGCATTTAGTATTGTCCATTAATTTTACCCATTCTGGTGGGTGTGTGGCAGCTTTCATTGAGGCTTTCTGTTTCCCTGGTGAGTACTGAGCCTTTTTATGTGCTTATTCATTATTAGCATACTTTCTTTGTGAAGTGTTTATTCAGATCCTTTTTGCTTCCCTTTTGAAACTACCTTGTCTTTTATTATGTGTTTTTAAGTTTTGAGTTCCAGTAATTCTTTGTATGGCCTGGATACAAGTCATTTATCACATATGTGTTTTGCAAATGTTTTCTGTTTTCTTAATATCTTCTGATGAGAAGAAGTTTTAATTTTCATTAAGCCTAATTCATCATTTCTTTACTTAATGTTTACTCCTATATAAGTCCTAAGAAACCTTTGCCTACCATCAAGTCAGTCTTTTGTTTTCTTCTAGGATACTTAGCTTTTTACATTAGCTATATAATCCATCTTGAATTAATTTGGGGATATGGTGTGAGATAAAGATAAAGGTTTCTTTTAGAAACCATTCATTACTATGGATAATGACTTTTACTACTGAATTGCTTTGGGAATTTAATTATTGCAAGTAGAAGGACTGTATATGTGAGGTTCTATATGTGAGTTCTCTTCTTTTCCATTCATCTGTTTGTTAATCCTATGTCAGTACCACTCTGTCTTGATTACTGTGATTTGTTTTATCTTCTTCCAGTTTTGTATTTCTTTAAGAATACTTTGACTAATCTAGGGTTTTTTTTGCATTCTTATATAAATTTTAGAATAAATTTGTCAATTCTACAATAAAAAAGGGATTATTCAATTTTTAAAAATAGGATAGGACTATATTTTTTATTTCCTATTTTTGTTATCTTTTATAAATTGTTTTTTCAAAGTATTGTCCATTTTATGTAAGTTGTCAAATTTATTTGCACAAAGTTACTTAAAATCTTTACCATCTTTTTAATTCCAGTAGTATCGTGTATTAGTCTATTGCTTTGTAACAAATTATCCCTAAACAATGATTTAAAACAACCATTGTTTATTGTCTCATAGTTCCTTTGGGTCAGGAATCTGGATATAGCTTCACAGAGTTACTGCTTATGGGTGCCCCTGGCTCAAGTCTCCCACATTGCTGCCATTAGAGTTCAACGAGGACTGTAATCATTTCAGAGCCTGACTTGGGAAAGGATCCTTGTCCAGGTTCACTCCTATGGATATAGAAAACTGGATTGATAATTTTCTTTTCCTACTTTCATCATATTAAAGATGTTGTTCCATAATGTCTTAGCTTTTATTGCTTCTGAGTGTTTTCATACTGGATTGTATTTCTGTGGATACGTTCTTTCAAGCTTTTCTTTTGATCTTTGTTTGGTTTTTAGCAATTTGCTCATTACGTGCCTGAGTATGTTTTGGTTTTCTTTAGATCTTCTTTGGGGTTTGCTAAAATTCTTCAATCTTTGATTTAGATCTTCCACCAGATTTGGGGAATGCTTGGGCATTGTCTTTTTGAATATTTGTGTCTTACATATTTCTAACCTCCCCTTCTGGGACTCCCAGTTCTATTTGTGGCAGACCTTTGGTATCTAAGTCACCATGCTGGAACTTTTTTCAGTCTTCCCTCTGTTTAGATTCAAAATTTTGTATTGGTTTATCTTTAATTTTATTGACTTCTTTTTCCATTTGGCTGTTACCTCCATCATGAATTTTGTTTTTTAAATATTGAATTAAAAGTTCCTAAATTTCTATTTTATTTTTCATAGTTTTTCTCTAGGCTTATTCTTTGATTCTGTGCATTTTTTAATTGTTGACTTAGGCATAGTTATAATACTTGTTTTTAATATCATTTCAACATCTGGGTTATCTTCAAAGTTCTGGGTTTTTTTTTTTTTGATCACATCATTTTGATTAGTTCGCAACTGACAGCAAGAACCCAACATTGCATTAAAAGCTAATTATATAATACCATTGTAAGATTTTTGGTGTATATTTTCCTGATTCCCCACTTGTGATTTCTAGCACTGACCTCTTAAAAAATGAATGCTTTTAACATGATCTTTTGTCTTTTGCAGGGCATCTTCTCTACATTCAGTTTCATCTAAGTCATTCCCGGATTTCTTAGAAGAAAAAAAATCTATGACTGGCCATAGTTCAGGAGATCCTGTCAAAAAAGTTTGTTTTAAAGAAATAGAAAATTCCCAGGCTCCTAAAGTTGAAAGGTAGTAAGTTAAAAAAGTTACATATTTTCTACCTTAAAAAATTCTATGGTAGTTTTACATTCTCAAATAATCTTTAAAAATTTATCATGCAGACTTTTACACATTCTTTTACATTGAAAATTAACATGTCTTTTTTTTTTTGAAGCTTTATTTTGGTAGAATTGTCTTACAGTATGCTTATATATATTTAAAGTATATAATTTGATGTTTAGGCATATGTATGTACCTGTGAAACCATCACTAGCTACACTCAAAAGAGTGAATTGAACCATCGTTTTCAGAAGTTTCCTCATGCCCCTCTGTGGTTTCTTCTTCCCTGTTCCATTTTGCTCTCTAGGCAGCTACTAACCTGCTTGTGTCAGTATAGAACACCTTGTGAATTCTAGGTTTATATCTATAGGATCATTCAATATATAGATGGTCAATAGTTCATTCCATTTTATTGCTGAGTAGTATTTCATTGTGTAGGTATAAAACAGTTTGTTCATTCGCATCTGTTGATGGACTTTTGGTTGTTTCCAGGTTTTTTTTCTAGCTAATTTTGATACAAGTTTTTAAGGTCCAGTGGATTTTAAAAGAGGTTTCTAAATGCCTACATGGAACATGAAAATCTAAACATAATTTAAAAGCAATTTTCTAAAATAGTAGCTTCTCTGCCATGGTATGTAAATTCTGTTAATCATTGTACAAAGAGGAACATTCTTAGAGCATTAGATAGTCCAGTGTTGGAAGAAAGAACTGTGTTTCAAGTTGGTTGACTAAATGGAATTTTTTTTTATTTCTGCTAATATGACATCTCTCAAAGATTTTAATCCCTAAAGTTTTAGACAAAACAAAAATATAATTTAAAATGTCAGCCGTGACTAGATTAATATTGTTTTACATAATGATAAACCTTTTTTCACTATTTAAGCCTTTTTCCCCTAAAGCCTTTTTTAAAATGAGATCTTATGTCCAATTCTAATGTTATCAAATTTCTCTGAATCAAGAAGAGGAGTGTGAGGACCGTACTAGTTTAATCTCATCATATCTGCCTTGCAAGCAGCTCCTGAAGAACTTTCAAAGTCTTCTAGCAACATTGGGAACTACTGGTTTAGATGTAGTTTATATTGTAACTGACTGCCTTATTATAGATAATGTATATTTGGGACCAAAGATCATGAGCCATTGATTTACAATATGGAAAACCAGAGATTAGAAAGAATCTGAAGAAATCATTTGCTCTCTCTTTCCCTATCTTTATGAAAACTTTTATTAGTAGAACATGATTTTAAAATAAAAAATTGTAACTCTAACATTTAAAACAGATAAACCTTTTATATACTTAGGAAAAAGTGAGAATATTAAGGCTGGTTTGTTAGGGTCATAATATACAACTGGGTGTGATGTAAGACATTTAGTCTTAAAATTGACAAATATTTAATGACTTATCTGCTCTCTATCAGACATTATTCTAGGTACTAGAGTTAGTGATAAAATTAACATAGCCTCTACCTATATAGAACACAGTCCAAAACGGTAGAAAAACAGTTAAGTGTAGAAAGCATAATGAAAAAGTGTATTAGTCTCAACATTTGTATTTTAATTATCTAATATTAAGAAAATTCTGACTAAAATAAGTAGTTTATAATGATTTATGTTATAATGATTTAAAAAATCAACCTAGATTCTTTAAGAGCACAGTTCTCATTTAAACAAAGATGTCAGAAGAAATTTTATTCTTGATATAAGAATGAATGAACCTGACAGTAGAAATGAACATGCCAATGATCTTCAGTGTATTTGAAGTATTTGTATATTTTTTATTAGTTTCAAAATGTATTTCATTAAAAATACCAGCAAACATTTGTTGAACATTTTATGATACACTGAAAATGACTGAACCTATTCAGTATTTATAAGTTGTTTTCTTAAAGATGTTGAAGGAAGGACATTTTAGTCTCTTAAGTATTAAGTTCTCACAGTAAAAATGATGTTTATTTTCAACTTAATTTGAATGCTGTTGTGCATATACACACACATTTGTTTATATATTTCATAAATGTGTATATTATGTACAGATTCTAAACAAATGTTTTAAATCATTATTTATACATCTCTCATGTTTTTTCAATCCCCAATTTTTTTTAAATTAGCTTTTGTTGTACTCAGTAATGATCCTGTATCACAATACTTTTAAAAACTGAATATAGTCATTTTTTTAAATAATAATAAAAACCCCATAAATACCATTGGTTTTTGTAAGTTATGCGATGTGTAGACCCACTCTTAAATACAAAGACATGGAGTCGCCTGGCTAGCTCAGTTGGTAGAGCATGAGACTCCTAAATAGAAAGACATATAACTTCCTTATTTTCTTAATATGAAACACTTGCACTGGGGAGTTTTGTTGTGTTTTTTTTTTTCCTATGGAAGGTTAGTATTATACCTGTGCTGGTATCTTAATTCCTTTCTATTTCAGAAGCCTTAAGCTACTAATTATTCCTTTCTTTTCTTGTGGATATTCAGCCTTTTCCTTTTAGATAGATACATCCCATCTGGTTTTGAGTATGCTCAGATCTTTCTCATGTGGTGTGGATGAGGTAATCAATCCCTCAGTCATCTCCCACACTTCCTTCTTACAGTTGTCCTATCATTACAGTCCCTTACTCCCTTCACAGCCAGATTTCTCAAAAGAGCTGTCAGCTCCCAATCACTTCTTAATCCAGTCTGGCTTCCAGTCCCATTACTAAACTGAAACAGTTGAGGCGAAGTTCAGCAGTGACCTCCATATTGCCAAAACCATGAACTTCTTATATGACTCATTCTACTTTAAGTTCAATTACAGGTCATCTTTTCATTTCACTTTATATTCTTTTTACACTATTTCATGAGCTTCTATCTTCAGTTATCAGCTGTACACTAAAGATTCAAAAATTTTATCACCTGCCCACAACTGTCATCTGAGCTTCAGACTTACTCAACTGTCTTCTTGATATCTCCATCTTACTTAGATGTTCAGAAGTACCTTAACTTTATGCCCAAAACCAATGTTTTTCTCATATCCCTTTCATAAAATCAAACAAAAAATAACAGAAGAAACAAATCAACCCCTTCCCTAATTTTTCTTCCAAAATTTTCCCGATTTTTTTTCTTGATTTACCCAAAAATAATGAGAATATGACTATATTTATTGTAGCATTTTTTTTTACAATAGCCAGGATATGGAAGCAACATACATGTCTATTGATAGATTAATGGATAAAGGTGTGTGTGTGTGTGTATGTATGTGTGTGTATATATATGTGTATATATATACACATGTATGTGTGTGTGTATATATATATATGTATGTGTGCATATATATATATATATACATATATATATATATAATGGAATATTAGCCATAAAGAAAAATGAGATCTTGCCATTTGTGACAATATAAATGGACCTAGAGAGTACTATGCTAAGTGAAATAAGTCAGAGAAAGACAAATACCATATCATTTCATTTATAAGCAGAATCTAAGAAAGCAAAAGAAACAAGCAAAAACAAAGACATAAATACAAAGAATGGATTGGTGGTTGCCAGAGGGGAGAGGGTTGGGAGGATGGGCAAAATAGATGAAGGGGACTAAGAGGTATAAACTTGGAGTTATTAAAATAAATAAGCCATGGGGATGAAAAGTATAGCATAGGGAATATAGCCAATAGTATGTAATAATGTTTTATGATGACAGGTGGTGACTACACTTACTGTGGTTAAGCATAGCATAATGTAGAATTGTTGAATTACAATTGTTCACCTAAAGCTCGTATGACATTGTCAATTCTATTTCAATTAAAAAATGCATATATGAAGTCCAGTTCTTCATGAGAAGAATGGAATATTTTATGGTTAGTTGGAAACAAAAAGGTATATCAAATACTTAGCTTAAAATTAAGATAAAAGTTCTCTCAAAGCCCATTCTTCCTGAGTTTTCTTCCTTGGTAAATGGTATTTGCAGGTCTTTAACATTCAGTTTCCCTGACCAATATCGGGTCTACCATTAGGACATGCCAGTTTTAGCTCTTAAATATTTTTCTCTCATTCAGATTACTTTGATCTTTCACTTGGGCCACCTGAGTAGCCTCCTAACTGGTCTTGCCATGGCCTTTCTTCTACTCCTCCAATTTATTGAGCCAGTATGTTCTTTCCTGAAATGCAGGGTGAAAGCTAAAATTTTTATATGGCCTTTAAGGCTTACATAATCTGGCTCCTGCCAATCTCTTACCTTTCTCCTTTTGACATCTCTGTATTCTAGTTATCTTCTCAAATGCCATTTAATTCTGGCCACTTGCCTACCATTTGACTAGTTGACTCTTATTCTTTCAGTCTCTATTCAGTCATAGTCTTGGGAGAAGTCAGACTTCCTTTACTGGGTCGGTTTTCTATGATATGTTCCCATAGCATTTCTTACTCATCACACTTTCCACAGTTCTTATTAGTGTGATTCATTGTTTAATGATTTCAACTACAAGCAATGTTTTTGTATCCAACTATATGTTCAATGAAAGCATAGGAGAAGGGAGTCATTTCAGTGAGAGAAGATTGATCTCTGTTCCTCACTGAAGTACCAATGCTTAGAATATTTTCTATCATGTAGTAGGTGCTCAGTGAGAACAAGATTAATAAATGAGGTAAAATTATAGCTATTTCAAGTAACATGTTTCTAATGAGGGAGTTATATGCCTTAGGTCTATAAATTGTAAGATATGAACATTAAACTCATTTTTTGTAAAAATTTTACATTTTGAATATTAACCCTATAGATTGAAATTTTCTTGTTTTAAGCCTTTATTTGTGATAGAACTCTAAAAATATTGAGGATCTGTGGTTTCATAGTTGATCACTAGAGTGTGCTATAACACCAGGGCTCTTACTTGTGAAAAGTGGCAGCTGCTGTTACACTGGTTTGGAAATTGTAAAGGAGAATAGAACAGTGTTATGCCATCCATAGCTTGACTGTTTGGTAAGTGGAAGTTAATGTTTTAAATAGCTATAAGGTATCACTGAGCACTGTATTATCTGATCACTGAAAAGTAAAATAGCTTTCATTTTTTAATTTCATCACAGAATGTGTAATCATAAGGGAGCTTTTAAAAAAGGAAATAAAGCAGATAAAGTAAAATATTAATTCACTTAATTATCTATGCACTACATTTTGCTAGCCTCTATTGTGTGTGTGTGTGTGTGTGTGTGTGTGTGTGTGTGTATATATATATATATATATATATATATATATATACGCACACACAAGTGTTATACGCAGGCCTAGTCCCTTAAATGTGTTTGAAATCTAGTTGGTAAGTCTACATAGGCACACATGGAAGTTAAAAGTCAGAAATGAAAATGGAATACAGTGTAACAATATGAAGTCACCAGTCAATATATGATTTAAGTGACAGATGAGTGGTTCAGAAAAGGGGGGAAAATGGCCATGGGCTGGAGATGTATTTAGTTCATAAACACTTCTTTTTTCAGTGCCAAATGTTTGATCATTATATGTATGGCCATATGAATAGAATTAGAAAAATATTGATCTGCATTGCCACAAGCTTTTGAACATAGGATGGGGTTTTTTAAAGAAGAGAGGAGAAAGGGTAGTTTAAATAGAGGAAATAATGATTGTAGCAAGAAGACAGAAATGCTGTGATCCTTCAGGGAATCTGCGTGGCAGGGATGATGGAACTCATCTTAGGAAATTCCTCAAATCATACATTCTTGTTTCAATTGTAGAAAATATGATTTTTTTTCTCCAGTGCTAGGGAAATCCAGGAATGGCAATGTTATTTGGGGATTTTAAAATGCAGAAAAGAGGGGTTTGTGTTTGTGTTTATTGTTGTGTGTTCCTTTGCATTTTCATTCATTTTCCTTTCACTTAAACATCCCTTTTTGTAATTCTGGGCAGAAACTGATCTCATGTTTCTTATTAGTAAGGAAAACTAGTTATAAGATAAAAATTGTTATATCAGCTCTAAACTTACATAAAAATGTTTAAGCTAATACAGAATTTTTTAAACTGAGTAAGAAATAATTATTCTCAAAGTCTAAATTTGGCAAGATTAACGTTTTTTGGTTTGAACAAAAATCTCTGATTTTGTTTTAACCAGCCTTTCAATGTTGCTTTTATTTTCAGAAGGCTAAATTTTATTCAGATGGTCTATTGCGATGCTGTTTGGCAAATACCTAAAGCTTAATAATGTTGTGTTTATTATCTGGAAGCTTAGCATGTTTTGATTTTTTTTTTTAATCAGAGCTCTATTTAATAGTTTTGTTTCATTCTAAGGTGAAATTTTCATGGACTTTTAGTTGTTTGGGTAAATTTAGAACTAATGAGATTATCCATTGAAAAATTATTAACGGAAAGACTTCTGAGATTACCATCTTATAAAACATATTTGAGTTTCAGTCTAACACAATAGCCCTCTGTGAACCTCTCCTGAACCAGTTTTATCACATATAAAATGAGAACAATAATGCCTGTCATATAGGTTTATTATAGGGTTTATATCTAATAATGTATATAGAAGTACTCCATAAATTATAAAATCTGTTATACAGGTGAGTTGTTATACTTGAGCTCTGATTTATTTACCTTTGATTTAATAAGGCCTGTATAAGATTCTTTAGTCCTGATACTCCATTTGTTTTGGCCAGTATCATAGCATTTTCACAGACAGCTTGTAGCTGCTGCTTCTTACTTAAATGATAATTGATTCCATAATATTTTTCCATTTCTTTGCAAGTGTTAAACACTTTTAGCTGACCCCTAGACACCTGAGGGATTTTTGAGCACCACTTGAGTTACTATCTGTGTTTACTCCATGCCCTGCTTCACTGCCCCTAGAAGGCCTCTAATCTCCAGTCTTGGACTGACTTTAGGACCTCCCCGCACCCCCCAGGACCTTTCAAGGAGCTTATCCACGGGAGTTTGCATTTCAGTCTGTACGTTAGCTCTTTGCTCCGTTAGAATGCAGGTCCCATTATTTTGTAGTTATTGTGGTCCAGGTTCCCATCATCTCACAGCGCTTATCCGAACAGCTTTCTAGCTCGTCTCCCCGCTTCATTTTTCTCCTAGTCTTACTTCATTTCGGAGACTTCTCTTATTTTGGATGTCGTAGGTCAAGCATCCAGTAGATTTCAGGTCCTATAGCTTAAAACTTAGACCTGGTAATTATATTTTCATTTCATTTTGCATTTCAGTACCTAACATCTAGAAGAAAAAAGTGATCAGTAATTCAAACAAATAAGGAACTTAAAAAAAACCTGCTTTATCTCATACTTAAAATCCTTTAGCTTTCTGATTCAGTTATTTATTCCTTAATTGTATTTTTACAAACAGCTGTGTTCCAGGTGTTCTGCTGGACAAGGAAATACAAACATAAGTGAGGCATGGTGCTGTACCTCAAGAGACTAGTCTGGCAGTTAAGACAGACATGTAAACAATAATAACACAGTGTGTAAAGTTCTGTAATAGTAGATAAAGTGCTGTAGAAGTTGAGAAAAGGTTATATTTTAGCCAATCCTTAAATAATAAGACATATGTAGTGGAATGTATTCCAAACTAAGGGGAATAATAGAAAAAAAGCATTTGTGATAATGGAATACGTACTGTACTCTGAGTAAAAAACACCTGCTTTCAGTTCTGTCTCTGCTGCCTACTCAACCTGTGAATCAGGCAGTTATATAGTATTCTTTGAGTCTGAGTTTCCTAATCAGTGTAATGGAATAATACCTGCTGCTTTCTTTATAGAGCATTGCAAAGATTAAACGAGATAATGTATAAGAAAATACTCTCAGTAAATTTATTTGCCCACACTTCAGGTCTGAATATTTTACCTTTCAGTACATTTTGTACTCTGGTGCTACTGGTTCAATATTTCCCTTTTAATCTCTTCCAAACTCTTAATCCTGCCATTCTATTTTTTTGGAAAGAACAACCTACCTTTACTTGAGCCACCAGAATCTTTTACCATTCCACGTATCTGTACTGCCAAAAACCTTCAGTGCCACCTTCCTCAGCTTTAATGCCATTTCCTTAGTGAAGACAACAGTATCCATAGCATATCAATTTCTCCTGTGAATCCATACTACTTAGTGCATATTGGTACAGGTATCAATTGTTTTATCTCACATTCTGTTATCGTTGTTTAAATAGATTTTTAAATCTCTCCTCCCAGAGATTTTTGAGGGGAGGGAATGAGTTTTAACCAGTCTGAGTTTCAGCACCATATTGCTACACATACCCAATAACTGCGTAAACAGATCAAGACATCAATATTTTAGGCCCTGTTTACTCATTCTCTGACATTATTTTAAATCTGTCTAGGCCTAAATTTGCTCATTCTTGAAAGAGAGCATTTGATAACTCCAGATAACCTCCGGGTACCTTTCTAGCCATAAAATTACAGTTAGGCCAGTCTCTATAGGACCTTTCAGTTTTTCCCTTATGAGAATACTTTTTACCCCCTTATCCTATACCCCTTTATTGTCTTCTCCATGAAGCCCTCTCAAACAACCAAATCTTTTTTTTTTCAAAAATTTTTTTTCATGTTTATATATTTTTGAGAGAGATAGAACATGAGTAGGGGAGGGGCAGAGGGAGAGGGAGACACAGCATCTGAAGCAGGCTCCAGGCTCTGAGCTGTCTGCACAGAGCCCAACGCAGGGCTTGAACTCATCAACCATGAGATCATGACCTGGGCTGAAGTCAGACGCTTGCGTATTTTGAAACTTAGTGCTAATTTTTCACTTTTATTCATAAACTATTATTAATGTAAGACTTTATTTACAAAGTTTTCTGCATTTCCTAATGTACATTTGATAACAGTAAATGGTCTATATGAATATTATAAAAATAGGCCATTTCTTGCAAGATCATCCTCTTTGGTATTTTATACACAAGATTTTATGGCTATAGTTTTTTGTTTTTTACTTATAATTCTAAAGGGAAGTCTGACTCCACACATTAACTTGTATCCTGACTCAGGGACTTGTAATTCTCCCTCTGTATTTATATTAACAGTTTTGCTAATATTACTAGAGGTTTTAATCTCCAGTTTTGGCATTTGTTTTGCAGATGTTCCACTCATGGTACCCCAGGACCAGAAGGCAACCATATTTCAGATTTAACACTTCTAGATAGTCCCAAGGCTAATTGATTAGCTTTGGAGCCTCCAAAGCTCGGTTGTTGCTTAGCACTGAAAGATAATATTAAGAAATTGGGAACAGTATGATACTGAATAGAAAGTATTATCTCACTGCTGTCTGCTCCACAGTTTGAGTTACCTTTCTGTTTAGTGGTATTGTCTGCTCCATCTCACCTATTGGTGTTTTCTAAAGTTATCTCTGCAGCACTGAACCAAATTAAGTATTAGCTTTCCTTTATTCTGTTTCTCACCTTACCATTTTACAAAGAGAATGCAAAAGCTTCTAAGTCCCCTTATATTGTAGGTCTTTGGGGAAAAAATGTTGAAGAGTATTTGAGAGGATATATTATATGCAAAAATTTGGAAAGATGAATGAAAACTCATTGTTACTCTCCTCTCAGTCCCTGGCTGTCGTCTTCATTGACTGCTCCGTCAATGGTAGCCCCAGTCACTTTTGCATCTATAGTAGAAGAAGAACTACAGCAGGAAGCAGCTCTTATCAGAAGCCGAGAAAAACCCTTGGCTTTGATTCAGGTAAGTAAGTTGCCTATAATGGACTTAATCTAGGGAAGTACTACATTACATATCGTCCACATTTCTTAAGAAAATTATGTTTGTTTTCATTGCAAAGAGGCATATAATTGTCACATTTAAATGTAAACATAAAACTAAACTGAGGCACTCAATGAGTATCAATTGAAGTATTCAGGATAATTCATTTAAAACTAATTATCACAAGCTCAATTTTTTAGCACTGTGGACTATTTTAGTTTTTAAGTGATTGTTAACGAACTTAGCAGTATCTAGTTCTACACCCCGCTTCTGTATCAGTAAATGTTCTTAGGTTGTAAGCTGCAGATACCAACTTTGGCAAACTTAAGGAAAAGAGTAACTATTAGAGGGTTATTAAAATTCCACAGACTTAGTTGAAAGACTAGAGAGCCATACTTAGAAACAGATAAGATTCATAGTTGCCCCAGAGAGCTTAGAAGCAGGAGTTAGAAAACTTGTATAGTATCTCACTGAAGTTACTGGATTGAATGGATTCCAACAACTATTTTCAGGTTTGGTGGTTTTTTTCTTTCTGCTCAAAATTAAAATTGAAGGGAGGGTGAGTACCTGATTATTTTTCTTCAGGCCTTAATCCTTCTGCTTGCCATGGGGATAGCAGGATACCTAATTTTGCTGCATTCTATTCACAGATAGTGGTACTTTCACAATAGGAAATTGGAAAGCTAATATAATCCTCCTAAAAAAATAAAGTAGGTCTTTTTTGTCTACCCTTCTTTCAGATTGAGGAACACGCGATACAAGATTTGTTGGTTTTCTATGAGGCATTTGGCAACCCTGATGAGTTTGTCATTGTTGAAAGGACACCACAGGGACCACTAGCAGTACCTATGTGGAATAAGCATGGATGCTAATTTGCTGTGGAGTTGAAATGCATTTTTTCATAAATCATGATTATAATAAAGAAAGGCTGTGGAAGGAGCTCTTACAAATTTGGTAACATCATTGTAGATAGAATAAGAAAGGATCTAATTTCTTTACTGAAGTTTAGGTATTTAATGTTTGTATGATTTTAAAAATGCCACAGAATTGTGATTTTAGTACTTTTTATGTAAAAATGTGTGAGGAGAAATTTACTGGTTAAGATTAGTAGAATTATTTCTTCTGAACAGTCTTAAAAGGGAAATACGAGTGATTGAAGTGTGAAATACAAGAGTGAGGCATTAAAAATAAGTTTTCATTTGAGAATTTGGGATAAATAAATAAGTAGCTTTGCCAAATACCTGTTGTCACTCTTCTTTCTTATGGGATATTGATGAGCTTAAAGTAGGAGCATCAGCCGTTATTTCTGATCCATTAATGGCCAAAAATTTGTGTTCACTACAGTAGTTGTTTCTATTCTTGTGCCTTTTTTGATCATGCTTTTAATGTTCTAGGTCTATTTAAAGCTCAAATGCCATACTTTTTCAATTTGTAAGCACATTCTGCTTTAGACTATGGAGTCCAGTGAAAAGAGTATGAATACTATTCTGAAACTTAATCCAAGATAATGGTTCCTTTTTAAAATTTGGAGCCGTTATGGATTGTTTTTTGGTGGGGAGGGGAAACCTTATGAAATCCTGATTGTGAGAGAAACAGTTTCTCAAAACGTTAAAATTTCCAAAATAAATATTAATTATACATTCAATAATTGAATAGTTTTGAAGACCCTTTATAATATTATATAATCAGAAGTTCTCTGAGCCTGAGTTATATGAATAGATATAAATATTGTTTTCTTTACAGTTTGTTCTTTGTTTTTGAGTGGTTAAAGTTTTTAAAAGCAAATGTTAAATGTGTGCTCTAGTAAAGTAGACAGGTTGGGAAAGTTAATGTTCTAGTTTTTGAAACATAATCCTAGGGGGACATTTTGGCAGGTCTCTGCTGTAATTCAGTTGATGGAAATATGACTGCAACTAACTTAATACTTGCGCTCTACCTAAAACAGTAAATTTGTAAGCAAATGTGCAATAAAAAATAATCTTGATCTATTTTACTGCTGATGTGTCTTTGATATCTTATACTATATTGTCATCTACCATCTAATTAATTATTCTACCTGATATACTGTAGCTGTTAATTGTTTAAGTTGATGTGTATTCATCCCTTCACTGCTTAAAATAAGACAGTTTTCCTAAGATGCATCTGTGAAAAGTTTTATATTATGTTTGACTACATTTAAAAAAATGGATTTTATAATATATTATTGAAGCTGCAGTAAAGATGCCTTCTGAAGTAATGGATTTATTTCATTCAAGCTCGTTATTGGCATCTTTAACATTTAAAGATGCTATAAAATAACGGACTTCATGATGTACTCCACAGTGCCTAGGAAGCACCCTAAAGGATCTTTGTTGGATGGGATGTAAAGGAGGGACAAAGCTGACAAGTCGGTGAAGCTTTAGGCCTTTACAAACCTCCATCAGAGCGTTGGACGGTATGACCCATTTTATATTGTAAGGTATCATATAAAATTTCATTGGGAAAAAAAAGTTCTTTTTGCTAGTAAAATGAAAGACAAGCACTGCTATGCACTACCACTCTTTGTAAAGTAGTAACCTAATACTTTACCACCAAAAAGCCTAAAAAAGTGATAGGTTTTCCCCCCCCTAAATTATTATTCTACCTGTAAAAATTCTTTAGTTCCTTGACCTTAAGACCAATAGAAGTGCAGAAAATCTAGAAATTGACAATTTAAAGGGTCTGGGGGATGGAGAGATTTTAAGATGGACCAAAACAATCCTAGAACTCTTTAACCTGGAAAGGTGAGGTTACATGGAAGTGGGGGTATAAAATAGGAATATCCTGAAAACTTGCTGAGTTGACAAATCTACCAATCAAGTAATGTCAAGTATTTTGACAAAATACTAGGATTCAGGACCTCTCAAAATTCAAAAGAGATGGCTTTTAAAACAAATTTAAGACTTTCCTACTTTTTATTATATAGAAATGACAGGGACAGTTGAGAATTATTGCTAGTTAATATCTAAGTTGGTTCTATAACTCTTTTGGAGGTTGGGGTATATGTGTTTGCTTAGGATAAGGGTGTTAATAGCTGTTTCATAAAATTTTAGATCTGAAGAAGGCTAATAGACTAACCTTGCAGATTCTCTTCATTTGATAAATTGAAGAAAATGAATTCCAGAGAAAGTGACTAATGAGAATGAGGTCTTCTTTCAGTCCAATTCCCCTATCGCTGTTCCTCTTAGAAATTGCTAATTATCTGTAATAATTAAACCAAGACTGAGAAAATATAAAAAAGCACTTGTAAAGATAAATGTAACCCAGAAGCTTTCCAGAATTGTCAGTTTACAAGATGTTTTCAGAAGAAACTACAACAGCCTCTACCAAGGAATTGGGACAAGTGATTCAAGATTTACGGTAATGCTATGTGTATCTTTTTTGCCTGAAGTGATGCTGAGTTGTATAAGATATCCAGAACAACCTGGTCTTTCTATACACATGACCATCAAAATACATCTTAGACGTGTATTCTATTTTCTTAAAGTCATCTCTCTACTCAGCTAGCATTTCACTTGTGTCAGAACTGAAGTTTTGACACCCCTAGACTTCCAGATCTTTTCTTCTTAGTCATTTGGGCTGAACTCTTGGATTCTGCTTTATCTCCTTCCCCATTTGACCCCTACACTTATCAGTTTTCCAACTCCTATTGATTCTGTCTCTATAATAATCTTTTATTTAATCTGTCTCTGTAATAATCTTTCATTTAATGTTTTCCATTTCATTCTTAATACTACTATTGCATTTTATGTCCTTTTATCTTTCCAAAAATTCTCAAAACTTTTGGTCTCAGGACCAAAGGTTTATCCTGATAAAAATTATTGAGAACTCCAGAGAACTTTTGTTTCCATATCTTACATCTATTTGTATTTAATGCATTCCAAGTTAGGACTGTAAGAATTCAATTCCTTTAAAAATCATATGCCATCATGCTAACATAAATGACATTTTAATGAGAATATCTTATAGAACAAAATTAGTAAGGAGATTGGAATAATTTTCTATTTTTGTATATAAAAATATATAACTTGGTATTTCAGGTTTAGGTCTTTGCTGCCTGGTTTGATAGAGGACTCCTAGATTCTCATGTCTGTTTCTGCATTCAATCTGTTGCAGTGTCACTTGTCATATAGCATCTGGAAACTTGAGAGAGACAGAAAAAGGCAAATGACATGTTATGAAAATCATTTTGATCTAACACCTGAAAGGTTGAGAATGTGGTTAAGAACCACTGCTTTAAACTTTAGCTGCGTCTGCCTCGTCCAACCCAATAGACTTACGAATCCCCAACTAATAGCTCCAAAGCATAGTTCTTGTTTCTGCTTTGAAAACCTAAGTTATTCCCTCTACGGTTTTAATAAGTAAATTCATACTTTCTCGGTTTGGCCTTACAGTGACTTTTCTTCCCATCTCTACATGTGGTGGTAAAGCCAAACTTGACCATATTTCTCCCAAATAGATTCTTCTTTTGTTCATGCAGATCTCTGCCTAAATTTTTGTTTTCTTCATCTATTGAAATTCTCTTTATCCATGATTAAGGCAACCCAAATTCTATTTCTTCATAAACTTTTTCTTGTGTTTTTCTCCCTATACTCCTCCAAAAGAAAAACAAAACATAGTATATACATGGATCAACTGTGTTCCCATTTCCTTTTAACACCTTATACTTTTTAGGGTGTTTGCAATATTTTGCCATTATTTTTGTTTTTCTATTAGTCTTAATCTTTAAACTACTTATACTTTGAAGGCACAGACTAGGCATTCTTTTCTTTCTTTTATGTATTTTAATTAAAATGTTGAGCCATAACACAGGTAAGTACACACAAAAATATTTAGCTCAGTGATTTACCAGTAGATCAAGAATTGGACTTATGACAGCGCCTCAAAAGAGGCACTGGGTTTGATTTACTAATACTTCATTGAGGATCTTTGTTTCTATAATTTATGAGGGATATTGGTCTGTGGTTTTCATTTCTTTTATTATCTTTTTCTGGCTTATAATCCATTTTATAATGGCCTCATAGAATGAGTTGAGAAGTATTTCTTCCTCTGTTTTCTCAAACTGTTTATAAATCATGGATATTATTTCTTATTTAAATATTTGCTAGAATTAACAAGTGAAGTTATCAGGAGTGTAGGTAGGCTTTTCTTTGTGGGAAGATCTTTAATTATTAATTCAGTTTCTATTTTTCTACATGTTATAGGCCTTACTGAATTTTTTTTTAAGTCGTCTTTAGGCAGTTTGAATAATTTATGTCTTTAGGACTTTATCTAAATCTAGTGTGTTAGCATAAAGTTCTTCAAAGTATTTCTAATCCTTTTAATTTCTGTAAGTTTGCTGGTGAGATCTCCATTTTCATTCTCAATTTTGGTAGTCCATGTTTTCTCTTTTTTTTCCTTGATCATATTAATTATGTTGATCTATTCAAAGAATCAACTTTGGGATTCATTGATTGTTTTTTTTCCTGTGTTTTTCCCTTTGGTTTTAGCCCTGATCTTCATTTTTTGTTCTCCTTGCTTTAGGTTTAATTCACTGTTATTTTTTTAGATGGATAAACCTGGATTGATTTAATATATTTTTCCAAATATAGGCATTAGAACTATAAATTTATCATTTAGCACTGTTTTACCTGCATTCCACAATTTTTATATGTTGTATTTTCATTTCCAATGAGCTCAAAATATTTTCTAATTTCCTTTTGATTTCTTTTTTGAACCATGGATTATTTAAAAGTACATTGTTTAATTTCAAAATATTTGGGAATTTCTCTGAAAATCCTTTTATTGTTTATTTCTAGTTTTGTTAAATTTGGAGAACCTATTTTGTATTGTTTCAATCCTTTTAAACTTTTTGAAATGTATTTTATTATCTAACATGTGGAACCTTGGAAATTATTCCATGTGTTAGTGAGAAGAATATGACTGAATTGATAGCAACGTCTTATAAAATGGCAGCGTACAGAACATTGTTTTCTGTGTTGAAGACTGAAATTGTTAAATAAAGGACAAAATAGGTGCTGAAGATCAAAGGGTTTGGACTTTGCTGGATATCATCGATTTGCACCTCAGAACCATTCTTTGTTCTTCTGTTCTTCCTAATGAGGTTGAAGTCTAGAACTTTATCAGCCAGCTCATTTTCCTTCTGGTAACTTTAGGCAGTTTGGAGCACCAATATAATATTGGCATATTGACAAGAGGAAAGAGAATGAACCTTTATTTTTTTCCTGTCCCCCTCCTCCATGGTGTTGCTGTGGGTTACGCTCCTCACCGGAATGTCCTAGCCCCCATCAGGCAGCTTGCTCCGATGGAGCGTGCTCTCTCTCTCTCTCTTTCTCTCTCTCTCTCTCTCTCTCTCTCTCTCTCTCTCTCTCTCTCTCTCCAGATTCTGGTAGGTGGTGTTTATTCTCACTGATTCAGATCTAGGAATACCAAAGGACCATCTCTGATTGATTATAGCTCACATTACTGTAATATTCATTGTTTTTCTACATCCTGCCCACACTTTTATAGTGTATTAATAATTTACCCAAATTGAGAGTGCTGCCTGTTCCCTGCTGTGACTCTTAATTCAGAGATGATCCAAGTAATGAACGGCATGTGGAGGTTTTGGTGCAAGGATATATTATTTAGAAATTTGGCAGTGAAAAGGTAAACAGATGAGAGATAAAAATGGTAGATGGCACACTTGTTTTATGTTCTTAAAAAAGGAGCTCTACTCCTTAAGGCAAAAGGAAGAAGGCCTTGCATACAGAGATTGAAGATGTGGGGATAGAGGAAATACGTGCAGATTGGAGATGAAGATGGAATTGAGTACAAAGTAAAATTTGTTAGAAATGCTATTTATTTTTCTCTTAAATTGAAGGGGAAAAATTAGTATAATCATAGGTCAGTGGTTCTCAGTTTAATCTCCAGATTGGCAATATCAAAACTACTGGGAATTTGTGAGAAATGGAAATTATTGAGCTCTACTCCAGTTCTACTGAATCTGAAACTTGGAGTGGAACCCTGTAATCTGTGTTTTGACACACTTTCCAGGGGATGCTTAAGCTAAAGTTTAAAAAAACCATAGTACAGCATTTTGAGGTGAAAAAGAAAAGGGAAGATATGCCTGGCTTGATAATCTAGAGTTATTTTTCATAGCACAGAAAAGGCTGATAACTGGAAGAGAGTGGCAAACATACTTGCTCTCTAAACTTTAAAGTGTGAATTTTGTTTAGCACCAAAGGGAGGGCTTTTTATTAGTTGATAGAAAGAGGGAATACTTGTAAATTACTTACAATTACCTTTAAATTTCAAATATTTAGTACAGTTTTAAAAAAGATTTTAAATTTCCTTAGGTGCCCTAAAGCCCTAATTATAACTTGCCATAAAGCAAAATGAAAGCTTTTCCAGATAGGAAATCAATAAAGAAGTAACGGCCTTAACAGTTAATATACTGAACATTCCAGGGGCACTTGGATGGCTTGGTTAAGCATTCAATTTCGGCTCAGGTCATGATCTCACAGTTTGTGGGTTGGAGCCATGTGTCAGGTTCTGTGCTGACAGCTAAGAGCCTGCTTCAGATTGTGTCTCCTTCTCTCTCAGCCTCTCCCCCACTTGTGCTCTGTCTCTCTGAATAAATGTTAAAATAAAATATACTGAGCATTCCATCCAGAAACAACAGGATATACGTTCTTCTCAAGTGTACATGGAACATTTTCCAGAATAGATTATATGTTAGGCAACTAAGCAAATCTTAATAAATCCTATCAAGCATTGTTTCCGACTGCAATGGTAGGAACTAGGAATCAATAACAGGAAGAAAACTAGAAAATTCAGAAATATGTGGAGATTAAACAACATGGTACTGAATAACCAATGGGTCAAAGAAGTCACGAGAAAAAAATACTTTGGGCAAAATGATAATAGAAATATAATAAAACTTAGAGGATGCAGTGGAGGCAGTTCTAAGATGAAAGTTTATAGCAATAAATGCCTATATCAAGAAATAATTTCAAACAACCTAACTTTACACCTCAGAAGAATAAATGAAGTCCAAAATTAGTAATAGGAAAGATCAGAATGGAAATAAATGAAATAGAAACTAAAAATACCATTGAAAATATCAGTGAAACTAAGCTGATTTTTGAAAAGATAAATTTGACAAGCCTTTAGCAAGACTTCACAAGGGAAAAAGCACCCAAACAAAATTAGAATGGAGACTATAACTAATACCACAAAAATACAAAGGATTATATGTTATATACACCAACACATTGGAAAGCCTATAAGAAATGGATAAATACCTAGAAGCATACAACATGTAAGACTGAATCGTAAATAATCTGAACTGATGATTATTCAGGAGATTGAACTGACAATCAGAAACCTCCCAGCAGGGGACCTGAGAGGCTCAGCTGGTCAAGCGTCCGACTTCGACTCGGTCATGAGCTCAAGCTTCATGGGTTCCAGCCCAGGCCAGGCTCTGTGCTGACAGCTCGGACTGGAGCCTGCTTTGGATTCTGTGTCTCCCTCTCTCTATGCCCCTCCCCTGCTCACACTTTTCTTTCAAACATTAAAAAAAGAAAGAAAAGAAAAAAACCTCCCAGCAAACAAAAATCCAGCATTAGACAGCTTTTTTGGTGAATTCTACCAAACATTTAAGGGAGAATTAATACTAGTCCTTATCAAACTCTTCTGAAAACTAAAAGAGGGAACACTCCTAAACTCATTTTACAAGGCCAGCATCATCCTAATACCAAAACCAGACAAAGACGCCACAAAAAGAACTAGAACTACAGGCCTCTATCCCCAGTGAACATTGATGCAAAACCTTCAACAAAATCTTAGCAAGTCATTTTGACAATACATTAAAAGGAACATGTAGCATGATCAAGTGGGACTTTTTACAGGGATGGTTCAATATCTTTAAAACATTGTGATATTCTACATTAACAAAATGAGTAAAAATCCCTTTTTATAGAATTCTTATAGTAGCCAAGATATGGAAATAGCCGAAGTGTCCATTCATGGATGAATGGCTAAAACATTGTGATACACGTGTGTGTAGAAAAAAATTTGTAATGATACATGGTGATGGATTTAACTAGACTTATTGCAGTGATCCTTTTGCAATATATGCAAATAATTGTTTTACACCTAAAACTAACGTAAGTCAATTATACCTCAATAAAAAAACTTTTAGTTACATTCTGTTAGAAAATAAAAGTTAGATGGTATACACTGGAACTGTGTGGGGAAAAATTCTAAGGCCAAACCCATTTCAGATATCCAAGACCGATCATTTCCTAAGTAATAATGTATTTTGTGTTACAAGCTCTCCCTCTATGTGTCTCTTATGCATATAAACTGTTAACTTTGAGTTTAATTTGCACAAAAAATGAAAAACTGGATGCATTTTTTTTTTGAAAGAGAAAGAGACAGAATCTTAAGCAGGCTTTACACCCAGTGCAGAGCTCCACACGAGACTCAATCTTACAACCGTGAGATCATGACCTGAGCCAAAATCAGGAGGCAGATGCTTAACTGACTGAGCCACTCTGACACCCCAGAACTGGATACATTTTTAAATTGTGAAATGAGTTTGTATAATACATAATATTTTTTCAAAATACTTATAAACTTCTTTAGATATGGAGCTCAGTTTAGGATGCATTTGGAGTTCCTAAAAATTAAAATCTCATAAATCTACTTTTTAAATAGATGGCATTTGAAATAGATGGCAAATATATGTAGTATTCTTTGAAAGTTAGGCTAAAAAATTAAGATAACCTCCAATCCTTTCATGTGCATATTAAAGATTTGGCGGTGGTGTTTTTTTTTTTTTTTTTACTTAGAGACTCTTTGGAGGCACAATTTAGTGTGCAGTAGGACTTTCGGTTTTAAGATGAAAGTGAAAAGACCTCTTCAGCCTCCTCTTGAAAATCGCTTCTGAATAATAACAAGAAAAAGAAGCAAACACAGGTTTCACCTTTAACCAAACCAGGGGTTATCCTCAGGGCTGAGTCTCAGTAGAAGATGACAGAGTGTATGAATCCCATCAAATTTCAAGCAGAATGGCCTCCACTCATTAGTTGACTATAACTACACCAAAGCGCTGGTTCTTTGGAGATTTTCCTCTTTGGTTCTGGTTTGACCTCTTTTGGGTCCAATACACCTAGCCTGAGTTTCTCAGAACTGTTCATTTCTCAGAGTAGTTTTGGTTATTCACTTTGAGGAGTTTCAGGAATTACAGATTAACTGACAACTTCAGCTTTTAGTAGACTTCGGCACAGTGGTTTGTTTTTATGGCCCAAGCCAATTCAGCATCATCAGGCTTACCTGATGGTAGCATCTCATCAGCTCATCAGTTCCACTAGTCACCTCCATGTCAGAGTCCACAAAGCATAGTCTCACTTCTTGATTTTGTGTGTATGTGGTGTGTGCGCACATGCGTGTGCCTTTCCTAGTTGGCACCGAAGGGCTAAAACCTTTTGTATAAATAAGTTCTCAAGATCTACTGTATTGCATACCACCTATAGCTAACTGATTATATACTTAAAATTTGCCAAGATGGTAGATCTAGTGTTCCCTCACTCCTCCTCCTCCTCTGCCGCCACCTCCTCATAAAGAGGGAAGGAGGAAACTTTGGGAGGTGATGGATGTCTATGACCTTGAAGGTGTAAAGGTGGTGATGGTTTCACAGGTGTACACTTATCACCAGACTCATCAATTTGTATACATGAAATACATACAGCTTTTTACATGTTAGTCATATCTCAAAGTGGCTTAAAAAGTAATTTGAAATAAAGAAAAAATAGGTTGAAAGAGCTGAAAGTGATTTCCTTTGAGCTAGGGTCAGGGAGCAACTTTTGGCACAAGTCTTTTTTTTTTTTTTTTTTAGCACAATTTGACTTCTACGCTCTTCTAATTATTTTACAATAATTTAAAAATTGTAAAATTAACCATAAACTCAAAAATACAATAAGTAGATAGCTTTATAGAAAAGAAAAGCAGACACACAATTCTTGCTTAGTATAAATATTGACTTAGCTTGTGTTTGATCTTAAAATCTGAGACTCTGTAAAACTAGTACCCTGAACCTGGTTAATACAAAAACTCTAATTATTCAACCAAGTTTCCTTCATAAAGTAAGCCCCAGTCTCAGAAGATGTACAAGCGTAAAGCCTCTATCTTCATTTGCTATAGTTATCAAATATTTTAAGGCAAAAATCTATGGTGGAATATAATACAAGCATTTAGATTATTTGCATGTATTAAAAACTGTTTCATAGCCCTGAGTATTTTTTAGACTTGTTAAAAGACTTTTGAATCCTACTGTGATGTATAAATGATAGAGACAACTTTGTATTCTAATAAGTTACCAAAATATACCATAAAGTTACAGTAGTAGATGAGCATGTTTGAAAAGACCCTCTTCTTTTTTTAACTTTATTTTGAAGGAGAGACGGGGGGGGGGGCAGAGAGAGAGAGAGAGAGAGAGAGGAGGGAGAGAGAATCCCATGCCAGCACAGAACCCATTGTGGGGCTCGAACCCACAAACTGTGAGATCATGACCTGAGATGAGCCACCCAGGCACCCCTAGACCCTTTTCTAGTAAACATATTAATTGTTGGATCTTCCTGTACGGTCTATGAGTCAGTAAAGAAAGTAAATCTAACGTAGAAAGTTAATTAAATCAGTCAAGGTTTATCAGAACTTGGGATTGGTTTCTATTAATGCTCAGCATTTTAAAAATTGGTTTCAATTTTGTGTTCCATTTCAGCCTAAGATTCTTCTTTGGAATCATTTTGAAGTTTGTGTTTTAAGAACAGGTGAGTCTTAAAAGTGTTCCATAATTAGAAATTAGACCTTTTTGCAGATAACCAGGAGTTCAATAGTCCAAATTTTAATGTTTAATAAAAATCTCCAAATGAAGCACTACCTTTCAGATTCATAGAAACAGATGGAATATTAGTTTAGAATTTTTACTTGTGAATTGTATCAAAATTGTAAGCTTAAGAATCTGAAGGGTGAAGGTTTTTTGCATTCTGTATGAACATACCTAGAGTTGCTAGATGGATAATGTTTAAACATGGATAAATGTTTAAACAGAATTGCACAAACAATATTCATCAGTTTTGTTTTTCTGTGTTCATTTTATTGTGAGCCAAATAAGCAACCTTAAAAACTTGGATGGCAAAATAAAAAAATTTTTAAATCAAGTCATAAGCGTAAAATCAAGCTAAATTTTGCTCCAATCTGGTGTATAACTTACTTTAATGAATAAGTCTTAAAATTCTGTGGAACATTATGTTCTGGAATATTACAAATGTATATTTTGTATAGTTTATGACAAAGAGGAAGTGGTTATATCTACCCTCAGTGAAAAGTCATTTCATAAGATAGAAAATAAAAATATAATTAAATCCAATTTGTAATAACTAATGCCTGACACTATTCAATGTCTTATTTTAAACCCCTTTAAAGTATTCTATTGGTAGAAATTACAGATGGTTCTATTAAAAATAATTATTGTATCATTGTAACTCAATTCTTCATTCCTTACATAATACTTAGGTGATATAAAACATTGTCATTTTATTTTAAAAGTTTATTTGGAGGGAGAGAAAGAGACGGAGAGAATCCCAAGTAGGCTTCATGCTGAGAGCATGGAGCCCAACATGGGGCTCAATTCCGTGAACCATGAGATCATGACCTGAGCCAAAATCAAGAGTTGGACTCAACCAACTGAGCCATCCAGGAGCCCCTAAAACTACTGTCATTTTAATTTAAATTAATTTTTAGAGAAAATGAGTTTATAGCTATTTATCTCTAAAGTTCTGCTACCTATGTCACTGGTTTCATTTAAGTTATTTAATGTTTTAGATTTAATGATTTAGATTAAAAAATCCAAAGTTTCTGAAACAAACTACTAATCGCAATTATCAATAAAAATAGAAAAACATGCAAGTTTTAGAACTCCAGTATTTCTTTTATTTCCATTCTGGTGAAATGGAAATAACAGTAGGCTGAAATGAAAAGATGAATTTTCTTTTACCTTTTAAGAATAATATAGCAGTGACTAATCTAATAGAGAATAAAATAGAGTGTTTGACTCACTTTGCCATCATTAGAACAGAAAACGTAGAAAGCCATTTAGTATGATTTTATGTTAGATACAGGTCCATAACTATTATTTAAAACCTTAACCAACAACATCACACTCATAACCAAGCATTTAAATAGCTACTGCATAGAAAGCAAAATTCAAGGACAGGGAGTAGCGGGTACATTCTCTTCTTTCTAGGGAGTGACATTTGACCTGAGGGTGGCAGAAAATAATGTAACGTACGTTTCTAAGAGCCTAGAAGATGAGATAGGTAAAAAGTACTAGAATTAAAGGCTGTGACTGAGATTTACAGAAAAATTCTTTGTATGTATGTTAAACAATTATTTTGCATTAGTTAGAGTTCCCAACATGACCTCATCTTCAACTTTTCAGAATAATACACCATTTAAGGTGAAAAGTGGCAGGCTTATCAGAAAGTAGGTTTATGTTCTCTTTAACACCATCTGTCCTCAGAGTTGTTGGTGTAAAACTTGCTGCTACTCTGAGGTTTTTATAAATCCAAAGCATATTTATTTCATTAAGTTTGCCACAGGATTACTTTCATCAGTAAGATGCTATAATGCCATGTGAATGAACTATGTGGAGTTCTTGTGAAGATGTATTAGAAATAGTTTACAGAAATATCAAGTATTTGAAAATAGGGCAGAATATATGCTCAATGCAGGTCTCCCTAGAATTTTTCTATGGAATGCTAATTCTGAGTGGTTCTAATAGTGCTATATATTTCTTAAAACCCTTGTGGTAAACTTAATTTGGGAAATGCTGGGTTAAAGACTATAGTATTCCTCAGATTATGCATTGCAGACTCTCAAGAAGGGGCCTTTCCAACATGCTCTATTTTAAAATTTATACTAAATACACTGGGGAGCCAAGATGGTGGAGAAGTAGGGAGCTCTGCACTTTTTGCCTGCCTGCAACTCTCAAACAAAGAAGGACTGAAGCCACAAGACACTGAACTGCAAGAATCTGGCAAGAAAAGAGATAGAGTTCACTAAGAAGACAGCCTCATAGGTGCATGATTGCAGACTGGGGAAGATGAAAACAGCCAGGACCCGGAGGCTCAGAAGGGAGGGAGCCCTCTCTGCAGAGAGACGAGTGGAAGGGAAAGAAGAGAGGCTGCAACCACTCATAGAATTGTCTCTGGAGAAGAGAAACAACTTGGTCCCTGACAGAGAGGGATCCTATCATCCCACCTGTAACCACAGGGCATTCAGAGAGATCCTTTCTCTAGCCGTGGCGTCCTTGGGCTAGGCACCCTGATTCCAGGAGGTGCCAGGAGAAACTTCTACTCTATTCCCCCTACTCGATCCCCACTAAGAAGTCGCCTGGCCTGGAGTACACTTCAGGTGGTATCAGTAAAGTGTATGGACTAAGATCTGGAAATGAGGCAGGAGGGTCAAGAGAGAGAGGGAGACACAGAATCTGAAGCAGGCTCCAGCCTCTGAGCTAGCTGTCAGGACAGAGCCTGACACGGGCTTGAACCCACGAACTGTGAGATCATGACCTGAGCCAAAGCCGGACGCTTAACTGACTGAGCCATCCAGGTGCCCCTTAATTCATTCTCTTGATGCATATTCTACACTTCCATCACTACTTTCCTTTCTCTCTCTCTCTCTCTCTCTGGAATAATCAGACTATATAGTTTCTTTGGGTAACATTATCTTCGTTTATTTTCTCCTCGCCTCCTACCATATTCTCCTCTTTCTCTCTCTGAATTAAGCCTTTTAGTCTCTCTGCCAGGTCAATGTTCAATTTCTCATTCTCCACACCCCTGTCATTTATCTCTTTGTATATGCTCTCTTATCAGCACTGCCTCCACCCTGCTCTTTATTTGTAGCTGGGATTTCTGGTTTTTTGCTTTTACACTGTCGTTTGTCTTTTGTTTTTTGTTTCTCCTTTTTTTTTCCTTCCCCCCGCCCCATTGGTTTGCTTGTTTGTTTGGGAAACAAATGGTGCATGTGTGTGCTTTTGTTCCCTGTGTTTGTCTGTTTTCCTTTTCAGGGCTACCTCAAGAAACAAGCCAAAGTACACATGGTGGAGAGTCCCAAATATCACTACGAGCAGGGAAATAAAATAACCAAAGGTACAACAAGAAAGACCAAGGGACACCGTTAAAAGAACACTTCCTGAATGGACAGGCCCTGGATAGTCCATGAGCCTTCTTTAATATAGCATTACTTACAGGTGCAGAGTACATAACAAGCTTTTAAAACTGACAAGAGACAAGAACTCCCCTATGACCCAGCAATAGCACTGCTAGGGATTTACCCAAGGGATACAGGAATGCTGATGCATAGGAGCACATGTACCCCAATGTTCATAGCAGCACTTTCAACAATAGCCAAATCATGGAAAGAGCCTAAATGTCCATCAACTAATAAATGGATCAAGAAGATGGGGTTTATATATACAACAGAATACTTCATGGCAGTGAAAAAGAATGAAATCTGGCCATTCGTGGCAAAGTAGATGGAACTTGAGGTTGTTATGCTAAGTGAAATAAATCAGGCAGAGAAGGGAAGATACCATATGTTTTCACTTATAAGTGGACAGGAGAAACAACAGGGGACCATGGGGGAGGGGAAGAGGGAAAATAGTTGGGGAGGAGGGAGGCAAACCAAAAGAAACTCTTGAATCCTGATATCAAACCGAGGTCTGATGGGGGTGGGGGAAAGAGGAAGGAGGGTGATGATCATGAAGGAGGGCACTTGTTGGGATGAGGACTGGGTGTTATATGGAAACCAACTTGACAAACTATAAAAGAAAAAACAATATTTCCTTTCGGTTCTAATGAAAACTTTTCTGGGGAAATTTTACAAAAACACTTAAGTGGGTGATGTACTAATCTAATAAGAACTTTTCTTTTTCTTCTCATTAAATTACATTGAATTAAAAAAATAAAATAAAATTATACTAAACTCATTTAACCAGTGAACTTTATTTTTTGTGCAGTATCCCTAAGGGACTGGAGTTCCATGGAGAATACTCTGGATCACTCTGGCATCAGAATTAGATACGAAGCTCTGGAATCGGACACACCACCCAGTCACTTCACCTCTCTGAGCCCTGGGCTTTCACTGATACCTTAAGAAGAACAACTCCTACTGGAAATTGCTAGTTCATGTAAAGAATATAGCTTATTATAAGCACCAAAAATGCTTACATATCAAATCAACATTAATTAGAGGAGCAGCATCCACAAATACAGCCACTGTAATTTCTCAGCATAAAGTACAAAGCCTAGAAAACCTAAGCAGTATGTCACCAAAGATTTCTATGAAGCAGCAGAAAAAATTTGAACTATCTTAGATTAAAATATAAGGCTTACTTTGGTTTATGATTCATAATTCAGTCCCATAATTGGTTCATTAGTAAACTATATTCACATACTATTATTTAATCTTTGTAAAAATGGCTGATAATATGTCTATTTTTACATTTAATTTTACAGATGAGAAAACTAAAATAATAACCTTCCCAAGCACTAATCTGTGGAGCGGGTATTGAAAATGATCTGAAGGAAGGAAGGAATGAAGGGAGGGAGGGAGGGAGGAAAGAGAGCTAACTGGGTGGCAGTTAAGGGTTGGACTTCAGTTCAGGTCATGATCTCGTAGTTCCTGAGTTACAGCCCCATGTCTGGCTCTGTGCTGACAACTCAGAGCCTGGAACCTGCTTTGGATTCTGTGTCTCCCTCTCTCTCTGCTCCTCCCCCATCTGTTTTCTCTCTCTCCAAAATAAATAAACATTTAAAAAAAGTACTGTAACTGCAAAGTCCATGCTCCATTTTATTTTTTAATTTTTATTTATTTTTTGAGAATGAGAAAGCATGAACAGGGGAAAAGCAAAGAGAGAGGAGAGTGCAAGAATCCAAAGCAGGCTTTGCATGCCAGTGAGTAGCCAAATAAGGGGCTTGAACTCACAAACCACAAGATCACGACCTGAGCTGAAGTCAGATGCTTAACTGACTGAGCCACCCAGGGGCCCCCATGCTTCAGTTTTTAAATTAATACATTTATATTGTTAAAGACTTGAATATAAAAAGATGAAAAGTCACATCTACCTCCGCCCACATCCTCTGATTTCCGCTTTCACATGTCCCACACTTTCATGATATTAGGTGTTTTTCCAGTCCTTGTATGCAGATTCAAGCACATACAAATACATGTTCTTAGTTTCTCAGATATGTGTAAAGTTCTTAGATAGGACATCAAAAACATGATTCACTAAAAAAAGTTCACATATTATAAAGCTTTTGTGCTGTGAAAGACCCTGTTGAGAAGATGAAAAACAAGTTACAGACTATATCTAAAATAAGGAACCACATCTAAAAAAAGAATTATAAAATATGCAAAAGATATAAACAGATTTTTCACCCTAGAGAACATACAAATGGCAAATAGGCACATGAAACTGCATTCAACATCATTAACCATTAGAAAAATGCCAATTAAGCCCACAGTGAGAGATCATTATATGCCTACTACAACCACTAAAATGAAAACTAGTGATAATGCCAATTACTAGCCTGGGAGGATGTGAAGAAACTGGGTCTCATTGCTGGTTGCACATGTAAAAATGGTTCGGCCACTCCGGAAGATAGTTTAGAGTTTCTTGTAAAACTAAACATGCACTTACCATATGACCCATCAGTTGCACTCTTGGGCATTTATCCTAGAGAAATGAAAACTTATGTTCACACAAAACCTGTATACAAATATTCAGAGTAACTTTAATTATAATAGCAAAATACTGGAAGCAACTTAAATATTCAACCCCAATCTCCTACATATGGATGCAAAGTTCTCAGTCTTTGTGCCAGTATTTATGCATTTAGCCGCAGAATTGTGTAACTTGTCTCCAAGATGGCAGCAATAATCCCTCATTATCCCACATTCAACTGAACAAATGTATACATCTATACAGTGGAATACGATAATAAAAGAAATGAACTGTTGATACAAGCAACAGCCTGGATAGACAAGGATCTTAGACTCAGTGAAAAATATCAATCTTGAGGGGCGCCTGGGTGGCTCAGTCGGTTGGTGTCTGACTTCAGTTCAGGTCATGATCTCATGTTTCATGAGTTCGAGCCGTGCATCAGGCTCTGTGCTAACAGCTCAGAGCCTGGAGTCTACTTCCGATTCTGTGACTCCCTCTCTATCTGTCCCTCCCCTGCTTGTGCATGCTCTCTCTCTCAAAAATAAACATTTAAAAAGTTTTTTTAAATCTATCTTGAAAGATTACATACTGTAAGATTTCATATATATGTGGAGAACAAATTAGCAGTTGGCAAAGGACAGAGACTAGAGTTGAGCGCGTGGTTGGAAGAGGGTGAATGCAGATACAATGAGACAGCAAGAAGGAGTACTTTTGTGGTGATGGAATAGTTCTTGATTGTGATGGTTGTTGCACAATCTGCACATGGTATAACATTGCATAGAACTATATGCAGATACAAATGAATGAAGGTTTAAAAATGATGTCAAGGTCTTTAGTTGGCAATATAGTAATGTCAATTTCCTGGCTTTGATAGTGTAGTATATCACTATATATATTGCCCAATTATCCATAGCTATACTTTTGATACCACCATTTTAGGAAGGTGGTTAAGCCTACATGGGACTCTTTGTACCACTGTTGCAACTTGCTGTCAGCCTATACTTATTTCAAAATGCAAGTTTAAAAAAAAGTTCATGTGGGATAGGAGGGTTTATCTCTACCCTTGGAGACAAGTTGCACAATCCTCCAGTTAAGTGAGTAAATAGTGACACAGAAACTGAGAACCCAGGATCTAGGAGCCAGCGAACAAAAGTCATAATCCCAGATGATGTGGGTTGGTGAAAACCATCAGGGTTCAATCTCCATTAATTCAGGCTCAGGATGTAGTGTTTGTCTTTGAGCATAAAGAATCTACTAGACAGGGCAACTAACTGGCAAAAAATAGAGGGGAAACCTAGGCAGAGACCTAGTCCTGAAAATGAGACCAAACTGGAGAAGGGAATGGGCAACCTGGGGTTTCGACAAACCTTGGGAGTTTTGGCAACAGGGAGAATCTGAGCCGGTGGGTCCTGTCCTGGCAGTATGACTCATCACCAAATGCTACAGTGTTGGGTTCGGAGACAAGTAAAATACACAGACTGTGGAAAGACTTCTGGAACCCAACCTTACACAGGACATCTGGGTGAGGAGTTAGAGAGTGCAGACAGTGGAAATCAAGCAAAGGTCAAAGCCTAAAGAGAAAATAGGCACTTTCCTTTTCCAAGTAATTCTACATTTGACCTCCTTTCCTTTACCATTGCATTTCTTGCACATGGTTTTAATTAGGAAATGACTCCAAAGTACTATACTTTTTATAGAACTAGGATACTGATTAGCCAGAATTGTTAAGGTTATACTTAGATGGAATCAAACCACATATGGTGACTGAAGTCATTCTATTTTTTTGCAGGGGTGGTGGGGTGGTTCTGAATGGCAATGTGCTTTATGAACACTGTCCTCAATTTTTCTTTGAACAGAAAGAAGGAAGAGCTTTTAAAATAACCTCAGTGTAATCCCCTCTCCCCACCCGGAAAGCTATGTCAATACAAGTGCTTAAAATTCCCTGACTGAACAGCACTCCTATTCACTTTCCCAGCTAGGAAGAAGGCGAGTTATTTTCTGTTTTTTTTTCTATCCCTACATCTTAGTTTAATGGGAGTACATCGATAGGCTGAGTTCTTGTTCCCACTGTGAATGGTCATGTGAGTAAGTGCTGAGGCCGTATTCAGGGTCCCAGCCTTTCCACCCCATTCTTGAGAAGAATATTTTAAACAGAACTAACTCCATGCTCTTTATGCCCATATACAGATGTAACTTAATCCCTATTTTAATGTTAGAAATATCAAGTACTGGGCACATATTTCAAATGCTTTCTTAGGACCTAATTTGATTCCTGAAGATATTTGGAATACCTGGATCTGCACAGAACACATTTTAAAAAAATTAAGCTGGTAGTCAATTATTTTACATTGGCTACTGAATAAGTGCTTCAAAACCTCGGATTAGTACAGGATACTGTTTAAATGCACGCTCTCAATTTAACAGAACATACGCAATAAGAAAAACCGGAAGAAACTGTGAATAATAGATAAAATCACTTGCTTAGTACCCCTAATGACTTAAATTTGGCATTTATTTATACAGATTTTTCCATCAGAATAGAAGTCCAAGTAGTACCAAAACATCTCAATGGCTATATTTTAACAAAGACAGTAGTGGCTCTAATGGCCAGGATTTCAATTATCAGAAGTTTCATACACTAACAAGAAGATGATTCTGAATTTAGTTTCACACATTGAGTAAATGCGTTGCATGAAAGCATGAAGTGACACTTCAGCAGGAAGCCAAGTACAAAGACTTTTAACCTCAATGTTCGATTGTACTGTTGCCCGCTTGCTGGTGTAACATGCCCTTCCCTGCCTACAGCTGCAATTTCCCAATAAGAATCTGGTTAATACCTGATCCTTATCTCAGTAGGTTGCCATCAAAATTAATTTTTTAAAAAACACAAAGCTCTTTGAGCTTTTTTGACATCAGTGGGAATTACCTTTCCTTTTCTGTTCTAAAATAGGCTATTCCCTGCTTGGGAAAACAGAACATGGAATTCTGGACCCAGGCCCTAGAGAATAGCTCATAGTCCCCCTTACACATTGGCAGTGGCCGTTAGGTTACCCTGATTACTCTGTAGCAAGTACAGCCCAGCCTTGACCAGTAATACTGGAAAACCTGAAGGGACAGCCAGTATTATAAACTGCTATTAGAGGAACCAAAACTATTTCCTATGTCAATATAGAGTTCTGCAAATATTTTTTTATTAGAAAAGGAGTATGCCTAAGAGTTGTGCCTTGTTTTATGTTTGACTATGACTCTTGGTTTCATGACTTTTGGCTTTGAAGCATCTTGTGATACTTTTGAAAAAGATTTATTTAAGTGACTGAGTATGTATGTTGCTCTGCTAATCACCGCAAGTTTTAATCAAAGAGAAAATTTGGATTCTATGTGGATTTTTAAAAAATGTTTAAATCTCTTTTATTTAATGTTTTTAAATTATTTTTGAGAGGCAAAGAGAGACAGCACAAGCAGGGGAGGGTCAGAGAGAGATGGAGATACAGAATCCAAAGCAGGCTCCAGGCTCTGAGCTAGCTGACAACACAGAGCCCAACGTGGGCAAACCCATGAACCGTGAGATCATGACCTGCGCTGAAGCCGGAGGCTTAACTGACTGAGCCACCGAGGCGCCCCTGTGTGCATTCTTAGTCAATCGGGAATTGATCAGACTTTGTACTGAGCACTGAGTAAAGATTTTAGTGACAAGTGGGAGTGATGGGCCTTCATTAACATACCTTCACTGAGGTAACTTCTACTTGGGGCTGACTTCATCCAGAAGGTGTTTGTAATTAGCAGTTCAATTTGTAGGACAGAGCCAGTATAGGATATTTTGGCTTGACAACATAGCAATATCATCCCGTCACCACAGAGGTGATTATGTTCTGTAGATGACTTAGCAATTGATCTTGTGAATTCACAGATCTTTCAACACAAGGTAATATGATAAGTGATACAAAACAGTAACTTGCATTCGTCAGTATATATTGAAATATACTAGCTTGCCAATAATGGATTGACTTTTTATACCTTTGATGACAAGTCCCACATCAAGAAATGTGTAAGGGGACTGGGTGTTCCAACAATACTTAATATGGATGAAAAAACATGGTAGAACCTAAGAAGGCTAAAGCTCTTAGCTTGGTAGTGAGAAAGGCAGGTGATTTACTTTCAGTTAATTAAGTCTAGAAGTATTGATATAGCTTAAAAAGAGGACATTCTCATACCTGAAGTGATGGTTTGACATCAGACTTAGAACTTCCTGTGAAGAACCACTTTCTTCCCCAGTGACGTAATGCACATTTCTTAAAATGTCAAGTGATGGCTTTCAGCCACATTAACTATTTGAGCAATGTAACCTCACAATGCATGGTGTCCACAAGTTTTGGCGAGTCACCTTGATAGAAAATCCCGAAACTTCAAGAGACCCAGAAACCAGATTGTTTGGACACTAAGGTAGAGTTCAGAGGACGTACTGCCTTGGCATCCTACAAAGACTTTTCCCAGTTCTTCCTTAGTCACTGTTGATAAGGGCTGCTGGTATCCTGACTGTCTGCTCAGCTTAAGAGAGGGCCATAGAAACATTTTTCTGAGCCACACTGAAGGGAGGGAGATTACTCAGACAAAACGAGTTTTGCCAACCCTCTTTTTTAGCACTTATAGACATTTATGAGCACTGCTACACATTGGATGGGATCCTAGGCATCTTTCCTGGCCCCCTTGCAATAGCATCCAAGTCCTTGGCTAACTAATTCCAGATGCAGTGAAGGACTGTGGTAAGCAGTAGCATCATCATCATGCAAAACCAAGACATATGGGAAAAGTTAAAGATGTGGTGTTCCTGTGACTGTGTGTTTTAGTCATCAGTGATGTGAGCAAGTCCCCTCTTTACCAATAGCAAAGAACATTTGTGTTTGGGCTTCAGAGTGGAACTCTTCCTGGGTTCTGCCTCAAGCTGGGTTTTAATTTTCTTAAAATAGTTTGGGAATCTACAGTTAAGGATATTAACATCGACATACTGATTTTGCCTTTATATTGCATCAATAAATATTGGAAAGTTTTAAAACTTATTTTAATATTCAAGCATAGACTAGGATAGACTCAGATGATGTAAACTTTCCCACTGGATATTGAACCATGTATGTGTAGACTATTTTCTGTTGGGTTTCTAGCTATGTAGGGCCCATTAGCTTATTTACACCACAGCATAGTGGGCAGCAGGGCAAGCCTGTGGTTCTCTTGGATACAGTAAAATTGTGATTCTGTGGGAACATTTATAATATCACGTTTTCTGTCTCTCTTCTAAAGGGCAACTGAGGGAACCGATGATCCCTCTGGGCCTTTGAATGAGTCATTCAGTGCCGCTGTTTGTGAGTTATTGGCAGGCACTGGCCACCTCCTCCTTGTCATTTCCCCATCCTGAGAAGCTCATCTTTATCGCTTCCGTGCATCCCTTTTTCTGTTCTGAAATTCTTAAGAGAGAGAGAGGCAGGTGTGTGTGTCCGCGCGCGTGCATGTACTCATGCGCACTGGGAGAGAAAGGTAGAAAAATGGGTGATTTGTAGGTTTCAAATTCTCTTCATTTTACTGTGGAGGTTTGCATGCTATTTCCAAGACAGACATCATATGAGAAACAGATTTCATTAGAGAGTCTGAAATGACAGGAATGGTTTAAATTTAGCATCAGGGAGGGAATGCTGCCTCTAGGTAACGTAGGTCTAAAACGATTCCAAATGTTTTATCTGATGCCAGCTGTTCAGCCTTCTGGATAAATCATTTCACGTCATATACTTCACAGCATTTAGGGCAGATGTATCCCTCAGCCACAAAGATCCTTAGCTGAAAGCAAGTGGCCACTTGCAGCGCTGCCACCTCAAAAACAGCTGTGCCCTCACTGCCACCCATCACGTTTTCTATGCCAGCACCCCGTCCCACCAGCTTCAGTGACTGGGCTCAGTGTGAGGCAGCCCAATAAATTCTGCCCACTGAGACTGGGTTTCCCTGGGTACACCAGCCATTCACTCCTATTTATTTTCCTTGGGACCCAGTGAATCATCTTTTGTACCGTCTTACGTTGTGTGACTCATTTCAGGCTATTTTCTGCCCAGCCTCAGCCGAAAGGCTCATTTCTGGAGAGGGCCCTTTCTCATCTGTTAAATGTCATGAATCACAACACCGAGCTTCATAGACCCTCCGCTCTCACTTTATCATAGATTAGTGTAAACAGTAAGAGCAGCCTAGCAAAGAGGTTGCCTTTCTGTGGGTGAAGCCCAGGCCTCTCCCAGGTTTAAGACCATAATTTGCATATTGCTTTAAGCAATGATAACGTTGGCCTTTGTAATTTTGTTCCCTTTGCTTTTATCAGTAGGCATATATGTATCAAATGCACTGTTGAAAGCAAATCTGCTCAGTTTTCAGCACAAAAGTGGCTGGAGGTCGTTCCCCCTTCCTTGTGGCCTTCCATTTTCCTTTTCTCCATGTACATTTTGGAGCAAAAAAAAAAAATTATTTCTCCTTCTGTGCCCTAATGTATGACCAGTTTTTCCAGAGGAAGCATTACTAGTTTAATCGGAAAAATAACAGTATCTCCAGTATACTTATAATTGATCAACTTTATGTTTTATGGAGACTGGAGAACCTTTTGGTCTGTCTATATTACAGAAGCTAAGAATAATCACTGCTTCCCCTGAAGGACCAGGGAGAAGGTGCAGAATGTCTTGTGTCTGGTACAGGTGCTCGGGGCAGGCTTGGCTGCCTGCACTGAGCAAGACTCCTGACTGCAGGGCTGGCTGTGGCCCCAGGGCAAATGTTGAATCTTCTCTGCAGAACAAAGGAAATCTTTTCCCTATTGTTTTATTTAATTGCTTTCATTTTTTAGAGCACGTTTTAGATTTATACAAGGGTAAGACTCAGCTTTTCCAGGATTAGGAAACAGACTGTAAAATATTTTGCTGGGTCAGGACACAAAATACTTCATCCTGAGACAAGCACAGCATCTTGCTCAAAGGCTCCAATGCCTCGAAAGTTTAGGTTCTGAAGGAAATGTGACAGGACACGGTTGCACCCATGCCAGACAGTTACCTAGTGAGCAAAGAGGCCCTATGTAATCTATGCAGTGTTTCCGAGGAGGGTAGAGTGCTGCTAAGGGTGTCCCCACGCCGGAGCCCACAGCTGCAGCCCAGAGAGCATAAGGCACGGCAGGCTTCTGCTATGTGTTTTAAATTAGCTTAGTCAAGCTGTAAATATTTTTGGTAATTTTTTAAAAAAACGAAATGTTTCTGTCTAAGCCAGAAGACTGGGTTGTGCAACACAAATTAACTTCTTATGGAGGTGGGGTCTGGGAAACAGAGGGAAGTGTGCTTCTAACCGCGGCTGTTCCGATGAGGTTGCAGATAATTGGTCAAATTTGCTCTCAGAATTTCTCTGTTATCTCAGGCATGAAATTCAGATTCCTGCACATGGACTCTACTAACCTCCACTAAATACCAACATCAGCCTCCTGTGTATGCCCCCGTCTCTTGATGCATAGCTCCTCATCAGCTGCCTCTAAACTGACTAGTTTTACCCGATTTCCCTAATTAGAATAATTTGTCTTCCTTTTTGCAATGCCCAGTGTCTCTGTTTCTCCAGTCAATACTAAGGAAGACCTTCTCATCCCAAGAACTTTTTCTGAAGAAATTTAAACAGTTTTTAATCAGTTATGATCACTTCTTCTCTTTGCATTCTGTAAACAACATTGGTCATATACACAGCAGACTCTGGCATTCACTGGAGACATATTCCTTAACGGGAAAGTGATCCAAATACCATCCTATATTAGAATGATAATAATGTTTGAGAGGGTGGACACAAGATGACAGACACACTGCTTTTTCTTCTCCTCTCTCCTCTTTTCCTCCCCTCCTTCCTGCTTTAGAACTTGAAAGAGATGAGGAAATACTAGGTTCAGCTGAAGCTCTTGAACAGGGTGGTGCTGGCCTTTTTCAGACTTTGGAACCAGTCTGGATACCTTAACTGGAGTTCTGGTCAACCAGAATGCAGCGGGGGCCCTGGTAACATTACCTATTATCCCTTCCCATTTCCCTGGTCAAAGAAACTAAATGCCAGCAAGGCAGATAACACCTAATTATTATTGTAATATACAGGAAGCAACGCTGGCACTATGGTGCCTGGGGAGGATACAAAGAAGAAAGACTTAAAAGAAACTTACAAAATTCACGATACTCCAGATCATCAAATCTGTATTATCTGTTGAGTGTCTTAAGTGACCATGGGTACCACCTAGCTATAGTTACACACAGTACTCTTTTGGTCCTAACGACTGGAGGAGGCACAGAGTGGTGGGAATTGGATCATAGAGGAGGGGCTGGATATGAAATTCAGATATAATAAGATGGTGAAACGCAGAACTTGATCCGATGGCTAACAGGGAAAGGGAGGTCTGGTCTCGGATGACATTCAGGCTTTACCCTTGAGAGACAGGGTGGATGGGGGTGTCATCTCAATGAATAAGGAGGGTGCCAGTCTAAGTGCAGCAATGGAATCTGTGAGGTCTGCAATTCACTTGAAGTGAAGACACTGCAAAGTCAACGTGGCCAAATTAGAACTCTTCATTTTCAATCCTCATCCCCAATCCTGTTTTTTAACCATTTTTTCTGTCTAAGTCAATGGCATCCAACATCTACTCAGTTACTCAAAAAAAAAAAAAAAAAAAAAAAAACTTCAGAGAAATTATCGGTTTTGGTTTGGTTTTGCTATTACTCCAACTGTCAATCTACTTTCAAAGTAACCTGAAGATTTTCCTTTTCCTGTATCTCTAGTGCTACTACTTGACCACACAAAATAAAAAGTTAACTCCATGGGTGTTCTAATGGAATAATCACTGTTCTCTTCTCTTTTTAAAACAAAATTAGGAAATTAACATCAAAGTGTGGGATTATGAGACCTTGGGGCTCCCGGCACATCACAATATCTGGTACCCTCTTCTTTTCCAAGTCCACACCCTTGTAGAGTCACCAGTGTCTATATTATGTACGTGAGATCTGTGCTTAGCAGGGAAAAAGACGACACAATGATATTATGTAACTTTGGACAGGGTATAATTTTCTCCCATCTATTGTGGTAGGGTTTAAGGGTTTATGTCTATATTTTATGAGCTTCTAAAGGAGTCTCTCCTTCTCTCTTCTCCTCAGCCCAAATTCTTCTCATGAATTCCTCTTCAGCCCTCAATAAGGAGACCCTCAGTGTGTAAATCCTATGGCACTTCTATTTGCCATAGGAAGATATCATTCTGGGGATAGTTCTGCCAGAAAGACAAAAAAGACTAATGATTCTCCCAGTGCAGGAGAATTCAGTATAGAGGCGACACAAAGGGGCAGAGCCATATGTTTTTTTTCTTATTCCTTTCTTGATGCTAAAATTTTGTTTAAGATTTTGTTTACTTCAGAGTATCTATAATTTAAAAATTCTCTTGATAAGAACTCAAAACACATGTCATCTATTTAACTATAATTTCAGTTCTAATGAATATAAAGACTGTTTTCTAAGGTGACCTTACTTCAGGTAAGCCAAAATGATTTCTAGTCAGTCATGCAATAGCTTTTCACCAAGTAGATTAGCAATCAAGACTTTTTAAATAATATGACTGTAAATTACTATTTTGAGGAATCCAAGACCTTTCAAAGGATTCCTGAATTTACATGTATATAGTTTAAAAAGGCAAATATGTGAAGTGTTAAAAAATAACACAGCTTTACAACATTAACCCAGCTTCCATGTAAATGCCCAGGATTCAACTCTTGCTCTTTATTCACTCCATTAATATATTCACACTGCCATTCTTTCAGAGTTCAAGATAATTTGAAGACACTGGTTCTGTATTTATTTAAGGCCAAATTTAATAACTATAATTTTTGATGTGCACTTTTTGAGAAAAATTATATTTTAGAAATCTATCACTTTATAGGCAATTATCTTTTGGAGTCACTATTAATGTTTATACACAAAAAGATTCTGATTTTAGTTATAAAAGTTATTCAGCATAAAATTCTTTCTAGGATGCAAAGAAACAGAGAAAGATCTACATGATAGAAGGACAAAACTTCCTATCATGTGATTCATATCATTTACTCTAGATAGCAATTAAGAACTGGTAAAGTTAAGCTCCAGACCTATATCCAAAGGCCATCTGATCCAATCTTACTGTCACATCTCAAGCAAAACATAACCAAATAGAATTAATCCTATTTCTTTCCAACTCTCTCCAATTGATACATTGTTATAAAAATCAAGGCACAATAAAAGAGAATCAGCAGTCCCTTCAGGATAGAGGTTCAAAATATGTAGAATATAAAAATTTTGTACAGGAAAGTTGCAGTTCTATATAAAGAATTTAGAATAAAGGATATATATCTTAGTGTAATTGGCCTAAGTTCAACAAAGATGGAGAAGAAACAGATTAATTAGCTTATAGAGGCCTTTTGCATATGACTCCCATATTGTTGTTGATTCAGGATACTTGGATTTAAGCCATCCTGTACATGGCATTGCCCTGTGGAAAAGACTCAGATCTGAAGGAGGTCTGTGAAAATTTTGGGTAAATGCAGGGTTTCATTTTGAGGAAATTTTTTTTTTTTGAGAGACAGAGAGAGCAAATGAGTACATGCATGAGTGGGGGCAGGGAGAGAAAGGGAGAGGGAGAGCGGGGCTTGATCCCATGACTGTGAGATCACCACCTGAGCAAAACCAAGAGTCGGATGCTTAACTGACAGAGCCACCCAGGCACCTCACATTTTGGGGGATCTTTAAAGAAAGAATGTTTCCCATGTTTCTGAGAGCACTGAGAAAGCTACCATGAATCAATCCTGCTTCTCATTTTGGACAGCATGATTTGGTCTATGGCCATACCACCCTGAACGCGCCCGATCTCGTCTGGACAGCATGATTTGTGGATGTTAAGTCTGGAACCGCCACAGCTGTTTTGTCAGCATGAGAGACACATTGGCTTGAGGATAGAGCTAATAACCTGGAAGGCAGGACAGAGAATCAGAAAGAAACTGGTTCTCTGATGACCTCATTGACCCATGAAGCCTGCCTGAAGACTCCCTTGAACCTGAAGACAACTCTGCCTCTGGGCTTCTCAGTCATGTGAGCCGATGAGGCCACCCCCCTGCCCTTTATTACTTAGGATAGAGTTTGATTTTTGGTTATTTGCACCAGTTTGAGTCCTAACTGGTGCCTCCTGAGTCATTAGCACATATAACTAGTATGTAGGCCCAGGCCAAAAATGTAGAGAGGGAAGACTGAATCTTGAGGCATTCAAACCTTAGAGATTGGACCAAGAAGAGGAACATAAAAGAGAAGAGACTGACGGAAGGTAGAAAGAGAATGAGGAAAAGTGTGGGGTCACTGAGAAAAGAAAAATAAAGAGTGCTTGTTGGATGGAGTGGTTAGCTCTTTGAGAATTCCTGGGAGTCCAAGTAACATGAGGGCAGCTATGAGACCCTTGGAAATGGCACCAAGCAGCTTGTCAGTGGCTCTAGCCAGATCAGTCAGAGAAGGGTAGGGAGAAAGTAGACCAGAGGAAAGGGAGTGAGGCCGTGAAGACAGTGAGCGGATTCATGTTTCAAGAAGTTCTGCTGTGAAAAGGATCAGAACAGGGAGTCAGAAACAGAAGGTACTGTGGGATTAGGAGAGTTTGTATTAGTTGCTGCTGTCATTTGTTTTTTGAGCTTGAAAATCATGAGCTTGTCCATGTTTGGATGGAACCATGCAGAGGAGAAGAATATGTAGGGGCTGCAGAAAAGAAGAAAAATGGCAAAAGCAATTCCTTGTGCAGATGAAGGCTCTGGGTGCCAGGGAGTAAGGGGAGATACGCCACAGGGCAGCAACACTCTTTTTCTTGTCAAAGGGGAGAGCACAGTACAGAAGTATGGATGAAAGCAGATGTGTGGATTTGTGATCACAAGATGAAGAAGCCCCTATTGGATTTTCTGAGTCAAGTACCAGTGAGCATCATCTGTCAGGACACAGGGAAAGAATGTGGCCAAACATGTGGTCATTACTTCTCAGCAGGCAGAAATTTTGTTAGGCTCTTGGAAAATGACCTTTTATTTCTAGAGGTTGCAAAAAGTCTTTATAGTGAAATAATTATCTATTACATCAAAGGGATGCTTTATAACTGTTTTGTAAGTTTGCTGTGTCTAAATGGGGTTGGAGGGGAGGATGGAGGGAGGCATTTCTTTTACTATCAGTTCCAGGTTTAGGCAACTAGATTCAGATTCTCTTAAAGCTGGTTTTTATAAAAAGGAAATTTAAAACTTTCCACTCAAAATATTTACAAGCCAATGACCTATATATTATTTCCTCTCCAACATGGTGTACCTATTTGCTATAGTCAAGTTAGCTCACATCTGTAGTCTTTGCTGACAGAGCCCTGTCCTTTTTTCTTTAAATTTTCTCTAGTTCTCTGGTATTGTGAAAAGTTGGAAATGAAATTTATAACCGTTATCCAAAGCTATAACTAAAATGTATATTCTCAATAGCCTAGATGAAGAAGAAAATATCATATTCCATTTTTTCTGGTTAGTTTTATAATAAAATCAAGTTGAAACACTGATGTTTCAAGATCTTATGTTAGTGAGAGGTTCTTACTACATCTTAGTTATAGGTTTTAGCAAACAAAATAATGTAAGCTAATTAGACTATTATAAAGACCATGTGGAGAAGGAAAGAACATGGGTTATTGTTTTGTGAACACTGCTGGGATTGTCTTATTTTAGGTAGTGTAACATGACTTGTTTTGCATAAAGCCACTTAAGGAACTTGAAATACAATATCCTTTGTATGTAACCTCTCTAGCTGCATTATTTCCAAAGAGCCAGCATATCGATCACCTGCAGATATCAACTTCTGATGACACCTGGCTGACAACAAGGACAAGTTTCATTCAGGCAAAGTCAAATCTAGGTCAATCTCACTGTCTATGAATCAAAGACATTTGGGGCAGAGTTGAAAATGCAAGTGTTATTAGTTAAGTTGTTCAAAACATATGGTCCTGGAGAGAGTAAACCTACACATAACACAAAACACAGTCATTGGGCCAATTCCAAGCTTTTGGAAAGGGCATCAGCTAAAACCACCATATAGGTATTTTGTTATGTTAGAGGCATGTTAGATTATGATCATGACCTCTTTAGCTGTCAATGTATAACTATTTGAATTTAAAACTACAGACATTTTATATAATTGATACATAACTAAAATCAGGCACATATATGAATTACATATATACATGTGTGAGTTTTAACTTAAACATATAAGTGCATATGTTATATGTATTAAAATTCTTTAATGAAGGGACTTTAGTGAATGGTAGGCCAGTGACAGGTGAGTGTCCAAGAGCTGTGCTCACATTTTTAAAGCTGATTCTGGAAGTGGTTCTTATTACACTGAATGGATCAGCAGCCTCAGGTCATAAGTACCAAGGTATTTATCAAAGAAGTGGAGTTCACAGAGCCATCCTTCCTTCTGAAATGTCAGCTATAGATTTGCTGGGATGGAATTGTTATTGTGATTATCAGTAAAAAATTCAATGTGCTTTTAGTTTGCAGCCACAAGAATAAAGTTTTGGATCAGTAACTAGCCAATCAGACTAATCTGTTAAGTAGCACCTATTGTTTTTAATTAGGCAAATTATCTCCGTCCCTTGCCCAGTTCTGAAGTAAAGGATGTGAAGGTGGGAAGTAGAAGAAGAAAATAAAGTCTTAATCATTCACCTTGGGTTTGTGTGTTTTCTCTTAAATCCTCTTTTTCTCAGTAAGAGAATGCACGGTCTATCACTGGGAGTTTGAAGTCTTTCACCAACGTTGTTATTGGTGCAGAGATAGCCCAGGGTCAGGTAGGTAGTCTTTCGGACAAAACTGCTTTTCATCAACTCATCTGGACTTATCTGCGGGGACACAAGGGCGCACAGCCCCATCATAAAAGATGAACTTAGTGTTCTGAATAAGGCAAAGCACTGACTGGCCTGCATCAACTTACTACTCCTGGAGCCGCGTCCCATTAATAGCCTAAAGAAGAAAACCAAGCAAACCCTCTTCCCTTCCAAGAGAAGCAAACAAGTCTCTATTTTCTCTTGGGTATGTCCAAAAAATCAGAATTTTTAGACAGAAAATAATGGAAGATTTTTCTTCTTTTGAAAATATTTAGGCATATTAAACTAAAGGAGTGAAATTTTGGAGAATTATATCATTTTCTTTTGTTTATAGTTTTTCTTAAATTGAAAGAAAAGCATAAACTATAGCAAATTTGGAATAAAGCCCAAGATTTGTATGTGAATTTTTGCATTGCCCTGTGGTTCTGATTTCTTCCTCTGTCCTAGGTAATACAGGCTGCCCTAAACCCAGAGTGATTTTCAAGTCCTGTGTTCCTAATGCGGAGTTTTCAAACCACATTCCAAATAGTATTGCCATATGCTCCCCTCAAGGATATTATATATCTTCTTCCTATTCACATCAGGCTTGGCCATATGACTTGCTTCAGCCAATGAAGGGGCACAGGAGTGCTTTGTGCCACTTACAGAAAAAGCCCAAGACCTTCATGAGGTTCTACAGTTTTCTCTTTATCACCTCCATGAGACCTACAATAGCCCGAATGGGAGCTACTCTTTTAGTCTTGATCCAAGAGTGAAGATGCTGAAGAGAGCTACAGCCACTGAGCAGCTGTCATGTAAAGTAAGAAATAAAGCACTGCTGTTACAAACCACTGAATTTTGTTACTACAGCATTCCAACTCATCCCTACTGATGCATTCCTAGCATCAAAAGGGTTGTTGAAGACATTTTGGAAATGGTTGCATATGCTATCCCACCCAAAATAATGCACATTGGCATTTTAAAGAATATAAAGAAAATCCTTCAGGAAAGAAACTAGCTTACTACTGTGATCTAGCATTTTCCCAATTATCTTGATTAAAGTATAATTTTTTAAAAAATGTCTATTATTGATTTTGGGAGAGAGAGAGAGAGCACGTATACATGTGTGAGCAGGGGAGAGGCAGAGAGGAAGAGAGAATCCCAAGCAAGCTCTGCACTGTCAATGCAGAGCCAGATGAAGGACTTGATCTCATGAGCCATGAGATCCTAACCTGGTCAAAACCAAGAGTCAGATGCTTAACTAACAGAGCCACCCAGGCACCCCAAGAATTATTTTTTACATAATACTTAACCTTTCTCCAAACACAATTTTAAGAAGAGCTGCCCTAAGGCAATTTTCTGTTACCTGAAGGAGAGATTGATTCAAGGAGCTGGTGGGTCTTGTGAACATCTGCAAAGTATTAATTACTAGCTTCATTCCTTTGTTCATTTTCACTAAATAATGAAAAAATATATCAGATAGTACATTGATAGCACAGGGGACACCAGGGTCTCCAACTGCTATCTTGTGGATGTGCAAGAAATATCACTGTCATTAACTTACATAACACAATTTCATTTCTGACTGCACAGCTCAGCTTTGACACAGTGCCTAGTTTCAAGAGTATGATTACTATAGGTCACTTCTCAGGTGTCCACTCTCTAGTTCCACATGGTGGCTTCAGAACTGGGGAGATGATACTGTCATACTAGTTTCACAGCCAAGCCTAGAACATGTGAGAATCTTTGCAGGGCTTCCTGTGACCCTGTGTTCTTGTCCACGTCATCCAGCCAGTCCCTTCATAGCCTTAATGGTGCTGACAAGAACCAGGGTTCAGTTCTTTGCTCTGGGACTGCAGGAGGCAGAATTCTATGATGGCCTCCAAGATTCCTGGTCCTAGGGATACACATACCTCTTCTTATTCAGAAAACCATAATCTAGCTACTGGTGTGAATGGAGTTTGCAGATGTAACTCAAGTCCCAAGGTGTAACTTAAGTCCTGTAAGAGCAGAGTTGTTTTTTCCTGCCGGTTGCAGGGGAGGAAATCAAAGATTCAAAGCATGAGAAGGATTCAACACACCATCTCGGCCTTGAAGGTAAAATGGAGAACGGCCCTGACTGATAGCCAGTGGGAAACATGGACCTCAGCCCTACGACCACAAGACACTTGGTTCTGTCAACCCGGAAGTGAATTCTCCCAGAGTCTCCAGACAAGGCTCAGTCTCACTGACACCCCAGTTTCAGGCTGGGATATTCTAGCACACACTGTACTAGGCCTACAGAACCGTGAGCTGTAGGACCATGGAGCACACGGCCCCATGGAACTGTGAGCTAATAACGAATGGTGTTTTAAGCTGTTAGGTTTGTGGTAATTTTTTCCGCAGCAGCAGAAAATGAATACAGGCCCCGAAGGGCTTGCTCATGCTCTTCTCCCACCTGGGGTCTCTGTTTCCAGTCTGGAAGGAAAGTCAGAAAGCAAGAGGGAAGTCTGTGCAGCCTCTATTTCTTCAAGATACTGGCCTTGAAACCTTTTTTCATTTTTTTCCAACGTTGTCCATGTTTTCTTAAAGTGTAAATATTTACAAAGTGAAAACCAGAGACTTGCAGGCTGCTGCACCCCTCCCCGCCTCCTCCATCCCTCAAAACACTCAGAGCCACCACCGGCTACCCCTAGACAACAATCAGAGGAAAGAGTAATACAGGGAGGGGTAAACACTCCACAAACTGACATCTGTACGTACTGTGTGATCCCAACAGCTCATCCCACAGGCGTGTGAATTTAGACGTGGCAGACAAAAGGCTCCCGGCAGGGACATCAGAGGCAGCAACGGAGAGACAGTGGGGCCCTGTACATGACTGCCAGCCCTGCCTGGGCTACATTCCTTATGTGCTGCAGGACGGTACAGATCAGCCCGTGGGAAACAGAGAGGAAATAGTTCCCCAGGCTCTGGCAGTGGGCAAGGCCCTCACAGGGAGCACTTCCCCAAGGATGGCACATGTGGCAGTGAGGCATGTTTACATGGTAGAAATCCTAGAGTCTCTGGGGTGAATGGAAAAACCATCTAGTGGCACCTCCTGGTATCAGGCTCTGGATAACGTGGCCCAAGTCCTGATCAGTATTTTCATAAGCACGTTTCCCTGGGGCCTGAAGAGGGGGAAACTGCCAGCCCTAGAACATAGTCTGTGAGGTACAGAGCTTTTAAGAATCACAGGGAAAGGAGCCTTCTTTCTTTCCCCAGGACAGCCTCTAGCGGGGAGAGGCAAATGGAACTAGCAATTTCCATGTATCCAGCGCCCACTTTTTGCCAGGCAGTGTACCACAGTTTTCATGCATTATATCATTTAGCCCTTAAAACATATTGGCAAGGTTGGTAAATCCCCATTTTAAAGATGAGGAAGTTAAGCCACAAAGAGATTAAAAGTCAGGGGATAGAGTTGTCAGGGTTCAGTCCAACAGACCTTGGTTTATGCCCTTCTCTCATGAAACAGGCTGCCTGTTACACGGAGACCTCGCGACAAGATCATCTGTGGGATGAAGGTGAGAAGGAAAGACCGCATGGCTTTTAGACAGCATGACTGGCATCTAGGTAAAACAGTTTAAATTAGTTGACAGACCAGTTTGGAAGAGGAACGGTGGTCACTTTGATCTTGGCTGCTACACCTAGACACACTCCCTTTGTGCCTCCAGATGTGGTCATATTTGTACTCAATATGGTGGCCTGACAGGCTTCAAATTGAGCTCACCACTGCTTTAGGTCTCTTGAACACCTTACTGTGAAGAATGGCTCCTTTCCATCGGTCCAATAGCCTTTGATTCTAACGGCTTCTATAGTAGTTACCACATCATATTACAGTTGTGTTGTCATCAAACATTCCACCCTACCACCATTACTATTGATTCTTTTTTCAAGACCAAAGTAAGTCTAGCACATAGTGGGTCTACAGTATTTGAGAGGAAAAAAAACAACCCAGAAATCTTTGCCACTCCTAGCCACAGATCTGGTGACAAATGGTTTGGTTCTAGAATATGTTCTTACAAATTGGCCAAGGTCTGGTCAGCTCTGAAATCAGAAGCATCGCTGATCTTCCCCTTTGAAGTGTGAGCCAAAGGCTAAATACTAAAACTGTGTTGAGACAGGAGGTCCTAGTCAAGGTGGAGAAGGACGAGGACATGGTTATCAGAGCAGGGTCTGAGGCAATACCTGGAGCCCAGTGAATTGTGGGTCTGAACTGCAGATAAGTAAGCTTCATTTCAAGAGGTGTCCACCAGTGAAGACTACAGAAAATTTCAAATGCTGCTGTTCTTGGCTTCCAAAGGAACCCCTGCTGAAACCATTTCCCAGGAAAGTAACTCTGTTCCACTAGCAGGCACTGCTGCCCTTCCCCATCTGGTTCTTTCTCCCACTCCCTGCCTGATCCCTTCTCTTGCCTCCACCAGACAGAGTGGGGGCTGTCCCTGTAGAATTCCACTGGAAGCCCTCACTGGGCCTTAGCTCTATAATTCTCACATCCGGAGATTCTCCAGTATGCCTGTCTTCTGCTCGATGCTTCTCTTCAGCCAACCTCCACCCTCTAGCTGCCACATGCCTTGTGGAAACTGTCTCCCCACCTTTGCCCCTGATCCACACTGAAGGCTGTATTGGGTCTTGCTTGCCACAGGCCTCTGGGAGGAATCCTCCTGTGGCTCAGAGGGATGGGAATTGCAAGACAGGGAAAGATCTTGCCACGAACTGAGGAGAGTGAGAGGACTGTGGTTCTGGTAGTGCTCTTTGAAACTTGTGATGTGTTTTCTCAGAAGCAGTGATGATGACGTTTTAGAATGTGTTGGTGTCGTACTGTCTTGGCTAGGTGATGAGTGCCACTGGCTGTGGTCCAGGGGTCTGACAAAGCTCTATGGGAAAATATATCCTAAGTTCCCAAGGATGCCTTAGAGATGAACTTTGATTCTACAACTGGTTAGGAACTGTCTGTTTCTCAAATTTATTCCAAGGAACTTATGATTTTTCTGTGTCATGACTCCGAAGTAGTTCTGGTTTCATGATCAGTATAAATCAGAGTCAAATCTCAGGCTCTTAGAAGTGAAAATGCTGAGAAGAGAATAACTTTTCCTGAAAACACCTTCCCAGAAAGCAACACAGAAGCTGGACTCCTCATTTTGAACAAAACTCAGAACATTCTGCCCTTGGATTTGATTCCTGTTTTGAATATTCTGGAGGAAGGAAGGAAGATAGCTAACCAAGGGGTGTCTGACAACATTGGTCATGCACCCAGATCCCAGGTTTCAATGAAGTCACTCCTTCTCAGACATCTGCCTTTTCTTTTTATGTTCTTTTCAGGATATTATTAGAACACATGTCAAGTGTGATCTTAGGGACAAAGATTTTGAAAATATCTGCTTATTGAAGCTGTGATCTTTAATTCTTCCTGGTTGTATCTAAGTTGTACATTCTTTTCTGAATGAAAGAGATCTGATCATTGGTTTCTTTAAATTGACTCAGTCAATCCTGGCTGAAGAGGTTGGGTAAGTTCTGAGAAATGATAAGACCCAGTTCATTTTATCTTACAATGTGCTCCCCACACGTGTCCACATCACCCTTGAAATGTTATTAAATGAGTGTCAAACATAGACACTGTCTTTCCTCTCCTGTTCTTTGGTTTCCTCCAGGTCGCTGACATTAACAGTAGCCTGAGCAACTCCAGGTTTTTGGCGGCATCCTGAAGTGAATGGGCTGTGTGGTTAGCACTCTGAACTTCAGGACAGGGTTTTTGAAATGCAAAGGAGCAGGAGCAGGACTGCACTGTTATTTTATTAACAAGGCAGCCTTGTTTCTCTTGTATCTTTGAAGTGAAAGGTGAGCTTTTCATCATCCAATAAAATTCACAGGCAGAGAGTAGCTCTCCCTCTCATGTCACATGGTCCCTACTTATCTTGGAATAATGAACCTACAACATAGAGGAAATGAAAATCAAACAAAACCCACAAAGTCAAAACCCCCTGAGAGGCCTTCTCCTGACTGTCTGCTAAGCTTTGCCCCATGCATTCCCACCTGCTGGTGGGACTGGGGGCTGGAAAACTGTCCAGGGAAACTCAGAAGTTGAAGTTCAAGGCTTCTACTAAGCAGCAGGCTTGTCTTTGACATGTTTGTTTCCCTTGAGATCTTTGACAGCATCTCTCATTGCAAAAACAACTCTGAATAAGAGCCGATAATTACCATAATGGATATTTAATATTTGCATGTTAAGTCCTTAATAAACTTTAATAGTCATTAATCATGTGAACTTACCCCAGCAAATTCATGAGGAACCATTTCCTAGGGTGATTTATAAAACCACAGAGTATCAGATTTCAACAAATCGCCCTTGAAGTGAAGATAATTTAAAAATGAATAAAAATCAAAACAAATTTGGTGTCTGTGACTTAAGTGAACTATTAATGTAAGTTCTTTGATGCTATTTGTTAAGTCACAGGAAAAAACAACTTTAGGTTTTTCTTACTACCAACAAAGCAAATTTAAGCAAACATTCATGATTTTGAAAGGATGGCAAAGCCTCAACGGGTCTATGGTCTGTGATGCTTGAGTTACAAGAGCGTTGGTGGTGGCGTGATTTTTGGTTTTTTTGCTGTCCACTTACACAGTGGGACAGTGATCCATTAAGAAGATGTAGGGTATGGATGCCTGGGTGGCTCAGTCGATTGAGCATCCAACTTCAGCTCAGGTCATGATCTCATGGTTTGTGAGTTCTAGCCCCACATCTGGTTCTGTGCTGACAGCTCAGAGCCTGGAGCCTCCTTTGGATTCTGTGTCTCCCTTTCACTCTGCCCCTTCTCAGCTCTCACTCTGTATCTCTCTCTCTCTCTCAAAAATAGACAAACATTAAAAAAAAAAAAGGAAGAGGTAAGATAAAAGCCCAAACACAAGAACTGTTGGATCATACATTTAAAGATTTGAATTCATACTTTTCCTAATTTGTACACTTTGACAATTAAAGAAAACACTTGCCATCTCTTTTTCACTTAAACACATATTTTATATAATGGATGTATTATAATGGATATATATAATATATAATATGCATATATATATATAATTTTTTTTCTTACTGAGAGAGAAGTTCCTTGACATTTTGAATTTCTGGGTTTAAATCAAGTATTAGCTCTCCAGCTGGTCCATGGGTAATGATTCTGGGTCCTCATACCTAGCTAGTTCTTCCACTCACTATCCAGGAGAGGAACATGGATTTTGTTTCCTGAATAACTACCTTTTCTTTGGATACCAACTACATATTAGCCTCACTTGACACAGAGGTTCTAATACCATATTTTTTTTAGTTCTGAATTATAAAAATTATGTTAAAAATCTAGACATTTCAGAAAAGTTTAATAAAAATTTATAGAAATCAGCAGAAATTCCTCTTTTTGGGGAGAATTTCTGCTAACATATCATGTATCACATATGGTTTTTTTTTTTTACTTTTTTCCTTTAACTATTTATTATCACAAGTCATACATGTAAGGTTGCCAGATAAAATAGAAGATGTCTAGTTAAATAAACAATGAAACATTTTTTGGTATAAGTATGTCCTATGCAATCTTTGGGACACATTTACTCTAAAAAAAAATCACTCTGTGTTTATCTGAAATTCAAAATTAACTGGACAGCCTCTACTTTTATTTGCTAAATCTGGCACTTCACCCATGCCAAGTGCATAAATGCAAAAAGAATGAAACATAAATCACCAGGATTCTCACATTCCCATCACCCTTATTTCCCTAATCCCTTCATATAATTGGAAGTTGGGTGTTTCCCATTTAACCCATTTAATTGTAAATAAAAAATGGTTTAAGAATGATGTATTTTTAAATAAATAATTATCTTTAACCTCCTTTAGTTTTTTCCTCTTTTTCTGGAGTCCTCTTATTAAGAATGAATATGGAGGAAGGCCAGAGTAAAGAAAGCCAGAGATACCATTAGAATGAAAGATTTTCAGGCTGAGTCTCTACTAAGAATACTCTCTTCTTCGGCGGTGAGGGGAGCGGAAAGGGAAGCGTTTGCCTGATGGAGGCGTGTGTGTCTGCGCGCGTCTGGGTCCTTCCATCTGCCTGAAATCGACATCTGCCTGAACCGACAGCACACAGGGAGAAGCGCACTGCAGCTCATACCCCTCACTTCCTATTTTTTGTTTGACTGAAGCAGGTAATCTCCACTCTGTTAAGGTAAAACGGGAGAATGGGCATTGGCTCTCCAAGAGATTTCTGTGTTGTTTCGGAAAGCAGGATGCTCATATAGGTGGTGGACTGACTGTGTGTGTGGATGCGTGTGAAAGCACATGTGGAGGAGGGCAGAGAATGACTTAGTAGGTGCCTTTGCACACTCTAGTGTAGAAGGAGTATATCTTCAGGGCTTACTCTGTAGTGTCTATGTTACAATATCAACACTAACTTAATCACTGTTATAATGAAAAGCAGTTATTTTTGAGGAAGAAATAGTGGTCAAGTAGGATTCTATAATTTGTGAAGTGAGGTTTCTAGGTAAGTGTTCAAAGCTTCTCTTTCTCTGCCCCTCCCCCCCCCACCCGGGGGTGGGGGCGGGTCAAGGGCAGACTCTTGCAATGGGAGGAAGTTCTCTCCTTAAGATAAACAGAGGGACTAAGGGGCTGTGCCCACTGGGAGTGACTGTCTTCCACCCTTCTGACTCCCAGGGACTCCGGATTCCTACTTGAAGTGCCAGCTGTGCTCTGGGCTTTGGGAACACTCCCACTGACTTCTCTGACCTCTAGCCTAATAAAAGGAGCCCTCTCCTGTTTGCTGTGACTGCTCTGAAGAATAACCAGATGGTTATAAATCTTCCTTTAAAATACCTTTCGTATAAGAGAGGGCTTATGATTAAACAACTGAATGGGGTTTGTTGATGTTGCTGTTGTTTTTGCCATCTGATGGAAACCTCAAGGTCATGCCTAATTAAAGAGAAGCTTCTCCTGTCTGGGCAGAGATTTGCAAGAAGATTCCTTCTGGGTAGATCTATTCAACTCCTCACACTTGGCCAGAATCAGGACTCTGCCAGGCACAGGGTTGGACAGAAAACACTGCAAGTCTCAGTACTTGCTCTCAAGCAGCTCATCTGGTAGAGAAAAGAGAAAAGAAACAATTATAATATGAGAAGTGTTATGGAAAATGATGGCCATGGAGATGGAAGGCCTGGTGTGTGTGTGTGTGTGTGTGTGTGTGTGTGTGTGTGTTAGGAGTGGTATGACACAGAGATTATTAAAGTTTTTTTGAAAGAAGTGGTATTTAAATTGAGTCTGGAAGAATTGTATGAGGTAAGCCAAACAGGGAAATTTTTCCAGGAACAGCATTAACAATACATTGAAATGGGGAAATGGCTACACACTCAGGGAACTGCAGGCTGGCGTGTCTGGATTTGGAGCAGAAGGAGAGATAGTGAATGGGACTCTGGGCCTAGCGAGCTTTGCTAAAGGTTTGGGTTTCTACTGAGAACCATGATGACACTGGAGAATTTTAGAAGTCTCTTATAAGGGAACTTAACCTTTAGAAAGGTGTTGTTTGCAATAGCATGGGTAAGCGACTAGAGGAGATTGGCCAGATTTATAGGTTTGGGAATCATCAGTATTTAAATGTCATATTGAATCTAGGACCTACCTATGGTGTTTAGGAGTCTCTGTAACAGGTAGGAACAGGTTTTGGTACATTATTGGAATATTGTCTTATGCAGTGCTCGGTAGATACTTATACACATTTTTATAGAGAATTAAAGTTGTTCTTTTTTACACATAATTTTGATAGATGGGAAAGGAACCACTAGTCTTCTTTTATAGAAAAGGAAACTGAGGCTCAGACTGAATGACTTCCCTGAGGTCATACAGCTAGTAAAGTTGCACTGGTCTTCTCTGTTCAAATCCCAAACTCTCTCCTGCACACCAAGGGGCCTCTTATGTTACACTGAACAACTGCATAACTAACCACATCCTCCTTTCTGTCACAGGCAAATGTGGATCCCTTAAGAGTTTTAAAGAGCAAAGTCAAAATACCCACACAGAAATTATACCACAGGACTCTTGGCATGCACAGCACCATCCTCGAAGTCCTTATTTTGTTGCTAAATGTATTCTTTGTACATGCTTATTGTCTGGAATACAGCACAAAAAAAGTATGGTCATATAAGGAACTCCAGTTTATCTAGGTTCTTGTTAATATATTTCCTTCAGCATCATGAAAAGTAGAGTCTCTGGGGTTGGTACACTGTTGAGATAAAGCTATGGTGTCTTCAGCATAATGCCTCTCCCACAATTCTGTTGGTATATTTATGTCCATTGGAATGGATTGTACAGGAGAAGTATAAGAAAAGCATGTGAGTGAATTTCCTCTCTCATTCTCTTGGTTGAGAAACTATGATTGTTCATACCAGCTCTGAGTTTTTAACTCTGCCCTCCTTGCCCATGAATGAGGAGACCATCCACAAAAACTCCCAAGGGACTCCCTTCAAGGTCTGCCTCCTATACTTCCTCTGAGCTAAGTTGATCTGTCATCCTTAAGCCCAGCCTGTCTGTGCCTGGTCTTCCTGGAGTGAGGCATTGGGTTGGATGCGGTACCAGACCAGACTTTCAGATCACTCTTGGCTTAAACTATGGAGCCACAGGCAAATCATGCCCCACTTTATATCCTTCCCAGATTTCTGTAAAACCTGCCAGATCCAGCAACCTCAGCTTCAATGATAAAGAGGTAAAGACAATCACATGAGCTCAAAGAGGCAGTGGACATCAGGTTCTGTGCAAAATTTTTGTTTTCCTAAGTCTAAGTATGTAGTTCAATCACTAAATGATAGTCTTCATTCTCATCATAGTTTACTTACCCTTTTCTCTATCACTGAAAATTTTGGGTATTTAGAATTTTTTGTATATAGATAACAGTACAAATACATGTGTTCATAAAGCCTTTTATTCTGTTTAATTATTATGACTATTTGCCTCAGTTGGCATAAGTATCAGGAGTCCTGGGAATTCTTCTGATTCTTCTCTCCTAAGATCCTTTCTAATGCCAAATCCACTAATATATCTATTTTCCCTCTGGTTTTTTTTATGACCATAATTCAATTCCTTATTATTTTCCTTTGAACTATGGTAATAGCCCCCTAGTAGTCTGTCTTAGGTCTCACACTCATCTAGTCTTCCATATATACATCATACTAGTATGGCCAGTTGGTCTCACAGAGATACCTAACGTCTCACAAGACCTGAGAGTCTCCACATCAAAAATGACCAGTCTTGGTAATTCAGGAGATCTATAAGCTAAAACACCAGACCTTCAAACTAAAGCCCATAGTCTCTGATAAACACAATCACTGTGTAATTGGCTGTTCTTCACAAACAGCAAGTAGCTGGGGGAGGGGGTGGGGCAGTGTTCTCAGAGGTCGTCCTTCTGGACAGAGTCACAGGCTTAAATCCAAGAATACTCAAGTACTTCTGATTTATTTTGATTTTTGCAACTAAACTCCTGGACATATCTGATTAAAAGTGTTCTTCTACCAGAATGGGATTAAAAAGAATGCCCTTTTGGGGTAAACTCCCAACTACCTAAGGCTATACAAATCCATGAAGAGATTTTAAAATAAGAAAACTGACTGCCATCTTCTGTGAGGACAAAGGAAGTTCATAGAATCACCTATGAGCCAGAGGCTGAGTACAATCTCATTTATCTGGGACCACGTGAGTCCAGCCCAAAACTAAATATACTCTAGGGGTCTTTTTTGATGGAGGATCATAACTGATAGCTCCTAGCCTCGAAATGTTGAGGCCCATATCATCTTTTCCATGTGAATGTTGGAAAACACACTGAATCATGCTCAAACATTGGACCTGTGATATACTTAGAAGACAAGTCAGTCTGATTTTTACCTCAAAATGTCAACCTTGCTTTCTATAAGCCTAAAATCTTTAGCCTATGGAGTTACTCTAAATCACCTACAGAATCTCTTTTTCTGCATCTGCTTTTTAGCAATTCTAATTTGGAATTTTTCCTCTGTATATTTTGAAAAAATCCATACTCAACAGAGAAAATTGATATAGATTCTAGAACATGCCAATCATGCACTTAGCACCACCCCATATTGAGTCAAACTACCTGAGTGTTAATATGTGACTTTAGCATTCCAAATAAATGCTTTCAGAAATCTATAATTTAGTATTATGGCCTTGGCTTAAATATTTTTTTAAATGTTTATTTATTTTTGAGAGAGACAGGGTGCAAGTTGAAGAGGGGCAGAGAGAGAGAGGGAGACACAGAAACCAAAGCAGCCTCCAGGCTCTGAGCTATCACCACAGAGCCCGATGTGGGGCTCAAACTCACAAACCATGAGATCATGACCTGAGACAAGGTTGGCCACTTAACCAACTGAGCCACTCAGTTGCCTCTACCCTGGCTTTTATGAGTTTCAGTAAAGAACAGCCATGTGAAGAAGAAATCTTCACTGTTGATTAAATTAGTTCTGAAAAGTAACCCATCACATTATCTGTAGTCCTTTCTTCTGTGAAGATCTGCTCTGCATCGCCTTGGCTCTCAGACTCAGGAGAGCCTGGGATTGGAGAGAGACCTCATTTAATACCATGGCTGCAAAATGAGCTTCAAGCATCCCTGGGGCCTTCTAGCCAGGATCTCTGGGAAACTGCCACTCATGAAAAGGGGCGTGGGGAAAGAAACCAGGTGAACATGTGTGGATACTACCTCTACTTCATTCAAATCAGTTCTGCTCCATTATATTCTGTAGATTGTGGCTCTTTCAATGCTTTTGTTTAGGAAATTGGTTACTATTACATTTGAAAATCTTTGGTTTAGTAGTTAAAAAAAACGAGTTATAGCATCAAAAATTTCTGAGATTAATTTTCAACTCCCTCATTTATCAGCTTTTCTGTCATTTTGGAAATATAATTTACTGTCTCAACATTTTAGTTTTCCTAGGAATTTTAATAATACCTGCTCCTGAGGGGGTAGTATACAGAGGATTTAGTAAGGTTTAATAATATACAATGTCCATCACATAGGAAAAAGATTTCCATGCAAATGGAGGTGGAAAAAAAGCTGAGGTAGCAATATTTATATCAGAAAAAAAATAGACTTAAAACAAAGACTGGGGGCACTTGGGGGGCTCAGTCAGTTAAGCATCCGACTTCAGCTCAGGTCATGATCTCACGGTTCGTGGGTTTGAGCCCCGTGTTAGGCTCTGTGCTGACAACTCGCTCAGAGCCTGGAGCCTGCTTCGGATTCTGTATCTCCCTCTTTCTCTCTCTGACCCTCTCCTGCTCACACTGTCTCTCTCAAAAATAAATAAAAAAACATTAAAAATTAAAAAAATTAAAACAAAGACTGTAACAAGAAACAAACAAGGATATTACATAATGATAAAGGGATCAATTAAATAAGAAGGTATAACAATTGTAAATATCTATGCACCCACCATAGAAGATAAATATATAAAATAAATACTAACAGACATAAAGAGAGAAACTGACAGTAGTACTGTAATAGAGGGAAACCTTAACAGTCCACTTAAATCAATAGATATGTCATCCAGACAGAAAATCAATAAGGAAACAGTGATTTTAAATAAAACATTAGACTAGATGGACTACGTCTATATCTATATATATCTATCAACATTCCATCCCCAAACAGAAGAACATACATTTTTTTCAAGTGCACATGGAATATTCCCCAGGAAAGATCACATGTTAGGCCACAAAAAAAAAAATCTCAATACATTTAGGAAGACTGAAATCATACAAAGCATCTTTTTTGACCACAATGGTATGAACCTAGAAATGAATTACAAGGGGGGAAGAAACCAATGAAAAAAGCACAAACAGGTGGTTGTGGAAACTAAACAACATGCTACTAAACACCCAATGGGTCAATGAGAACTCAAAGAGGAAATTTTTAAAAATACATGGACATAAATGAAAATGAAAATATAACAGTTTAAAATCTATGGGATGTAGTAAAAACAGATTGAAGAGGGAAATTTACAGTGATACAGGTCTATTTTTAGAAACAAGAAAAATCCAAATAAACAATGTAACCTTACACCTAAAGGAACTAGAACAAAAAGAAGCCCAAAGTTAGTAGAATGAAGGAAATAATAAAGATCGTGGAAATAAATGAAATAGAGACTTAAAAAACAATAGAAAACATCAGGGTAACTCAGAGCTGTTCTCTGAAAAGAAAACCTATAGCTAGATTCATCAAGAAAAAGAGAGGACTCAGATGAATAAAATCAGAAATGAAAGAGAAGCTACAACTGACACCACAGAAATACAAAGGATTGTAAGAGGCTAGTATGAAAAATTATATGCCAACAAACTGCACAACATAGAATAAGAAAATTCTTAGAAACATACAATCTCCCAAGTCTGAATTGGTAACAGATAATTTAAAAAGACCAAATACGGTCAGAGGAGCCAAAATGGCGTAGAGGAAGGGAGCTCTGTAAACTTTGTCTGCCTCATTGATCGAACTGAGAAGGACATTACTCTCATCTGCAAGAGCGGAAGGAGAAAATACGGACTCCAGAAGGAAGAGAACCTGAGGGATACCTGAGTGAGTGAGTGCGAACTGGGGAGACTGGAAAACGGGCCAGCCCGAGACAGGCAGGAGAGGTGGGAGCCCCAGCCCATTGTGGAGCAAGCGCGCAGAGCCCGAAAGACAAAGGGAAGAGACAGAGAGACTGAACACGCTCATAGTACTGTCTCTGGGGAAGAGGTAAAGAATGCTTAACTGCACTTGGAGAGAGAAACTCACTCCATTGATAACTGCTAGGTAACCCAAATCCTAAACCCAGGTGGCGCAAGGGAAAGAACAGCTTCCAGCCCTGTGCCATCGTGGCGGGCAGTCAGTGGCTGCGGAAGCAGCAGTGTTGGGGAGAGCTCACTTCGACCTCAGTTTTGGGAGTGGGAGCATGCACCTCATTTCCATGGCGCATCTCACTCCCAGCATTGGCCGCGCGAACCCTGAATCCCAGGTGCCAACAGGAAAAAAATAGCCCCCACCTCTGTGCAATCCTGGCAGGGAGTTGGCGGTGGTGGAGACCTGGGTGTGTGCTCAGGCTGCAGGATCTCCCAGCTCCTTTCCAGCAACTCCCCGCGCTACCGGCTGCGCACTCATTCCTCCCCCAACTCAAACGTGATCCTGGCTGGGGGTTGGGTCTGTGACGGTGCGCACTTCACCTCCTGCTGCGCACCTTGCCTCAGGCAAGGGCAGCCGAAATCCCTGCCTGAGCCAAGACAAACCAATTCCTCCCCCTAAGAAGCCAGCAACCAAAGCAAATACATCTCATCTGTGGTAGCATAAAAGTGCATGGACTGGAACTTTGAGCCTAGGTGGGCCTGAAAAATACAACTCGGCTAAACTGCAGCACAAGGAGATAAGACTCATTAGAGTGACCTACAGTTCATAGTTCAGCGGAGCTTGACATGCTGCCTATCTAATCTCTGCAGACACCAAGGCAGAGACTCTGAGAGCAAACTCCAAGACCTACTACACCAAACCATGCCTATCCACGAGGGGAACCTGCTGGGTTTTTTTGTTTTTTTTAAATAATTTTTCTTTTTTTCTTCATTTTTTTCTTTTCTTCTTTTTCTGTATGTATTTTTTATTACTTTTTTTACTTAAATGTTTTAAAATTTTTACTCCTTATTTTCCTTTCACCTTTCTCCCTTTTTTTTTTTTTTTACCTTTATGCAATCCAGATATATTCTCCTATATCTCATCCCTACCTCTCCCCTCAACTGGTCATACACTTTTAGACTGTCCAGTGTCCTTTGTTGTCTCTGACCCCCTTTATTTTTTCTTTTTCTTTTTCTTTTCTTCTTCTTTTCATCTCTTTCCTCTCCATTCTCTTTATTTTCTTTCCCCCTTTTAATGTGTTTGACTGTTTGAAATGTCTGTGCGTTTGTGTGTTACTGTTCCCTCTGTGTTTGTCTGTCTGTTTTCCTTCTTAAGGCTATGCCAAGAAACAAGCCAAAGTGTGCATGACAGCGAGTCCCAAATATTGCTGAGTAGGGAAATAAAATATTCAACGGCACAACAAGAGAACCTGAAAGACACCACTAAAAGAATATTTCCTGAAACAACAGGCCCTGGACAGCCAATAAGCCTCCTTTAACAGAGAAATATTAACAGGTGCACGGTGCACAACGAGCTTTCTAAAGGTGACAAGAGACAGAAAACTAGCAAAAATGACAAAACAAAGGAACTCTCCCCTGAAAAACCTTGAGGAGGAAGTCACAGCCACAGAACTGTTCAGGGCAGATCTAGACAACATACTGTATCAAAAATTTAAAAAACATGTCACAAAATTAATCGCTGGGGTTGAGAAAAGCATCAAAGAAGCAACTGAGACAATGACTAGGCACTGTGATGAGTTAAAAAAGGCTATAGATGAGGTGAATAACAAACTGGAGGCAGTCACCTCAAGGACTGATGAGGCAGAGAGAAGAATAGGTGAGTTACAAGATATAGTTATAGCAAAAGAGGAAGTTGAAAAAAAAGAGAGAGAAATTAATCCAGGAGCAGGAAAGGAGAATTCGAGACCTGAGTGATACAATCAAGCGGAACAACATCCGGCTCATAGGAATTCCTGAAGAGGAAGAGAGAGAGAGAAAGGGCCTGAAGGCATACTAGACCACATTATAATTGAGAATTTCCCAAATCTGGGAAAAGAAATAGACATTCAAATTCAAGAGGCACAAAGAACCCCTTTAAGACATAATTTGAATCGACCTTTGGCACGACATATCATAGTAAAACTGGCAAAATATAAAGATAAAGAGAGAATTCTGAAAGCAGCTAGGGAGAGAAGGGCCCTCACATACAAAGGGAAACCTATCAGAGTGGTTACAGACTTATCTTATGAAACTTGGCAGGCCAGGAAGGAATGGAAAGAAATCTTCAACGTGA
>NC_043706.1:70728724-70731094 GCF_006229205.1 Suricata suricatta | reverse complement strand
GATGAACAGAAAAAACATTCAGCCAAGAATCCTTTATCCAGCAAGCCTGTCATTCAAAATAGGAGAGATAAAGGTGTTCCCAAATAAACAAAAATTGAGAGAATTCACCACCACCAAACCAGCCCTACAAGAAATCTTAAAGGTATTCTATGAGGGAAATGTTCCAAAGAATACAAGGTGCCAGAGACACCACTATAAAAATGAATTCTAGGGAGAACACAATGACTCTAAACCCACATTTTTCAATAATAACACTGAATGTAAATGGACTGAATGCTCCAACCAAACGACACAGGGTAGCAGAATGGATAAAAAAACAAAACCCATCTATTTGTTGACTACAAGAGACACATTTTTGACCAGAAGACACCTTCAGGTTGAAAGTAAAGGGACAGAGAAATATCTATCATGCAACTGGAAGCCAAAAGACAGCTGGAGTAGCCATACTTATATTGGGCAAACTGGACTTTAAAGTAAAGGCAGTAACAAGAGATGAAGAAGGACATTATATAATAATTACAGGATCTCTCCATCAGGAAGAGCTAACAATTATAAATATCTATGCGCCAAATTTGGGAGCACCCAAATACATAAAAGAATTAATCACAGAAAGAAACAATCTTATTGACAAAAATGTGCTAATTGCAGGGGACTTTAGTACTCCACTGACAGCAATAGATAGATCAACCAGATAGAAAATCACTAAAGAAACAATGGACCTGAATGATACATTGGAACAGATGGAACGGATAGATATATTTAGAACTCTGCATCCAGAAGTTAGGAAATTCACCTTCTTTTCGAGTGCACATGGCACATTCTTCAAGATTGATTACATACTGGGGCATAAAGCAGCCCTCCATAAGTATAAATGAATAGAGATCATACCATGCACACTTTTAGATCACAATGCTATGAAACTTGAAATTAACTACAGGAAAAATCCTGGAAAACATCCAAAAATGTGGAGGTTAAAAACCACCCTACTAAAGAATGATTGCCTCAATCAGGCAATTAGAGAAGAATTTGAAAAATATATGGAAACAAATGAAAATGAAAATACAACAATCCAAAATCTCTGGGAGACAGCAAAGGCAGTCCTAAGAGGAAAGTATATTGCAATCCAGGCCAATCTCAACAAACTATAAAAGCACAAATTCAAAATTTAACAGAGCACCTACTAGAACTAGAAGGCAAGCAGCAAGAGCATCCCAAACCCAGCAGAAGAAAAGAAATAATAAAGATCAGGGCATAAATAAACAATTTGGAATCCAAAGAACAGTCAAGCAGATCAATGAAACCAAAGTTGGTTCTTTGAAAACAAAATCAATAAACCTCTAGGCAGGCTCCTCAGAAAGAAAAGAGAGAGCACCCAGATAGACAAAATCATGAATGAAAAAGGATCTATGACAACCAATCCCTTAGAAATACAAGCAATAATCAGGGCATACTATGAAAAACTATATGCCAACAAAGTGGACAACCAAGAAGAAATGGACAAATTCCTAAGTGCACATGCACCACCAAAATTCAAACGGGAAGAGATAGAAAGCATGAACAGACCAATAACCAGTGAAGAAATCGAATCCATTATCAAAAAATCTCCCAAAGAATAAGAGCCCAGGGCCAGATGGTTTCCCAGGGGAATTCTACCAGACATTTAAAGCAGAGCTATTACCCATTCTTCTCAAACTATTCCAAAAATAGAAATAGAAGGAAAACTTCCAAACTCATTCTACAAAGCCAGCATCACCTTGATACCCAAACCAGACAGAGACCCAGCAAAAAAAGACAACTACAGACCAATATCTTTAATTAATACAGATGCAAAAATACTCAACAAGATACTAGCAAATCGAATTCAACAGTACATATAAAGATTTATCCATCATGATCAAGTGGGATTCATTCCTGGATTACAGGGCTGGTTCAATATTCACAAATCCATCAATGTGATCCATCACGTTAACAAAAGAAGGGAAAAAAAACCATATGATCCTGTCGATAGATGCAAAAAAGCATTAGACAAAATACAGCACTCTTTCTTAATAAAAAACCCTTGAGAAAGTTGGAATAGAAGGAACTTACCTAAACATTATAAAAGCAGTTTATGAAAAGCCGACAGCCAATATTATCCTCAATGGGGAAAAACTGAGAGCTTTCCTCCTGAGATCAGGAACACGACAGGGGTGTCCACTCTCACCACTGCTGTTTAACATAGTGCTGGAAGTCCTAGCATCAGCAATCAGACAACAAAAGGAAATAAAAGGCATCAGAATTGGCAAAGAAGAAGTCAAACTTTCACTTTTCGGAGCTGACATGATACTCTACATGGAAAACCCAGCAGACTCAACCAGAAGCCTTCTAGAA
>NC_043706.1:70712591-70728624 GCF_006229205.1 Suricata suricatta | reverse complement strand
AACAGTGTGGAGGTTCCTCAAAAAACTATCCATAGAACTCCCTTATGACCCAGCAATAGCATTGCTAGGGATTTACCCAAGAGATACAGAAATGCTGATGCATAGGAGCACATGTACCCCAATATTCATAGCAGCAATGTCAACAATAGCCAAAGCATGGAAAGAGCCAAAATGTCCATCACCTGATGAGTGGATCAAGAAGATGTAGTATATATACATGATGGAGTACTACATGGCAATGAGAAAGAATGAAATATGGCCATTTGTAGGAAAGTGAATGAACCTTGAGGGTTTCATGCTAAGCGAAATAAGTCAGGCAGAGAAGGACAGAAACCATATGTTTGCACTCATAGGTCTAACAGAAAAACAGAAGAAACCTAATGGAGGACCAGGGGGAGGGGAAGAGGGAAAGAGAGTTGGGGAGAGAGAGGGACCAAAACTTGAGAGACTATTGAATGCTGAAAATTAACTGAGAGTTGAAGGGGGAGGGGGGAAAGAGGTGGTAGTGATGGTGGAAGGCACTTATGGGGAAGAGCACTGAGTGTTGTATGGAAACCAATTTGACAATAAACTACTTAAAAAAAAAACAAAAGCAAAACAAAACAAAACAAAAGACCACATACCAGTGACAAAATTAAATTGGTAATCAAAAAACTCCCAACGAACATTAGCTAGGGACCAGTTGTATTCACAGGTGAATTCTACCAAACATTTAAAGAAGAGTTAATATCTATTTTTCTCCAACTATTCCAAAAAATAAAAGGGGACTTCCAAACTCATTCTATGAGGCCAGCTTTACCCTGATACCAAAAACACACAAAGACAGTACCAAAAAAAATTGCAGACCAGTATCCCTGATGAACATAGATGCAAAAATCCTCAACAAAATATTAGCAGACTGAATTTAACAGCATATTAATTGGATCATTCACCAAGATATAGACAGATTTATTCCAGGGATGCAAGCATGTTGTAGTATTCATGAATCATTTAACATGAGACACTACATTAACAAAATGAAGGATAAGAATATATGATTGGGGCACCCGAGTGGCTTGTTCAGTTAGGCATCGACTTCAGCTCGAGTCATGACCTCACAGTTTGTGAGTTTGAGCCTCATGTCCGGCTCTATCCTGACAAAGCCTGAAGCCTGCTTTGGATTCTGTGTCTCTTTCTCTTCTCTGCCCCTCCTCTGCTAGTGCTCGCTCTCTTTCTCTCAAAAAGATTATTAAACTTTAAGGATATATGATCATTTCAGTAGATGCAGAAAAAGGTTTTAACAAAATTCAACACTGGTTCATGATGAAAACTCTGAACAAAGTAGGTGTAGAGGGAACATACTTCAACATAATAAAGTCTATATATGAGAAACCCACAAACATCATACTCAATGATAAAAAGCTGAAAGCTATTCCTCTGAGAGCAGGAACAAGACAAGGATGTCCACAGTCACCACTTTTATTTAATATATTACTGGAAGACCTAGCTACAACAATCAGACAAGAAATAAAAGACATCTGAATTGGTAAGGAATTAAAACTATCACTATTTACAGACAACATAATACTATATATAGAATACCCTAAAGACTCTACTAAAAAACTATTAGAATAAATGTATTCAGTAAAGTTGCAGGACACTATATTAATATACATAAATCTGTTGCATTCTTATACACTAATAATGAAGTGGCAGAAAGAGAAATTAAGAAAAAAATCACATTTACAATTGCATCAAAAAGAATGAAATATCTAGGAATAAATTTAACCAAGGAAGTAAAAGATCTATACTCAGAAAACTATAAAACACTGATGGAAGAAATTGAAAATAACACAAATAAATGGAAAGATATACCATGCATATGAATTGAGAGAATTCATATTATTAAAATATCTATATTTCCCAAAGTAATTTCCAGCTTCAATGTAATCCCTACCTAGGTCCCAGTGGCATTTCTCATAGAAATATAACTAACAATCCTTATATTTGTATGGAACCACAAGAAGACCCTGAATAGACAAAGCAATCTTGACAAGAAAGAAAAAAGGTGGAGGTACCACAATCTCAGATCTCAAACTATATTACAGAGCTATATAATAAAATAATGTGATAGTGACAAAAAAATAGACACAATAGTACAAAATATAGAGTTTAGAAATAAACCTACTCTTATATGGTTAATCAGTATACAACAAAGGAGGGAAGAATATACAATGGGGAAAAGATGGTCTTTTCGATAAATAGTGTTGGGTAAATTGGACAACTACATGCAAAAGAATCAAACTGTACCATGGTCTTACACCGTACACACACAAAAACTCAAAATGGCTAAGGACCTAAAAGTAACATCTGAAACCATAAAAATCCTGAAAGAAAATAGAGGCAATAATCCCCTGGACATTGGCCCTAGCAATTTCTCTGGATCTGTCTTCTCACACAAGGGGAGCAAAAGTAAATATAAACAAATGAACTTAAACTAAAAAGCTTCTACATAAAGAAACCATCAACAAAACAAAAAGTCAACCTACTGAATGGGAGAAGATATTTGTGAATGATCTAACTGATAAGGGGTAAACATTCAAAATATATACAGAACTCATACAACTCAACACAAACCAATCCAAACCAAACCAAACAATCTGAATAAAAAATGGGCAGAGGACCTGAATAGGTATTTTTACAAAGAAGATATACAGATGGCCAAGGGACACACAAAAAGTTGCTCAAAATCACTAATGGGGGAAATGCAAATCAAAACCACAATGAGATATCACCTCTTACCAGCCAGAATGAGTGGTATCAAAAAGACACAAGTATTAGCAAGGATATGGAGAAAAGGGAATCCTGGTATATTACTGGTGGGATTTAAAATCAGGATAGCCACTATTTAAAACAGTATGGAGGAAAACAGTATGGAGTTCCCTCAAAAAATTAAAAATAGAAATACCATATGATCCAATAATCTACTTCTGTGTAATTCCCCCCTAGAAAACAAAAACATTAATTTGGAAAGATATATGCACCCCTATGTTTAATGCAGCATTATTTACATTAACCAAGTTGTGGAAGCAACTTAAGTGTCTATCACTAGATGAATGGATGAAGAATACGTGTGTGTATGCACACACTCACACACACAACGGAATAGTATTCAGCCTTTAAAAGGGATGAAATCTTGCCTTTTGCAACACCATGGAAGGACCTACAAAGCATTAAGCTAAGTGAAAGAAGTTAGAGAAAGAGAAATATATGATTTCACTTATATGTGGTCTCTAAAAATCAACAAACAGAAAGCAAAAGAGGGGTTCCTGGGTGGCTTGGTCGGTTGAATATCCATCTCTTGATTTCGGCTCAGGTCATGATCCCAGGGTCATGGGATCAAGCCCTGTGTTGGGTTCTGTGCTGAGTGTGGAACCTGTTTAAGATTCTCTCTTTTTCTCTCCCTCTGTCCCTCTCCCTGGCTCATGCTCTCTAAAAATTAATAAATAAATAAAAGCAAAATAGGGATAGGCTCAAAAATATAGAGCGTAAGCTGGTGGTTGTCAGAGGGGAGTTTAGGGGGGAGATGGGTAAATTGGTGAAAGAAATTAAAAGGAACTTCCACTTAATAAATTATGTCATGTGGATGAAAAGTACAGCATAGGGAATATAGGCAATGATATTGTAATCATGTTGTATAGCATAAGATGGTGACTATACTTATTTTGGTGAGCATTTCATAATGTATATGATTGTCAAATCAACAAATATTAAACAACAAACTAATATAATGTTGTATGTCAACTATACTTCAATTAAAAATATTTTGGGGGGGGTGCCTGGGTGGCTCAGTTAGTTAAGCATCTGACTTCATTCAGCTCGGTTTATGATCCCATGGTTCATAAGTTTGAGCCCTGAGTCAAGTTCTGTGCTGACACCTCAGAGCCTGGAGTCTGCTTTGGATTCTGTGTCTCCCTCTCTCTCTGCCCCTTCCTCATCTGCATGCGTGCATGCTCTCGCGCGCGCTCGCTCTTTCTCAAAAATAAACATTAAAAAAATTTTTTTAAGTCTTTTTTTTCAACTTTGCCTCAGGTCATGATTCCATTGTTCATGAGTTTGAGCCCCACATCAGGCTCTCCACTGTCAGCACAGAGCCTCTGTCTCGTTCTCTCTGTCCTTCCCCCAATGGTCTCTCTCTCTCTCTCAAAATAAATAAACTTTATAAAAAAATAAATAAAACAAAAATATTTTTTAATAAAAAAATTGTCATCACATAGTTTGGTTCTCAACTTTGGGTGTCCATTTAGTTTCCCCAGTAGAGCCCGGGGCCCACCTGCACTGGACAAAATGCCCAGGCTTCTGCACACAGCTTAAGAATAATTGACCGTGTAATTGATATTCAAAAAATGCTTTCAAACTACTTTTGGCAAACAATTTGCTTCCATTTATTTACAGTGAACACAATGTAACACATCACCCTTTTGGTTTTGTTTTATGCTCTTGCTGCCCTCAAGTTCAGAGGTCAATTATGCATTCAACTGTTGTAGGTTTTCTTAGGCTTGGTAATCTGGTATCAGTATCTCCTACAGATTCATTATTCAGCACTTAATACAACTCAGTTTTGTTTGTGGTTTTATTGCATCTCCATTTTTCACTGTATGCTACCTCCAAAATAATTTAGGAAATATTTAGGGCATAATTTTAAAAAAGTAACTGTAGCTACATTTATGTAGCCTAAAATTTTACCTGTGATAATGAAAAATATGCATACTAAATATTTGTCATAATAAAGAATCTTAAGGGGGAGCTTGGTGGCTAAGTCAATTAGGCGTCTGACTTCAGCTCAGGTCATGATCTCACGTTGGTGAGTTTGAGCGTGGCATCAGGCTCTCTGCTGTCAGTGCAGAGCCTGCTTCACATTCCCTGTCACCCTCTCTACCTCTCCCCCACTTGTACTCTCTTTCAAAATTAAACCTTTTTTAAAAAGTAAAAAAATCTTATGTGTCGCAATGCAAAAACATGATAGAAAACATGTTAGCATTTCCCTTCAGAGTGATAGGCCTGAATATGTGCAATTTTTAAAGAAGATTAGTCCCTAGGTAGTTAGCTCTCAATACATTTCTTGGAAACAGGCATCATAAAGACATGCACTCCTCACCTGTCAGTGTATATTTTTACTTTTTCTTTTGAAGAGTAAATCATGTTTAAAAAAGGGGTCACATGTAAGCATGTTAAGGAATATTCTGGGATGACAGGAGATTGCCAGCACATGGACAAAGCCATTATTAGAGGAAGTGGATGATCGATGAAAGGAAGTACTGATCTAGAGTTAAAAAACATGTTTTAAAAAAGTTGTGCCAATCCCCAGTCAACTATATTCAGTATTCATAGAACCTCAGTGCTTGTTATATGTTTGCAAAAACATTATGGCATTAGATGGATGCCATCGGCTTTTTAACACAGCAGCACAGCTGGGAGGGAACTTATAATTAATATCTTTACAAAATTATTATACAAGTCTTTTTATTAGTGTTTAATTGTTTTTGAGAGAGACAGAAACAGAGTGTGAGCAGGAGAGGGGCAGAGAGAGAGGGAAACAGAACCTGAAGCAAGTTCCAGGCTCTGAGCTCTCAGCACAGAGCCCAACATGGGGCTTGAACCTATGAACCATGAGATCATGACCTGAGCCAAAGTTGGCTGCTTAACCGACTGAACCACCCATGTGCCCTTCTTAAAAAAATTATTAATGGCTGAGTATCAACTGTCACTACTTCCTATTAGCTAATGGTGTTGAAGTAATGTATGATCCCCTGAAAAGCATGCTATGCTCTTTGTAAGGAAGATATTATACCTTTCTGAAAATCTCACATCAAAGGCATGTTTCTATGATAAAAATACAAGCTGCACAGAGCTCAACTGATATAAAATCATAAGAAAATTAACCATGTCCACTTATTATGACTGGATAAAATAAAAAAGAATAACTAGGTATTAAGTGGGTATCTACCTCATGTTCAAGACTATTTAGGAACATAATATGTAAATATTCTCAGTACCAATACCATGAAATATACCAATATGTGTTATAGTGTCATACAGAGAGACTTTGTGATAGACTAACATTCCTTTTCCATTGATTAAGAGAGAAAGTAGGGAAATATAATTCTACCATGACTAGTAGTGGCTGATATTGCCTATTTTTGTATTTAATTTTCTTTGCTTCAAGGGTACCTGGGTGGCTCAATGAGTTAAGCATTCGACTTCAGCTCAGGTCATGACCTCATGGTTCATGAGTTTGGACAGCGAGTCAGGCTCTGTGCTGATGGCTCAGAGCCTAGAGCTTACTTCGAATTCTGTGTCTCCCTCTCTCTCTGCCCCTCCCCTGCTTGTGCGCTCATGTGTACTCACTAGCTCTCTCAAAAATAAATAAACATTTTTTAAAAAGTTATAATTTTCTTTGCTTCTGAGTGACACTGTTTTTGACATCATACTAAAAACAGATTTTCCCCTTGACGGGAAAAATCTTTCAAAATAAGTAAAATGCTACTTTATTAAAAAGGAAAAAAATACTTGGGGCATATGGGTGGCTCAGTTGTTTAAGTGTCTGACTCTTGATTTTGGCTCAGGTCATGATCTCACCATTTGTGAATTGGAGCCCCATGATAGGCTGACAGCGCAGAGCCTGCTTGGAGAATCTCTCTCTCCCCTCCCTTCCCCCACTGATGCTCATGTGTGCGCGCGCTCTCTCTCTCTCTCTCACTCAAAATAAATAATATTTTAAAAAAAACCTAAAAAGAAAATATGCTTAGAAAAAGGCAAATATAGCCTTCACAACTTTTTGCTCTTGATAAACTGCAGTTGATACTCTCCATGCTTTTGCTCAAAGGGTTCATTTTGCTTGATATGACTTTCCTTCCATGACCTCAGTCAACAAAATCCCTGGCATCCTGCATGGCCCAGTTCCCAATGCCCTCTTCTTTACAAAGCTTGCCCTGAACTTCCTTTGGTTTTCCAAAGAACAATCACAGAATAATTGTGAACTCATTTCCCGCATGAGAAGTTGGCACAGGAGAGAAGTCTGTTATTTAACATCGTGAAGGTAATCATTTTTAGGAACTTGAGCCACAGTTGAATACCCCAGGTTCTGGAACTCCTTGGAGGAAGCAGAGGCAAGGAGCAAAGATAAAGATGTGGACAGAGAATGGGCTCCTGGAAAACAGATGTGGATTTGAACCATAGTTTTTCTACGTATCAGCGTTGTGACTTTGGTCAGTGAAGGGGGTCTCCAGTTTTTTAAGTGTTGAGATGAGTCAGTTAGGGATTGTGTTTGGCCCAAATTATCATAATGACAGTGGCTGTATTTTTGTTTTTGCATGAACAAAAAAGCCCAGAGGAGGCAGTCCAGGGCCGACAGCAGTTCTTTCCGCCCTGTTCCCTTAGCCTGGCATCTCTTTCTCATGATGATAACGTGGCTCCTCTACTTCCAAACATAGTCCCTTATGGACAGAATGGGAGAGGAGAAGGGAAACAGGCACAGGACCCAGAGTTTGAGCAAGCAAAATTTCCCAGGAACCCACTATCATCAATCACTTACATCTCATTAGAAAGAACCGCGTCACATGGATAGCTTGAGCAACACAAGAAGTTGGAGAATATTGTGTATGTGTGTATTTAGCTTGGACACACTCTTCCCCCTAAACAAAATTAAGTTTCTATTAGTAACAATGAAGAAGTACCACATGGTAGTGTCTTGCCACAGTGAGAGTAATGTGCTCCCTTAAAAATGTGGAAACAAGATAATATTGAACCCAGAAGCCTCTAACTTTTGTCCTTCAAACCTATGGATTACATGGTAATTCAACTTTTTCCTATATTTCACCATTTCTTTTATATCCTGACTTTGTAATTTCAATGACTAGGCAATATCACTATTTCAAACTATGTCCCCTTTCCCTTAAAGGATGGTTACTCAATACAGGTTTGAAGTTTCCAAAGTGTGATAGAGCAGTACCAAGTGCCATCATGTATCTTTATTATTTTATAGAGATTTGCTTTTCTTTTTAATAAAGTAATTTGGTGTTAACTAATGAGAAAACAGGTGATTTGTAAGACAGTACAAAACACTGCTAAGTTGTAAGGTGTAAGTGCCAGTGCAAACTGGAGTGAAGTTTTCTCAACAGCAGATAAATCCCACCATTTCTTAGCTAGATGTGGAAGGCCAAAGGGCCTTGGTGACAAAAAAAAGTTTAGGCACAACTATTAAGAGAAAGTCCTATATGATGCTCAATTCTTTCTCCTTCACCTTTCTGTTTCCTCTCTCTGCTCTGGTGTTCTAGCTCTTAGTCTCAAATGGAGAAAGTGCCAAAGTAGGTATCTCAGAAAAAAAAAAAAAAAAGCAAGTCTGAGACTTTACAGGAATGGGTAGTCCAATAAGGGAAGAGAATTACATTAAAGATCTATGTCAGAAACCATAATGGTTGACTTCATAGTGACCTCTGCCTGAAAACCTGCAATAAAGGAAACACTCTTGTCTGAACTACTGCCATCCACCCCCTTCAAATTGAATCATGTTATTTTTAGTTTAACCATAGTCTTTATGGCCATGGTTTCCCAAAGTTATTTCTAGCTCTAATTGATAGTGTTTATGGTTAGAAAAATCAGGTCTACTCTATCCTCACTGATTTTCCTTCAGATATCATTATACGATTAACAGTGAATTCCTCTAAAAATATTACACCTACAACAGAGAAGGAGAAAAAGGAAAGCATAAATCATATCAGATACCTATTCTACACACTGTCTTCTGGGAAATTTTAATTCTAATTTAGAATGCAATTATCTGACTCTTGTATTTTATGGAAAAAAATTGGTTACCTGATATGAAGTTAATTAGAATTTCAAAACTGAAAATAACCTATTTTCATATAAGGTCAACTTTGACTAGGTATTAACGTCAAGTAAACCATTGAAATTGTTTTCTGTGTACAGTTTACAATGAAGCCTGAGCAGGGAATGAACAACAAACTCAAAGTGGAGGATAATTCCACTTGAGTATATTTTTTGAGCTCCTCATTTACTTCCTCACTCACAATAATTCATTACATGAACATTCTTGAGTACTCAGCCCTTAGGGTGACAATCCCTGTTGCTGGTTCTTCTAGAATTCCAAGATGGAAAGTAGAGGGTTTCAGGGGTGTGGTGTCCGTTTTCACTTCTAGAGTGGCTGAAGAATAGGGCAGTGGCATAGTTGGCCTGAGGTCATGAGAACTGCTGAGCAAAACAGTGTCTTGAAAAATAGGTTCAGGGAGTCATTTCTCTCCAGCTTCTTTTCAATGTAAATTACAAATCGATGTGATATTGTGCCTTTCTAAGGAATGCCACCAGATTCCATGAAATCCCAAGTAAGAAAACTATAGAAAAATGCTCTTTATCATAGCTCCAAAATTTTACATCTAGTTGTTGATAATTAGATGAATTGTCGATAATTGCCAAGTGACTTGTATAAGTCATTTCAAGAATGGCCCTCAAAACAACAAAACAAAGTCTTTTTGTTTCATGCACATATACAGCATGGAGAGTGGGAATCTTTTGTTCAGGTGAATGGTTTTTCTGAGTTGGTGGTATTATTGATTTGCTGACCAATGATTAATATGTTAGCATTTTTAGCTTAAACATATTAACTTGGGAAATGGTCATCACATGACAAATGCTTATACTAAGACTCCCAAAGCTGACTTAATTTAGGAAAGTGGTTACAGAGCAAGAAATGGCGAACTATAGCTCATGTGCCAGATAGTATCTGTTTTTGTACAGCTTGCAGGCTATAAAAAGTTTCCACTATTTTATTTTTTTTTAATTAGCAGGACACTGAGTCAGTTTTGCTATTAGGCTGTCAAAGGGATGAGTAGGAAGCAGGATTAGGCAGAAGGAGAAGTTGAGCAATAATGTATCTCCATAAAGGCCTTTGCTGATTTCAGGGGAGTTCTAGAGTTGGGATGACCTTTCAAAGTTTTCTCAGGTAGGGATTAATTGTGAATGTGAGCTGTTCCTGGAAGAAGGTATAACTTTGAACAAGACAGTCTTCTTCATTAAGGCAATCCCTTTCAAGGAGGGTGATGACGGAAGAACATCTTCTGTTAACATTCTAAGCAACTAGAAGAACAAAGTCCTTCTCTCCTGAAGTCTCCAGACTGGTCTATGGTTTTTCTTAAGAGTAAGCCCAGCACATTTCTGGTCCGGTTTTTTTTTTTTTTTTTTTTAAAGCTCTGTTCTGTAGTTCCCTGCTTTCATGACATGGGGCAGTATATAAAAAAGGCCCCAAGGAAAAAAGCACGTATGAAGTGAAGGGAAGGACACTTCTCTCTGGGAGCTAGGGTTCAATCTAAGATACTCATCTCAGGCATGCTCAGGCTAGGGGCCTTCAAAGAGAGAAGAAAACATAAAAAGAGACTGTCAATCTCAAGAGCGGAAGAGTCAAAAAGTGAACAGACCCTCAGAGGGCATAGCGTAGGGCCACATATGGCCCCCTGATCCCATCAAATATTCCATCTTCAGCCAAAAGGCCCTGTTCATGCCTGACCCTGTAAGCCACTGAGCTTTGTAACATAGAAGCAAAGAAGGGGAAGTCCTGAACTCCCTCTTAAAGCTGATGACCATTTTCTTCTCTTCAACACTAAATCTGTTTGATTGATCTTCTGGCTTCTATCCTAAATCTCTTGTGGTAGGACAGAGATCCTTTCTTATTTGTTGGCAGCTTTTCCCTTCTGCATAACTAACTTCAGAGTTTACCTCATCTAGGAAGTGGTCAAGTTGAAGTTTACTCTCAAATATTGGGCTGACTGGCATCACCTCTTACCCTCTTGGAGTTTGTGGCACAAGTTTGCCAAGGTAGAAAGAGAACAAACTGTGAAGCAGCCGTGTTTTCTCACCTTCAGGGATTATACTTTTATGTCATAAGCAGTCAGTAAGTATTGAACCAGTACAACAAATACAGTAAGATGAGTGGAGGGGCGCCTGGGTGGCTCGGTAGGCTAAGCGTCCAGCTTTGACTCAGGTCATGATCTCACCATTTGTGGGTTCCAGCCCCCTGGGGGGCTCTGTGCTGACAGCTAGCTCAGAGTCTGGAGCCTGCTTCAGATTCTGTATCTCCCTCTCTCTCTGACCCTCCCCTGCTCGCGATGTCTCTCTCCTCTAACAACAACAACAACAACAACAACAACAAAAACATTAAAAAAAAAAAAAAAGATGAGTGGCTCAGCTAGCTTTAAGTAAAGAGAGTGATCCATAAAATGGACCGAAGATGGTGGTTAAAAACATTCTTCAAAAGCACCTATGTACTAGTGTTATCATTATTATCATTACTTTTGCTATTGGTATTGTTATTATTGTTACTGGCTCCTTGCATCCTTTTATCTTTTTTAAACTCTAGAGCATCCCCTTATTGGAACATAGATGTTGATATCAGGTTTTTTTTCAGACAATGTATACTATAGTGCTCGTTTCTATTCATTCTTTGGTATTTAAAATCTAGCATTTTTAGTTTCTTATCAGTTAAATGTTTTTGCATTTGAATTTTAAAGAATTATTGCATCTACACAGATGAGAAAATTAAAAAAGGGGGGCTAATTTTAAGAAATTCATATTCATGGCTCCTCAGGAAAAGAAAACTATTCCTCTTGCAATGACATATAAACCTTGATGGAAATGAAAGAGAAATGAAGCAGACCTTCAGGAAAAATTAGCAAATTTAGTGCTTGAGTTCAAAAAAATTCTAATTAAAATAACAAAAGTGTTTAGAACAATAAAATGCAATAAAAATATTCTGCAAAAATAATTTTTTCTAATTTAAAAATAAGCACAGTAAGTCAAAAGTAAGTTTAAAGTTAATGCCTCAAAGTACACAAAATAACATTTCTTCTAGTGTTTTCCTCTACTTATACTAATTATTTGTTGAATAATTTATCCTTACCATCAGAGCAAAATTTCATGATGTGGCCATACAGTCATCTGTATTGCTGTTTTCCCTTCTACAAGAGAAATTCCTGGCATGCAGGGCTTATAAATGAGTGAAGGAACTCTGTAGCTGTATATTTCCATCAGAACGTATGGGCCTCAAACTGAGGTTTTATTTGAACAATTTTGATACATTTACTTCACATTAAAACATGGAAGAAAATAGAGAAAAGGTTGTTCTTCTTTCCTGATATAATGAGTCCATTATTTCAAGCTTTATAGATCTTGTGATTCTTTTTGGTCCTCAATACCTCACCAAAATTTGTCCTGAAAAATATTTATATCAATAAACTGTATCTGTTAATCAGTTGTTTTGCCTTCTGAGCCTAGGTAAGAGGAGGAAATATTTTTATTTTAAATCTCATTGCTGGGGAGGAGTCAAGATGGCAAAGAGGAAGGGAGCTCTGTAAACTTCGTCTGCCCCATTTATTGAACTGAGAAGGACATTACTCTCATCTGCAAGAGCGGAAGGAGAAAATAGGGACTCCAGAAAGAAGAGAACTTCAAGGATACCTGAGTGAGTGAGTGCAAACTGGGGAGATTGGAAAACGGGCCAGTCCGAGATGGGGCAAGTGCACAGAGCCTCTGAGAGACAAAGGGAAGAGAAAGAGAAACTGAACATGCTCATAGTACTGTCTCTAGGGAAGAGATAAAGAACATTTAACTGCACTCAGAGAGAAAAACTCTCACTCCATATATAACTGCTGGGTAGCCCAAATCCCAAACCTGGGTGGCACAAGGGAAAAAAACAGCCTCCACCCTAGCGCAATCCTGGCAGGGAGTTGGCGGCCATGGCGGCGGTGACTCCAGGGGTGAGCACTTCAGCCTCAGCTGTGAGACTGGGAGCACATACCTCATTTCCATGGAGCATCTTGCCTCCAGCATTGGCCTTGCAAATCTAGATTCCTGGGTGCCAACAGGGAAAAAATAGCTCCAACCCCTACGCGATCCCGGCAGGGAGTTGGTGGCAGTGGAGGCAGGGGGCCCACGCTTCGGCTACAGGAGCACGCAGCTCATTTCTGGCAGCGCGCCTGGAGCCTTGGGCAGCAGCAGCGTGAAATCGGCTGGCGCCCATAGAAACTGATCTCTCCCCCAAAGTGATCAGGATCCTGGCTGGGGGCTGGGAGTCAGCGGTGGTGCCTATAAGGGCATGCACTTCTCCTCCTGCTGCACACCTTGCGTCAGGCAGCACACCTCGCCTCAGGCAGCAGCAGCCCAAACCCCGGCTGGTGCCAAGAGAAACTGATCCCTCCCCGTACACAATCACTATCCTGGCTGGGGGCTGGGAGTTGGCAGCAGTGTCTGTGAGGGCTTGCACCTTGCCTCCGGCAGCGGCAGCACAAATCCCTGCCAGTACCTAGAGAAACTGCTCCCTCCCCTTACGAGATCCTGGCTAAGAAGCAGCTACCAAAGCAAGTATATCTCATCTGTGGTAGCATAAAAGTGCATGGACTAGGGTCTTGAAACGAGGCGGGCCTGTAAAATATAACTTGGCTCAGCTGCGGTGGCACAAGGAGATCGGACTCATTAGAGTGGCTAACAGCACTTAGTTCCAGCAGAGCTTGGAGTGCCGCCATTCTACTCCCTGCAGCCACCAAGGTGGGGCTCTGAGAGAGCCCCCAAGACCTACTATGCCAAAGTACACCTATCTGCAAAGGGGAGCTGCTGCTGTTTTTCTTTTTTCCTTTTTTTGTGTTTTTGTACTTATTTTTAAATTATTATTACCTTTTTTTAATTTTTTTTTAATTTTTACTTCTTATTTTTCTTTCTCCCTCTTTTTTCTTTTTTTTCTTTCTTGCAATTCAGATATATTCTCCCATATCTCATCCTTATCTCTCCCCTCAACTAGTCATACACTTTTAGACTGTCCATTGTCCTTTGTTGTCTCTGTCCCCTTTTATTTTTTGTCTCTTCTTTTCTTCTCTTTTGTCTCCATTTTCTTTCCTTCCTTTTCCCCTTTTAATTTGTTTGTTTGATTTGTCTGTGTGTTTGAGTGCTTCTGTTCCCTCTGTGTTTGTCTGTTTTCCTTCTTAGGGCTGTGCCAAGAAACAAGCCAAAGTGCGTATGATGGCAAGTCCCAAATATTGGTGAGTAGGGAAATAAAATATTCAAAGGCACAACAGGAGAAACTGAGAGACACCATTAAAAGAATATTTCCTAAAACAACAGGCCCTGGACAGTAATAAGCCTCCTTTAACAGAGAAATATCAACACATGCACAGTGCACAACGAGCTTTTTAAAACTGACAAGGGACAGAAAACTAGCCAAAATGACGAAACAAAGGAGCTCCCCTGAAGAACCTCCAGGAAGAAGTCACAGCCACAGAACTGCTCAACACAGACCTAAACAACATCACGGAATAAGAATTTTAAAAACTTGTCATCAAATTAATCACTGGGGTTGAAAAAAGCATCAAAGAAGCAACTGAGACAATGACTAGGAACTTTGAATACAGGTGTGATGAGTTAAAAAGGCTATAAATGATGTGAATAATAAAATGGAGACAGCCACCTAGAGGATTGAAGAGGCAGAGAGAAGAATAGGTGAGTTACAAGATATAGTTATAGCAAAAGAGAAAGCTGAAAAAAAAGAGAAAGAAATTAATCCAGGAGTAGGAAAGGAGAATTCGAGATCTGAGTGATACAATCGGAACAACATCCATATCATAGGAATTCCTGAAGAGGAAGACAGAGAGAAAGGGCCTGAAGGCATACTAGACCACATTATAACTGAGAATTTCCCAAATCTGGGAAAAGAAATGGACATTCAAATTCAAGAGGCACAAAGAACCCCCTTAAGACATAATTTGAATCGACCTTTGGCACGACATATCATAGTAAAACTGGCAAAATATAAAGATAAAGAGAGAATTCTGAAAGCAGCTAGGGAGAGAAGGGCCCTCACATACAAAGGGAAACCTATCAGAGTGGTTACAGACTTATCTTATGAAACTTGGCAGGCCAGGAAGGAATGGAAAGAAATCTTCAACGTGATGAACAGAAAAAACATTCAGCCAAGAATCCTTTATCCAGCAAGCCTGTCATTCAAAATAGGAGAGATAAAGGTGTTCCCAAATAAACAAAAATTGAGAGAATTCACCACCACCAAACCAGCCCTACAAGAAATCTTAAAGGTATTCTATGAGGGAAATGTTCCAAAGAATACAAGGTGCCAGAGACACCACTATAAATATGAATTCTAGGGAGAACACAATGACTCTAAACCCACATTTTTCAATAATAACACTGAATGTAAATGTACTGAATACTCCAACCAAATGACAAAGGGTAGCAGAATGGATAAAAAAAACAAAATCAATCTGTTTGCTGTCTACAAGAGACTCATTTTCGACCTGAAGACACCTTCAGGTTGAAAGTAAAGGGACAGAGAAATATCTATCATGTGACTGGAAGCCAAAAGAAAACTGGAGTAGCCATACTTATATTGGGCAAACTGGACTTTAAAGTAAAGGCAGTAACAAGAGATGAAGAAGGACATTATATAATAATTACAGGATCTCTCCATCAGGAAGAGCTAACAATTATAAATATCTATGTGCCAAATTTGGGAGCACCCAAATACATAAAAGAATTAATCACAGACAGAAACAATCTTATTGATAAGAATGTGCTAATACAGGGGACTTTAATACTCCACTGACAGCAATGGATAGATCAACCAGATAGAAAATCACTAAAGAAACAATGGACCTGAAAGACTCTTTGGAACAGATGGAATTGATAGATATATTTAGAACTCTACATCCGGAAGTTAGGAAATTCACCTTCTTTTTGAGTGCACATGGCACATTCTTCAAGATAGATCACATACTGGGGCATAAAGCAGCCCTCCATAAGTATAAATGAATAGAGATCATACCATGCACACTTTCAGATCACAATGCTATGAAACTTGAAATTAACCACAGGAAAAAGTCTGGAAAACCTCCAAAAATGTGGAGGTTAAAAACCACCCTACCAAAGAATGATTGCCTCAATCAGGCAATTAGAGATGAAATTTAAAAATATATGGAATCCAACG
>NC_043706.1:70710523-70712491 GCF_006229205.1 Suricata suricatta | reverse complement strand
CCATAAGTATAAATGAATAGAGATCATACCATGCACACTTTCAGATCACAATGCTATGAAACTTGAAATTAACCACAGGAAAAAGTCTGGAAAACCTCCAAAAATGTGGAGGTTAAAAACCACCCTACCAAAGAATGATTGCCTCAATCAGGCAATTAGAGATGAAATTTAAAAATATATGGAATCCAACGAAAATGGAAATACAACAATCCAAAATCTCTGGGAGACAGCAAAGGCAGTCCTAAGAGGAAAGTATATTGCAATCCAGGCCAATCTCAACAAACTATAAAAATGCAGATTCAAAGTCTAACAGAGCACCTACTGGAACTAGAAGGGGAGCAGCAAGAGCACCCCAAACCCAGCAGAAGAAAAGAATAAAGATCAGGTCATAAATAAACAATATAGAATCCAAAAGAACCGTCAAGCAGATCAATGAAACCAAGAGTTGGTTCTTTGAAAAAATAAACAAAATCAATAAACCTCTAGCCAGGCTTCTCAGAAAGAAAAGAGAGAGCACCCAGATAGACAAAATCATGAATGAAAAAGGATCTATGACAACCAATCCCTTAGAAATACAAGCAATCATCAGGGCATACTATGAAAACTTATATGCCAACAAACTGGACAACCAAGAAGAAATGGACAAATTCCTAAATGCAAATGCACTGCCAAAATTCAAATGGGAAGAGATAGAAAGCATGAATAGACTGATAACCAGTGAAGAAATTGAATCCATTATCAAAAATCTCCCAACGAATAAGAGCCCAGGGCCAGATGGCTTCCCTGCGGAATTCTACCAGACATTTCAAGCAGAGCTATTACCCATTCTTCTTAAACTACTCCAAAAAATAGAAATAGAAGGAAAACTTCCAAACTCATTCTACGAAGCCAGCATCACCCTGATACCCTAACCAGACAGAGACTCAGCCAAAAAAGACAACTACAGACCAATGTCCTTAATGAATACAGATGCAAAAATACTCAACAAGATACTAGCAAATCAAATTCAACAGCATATAAAAAGTATTATCCATCATGATCAAGTGGGATTCATTCCTGGGTTACAGGGCTGGTTCAATATTCGCAAATCCATCAATGTGATCATCACGTTAACAAAAGAAGGGAAAAAACCATATGATCCTGTCGATAGATGCAAAAAAGCATTAGACAAAATACAGCACCAATTTCTTAATAAAAACCTTTGAGAAAGTTGGAATAGAAGGAACTTACCTAAATATTATAAAAGCCATTTATGAAAAGGCCACAGCTAATATCATCCTCAATGAGGAAAGACTGAGAGCTTTCCTCCTGAGATCAGGAACACGACAGTGTGTCCACTCTCACCATTGTTGTTTAACATAGTGCTGGAAGTCCTAGCATCAGCAATCAGACAACAAAAAGAAATAAAAAACATCAGAATTAGCAAAGAAGTCAAACTTTCACTTTTTGCAGATGACATGATATTCTATATGGAAAACCCAGCAGACTCCACCAGAAGCCTTCTAGAACCGATCAATGAATTCAGTAAAGTTGCAGGATACAAAATCAGTGTACAGAAGTCAGTTGCATTCCTATACATCAATAATGAAGCAGCCGTAAGAGAAATCAAGAAACTGATCCCAAACACGATTGCACAAAAAATCATAAAATACCTAGGAGTAAACCTAACCAAGGATGTAAAAGACCTATATGATGAAAACTATAGAAAACTTATGAAAGAGATTGAAGAAGACACCAAGAAATGGAAAAACATTCCCTGTTCATGGATTAGAAGAATAAATATTGTGAAAATGTCATTACTACCGAAAGCAATCTACATATGCAATGTAATCCCCATCAAAATTGCACCAACATTCTTCTCAAAGCTAGAACAAACTATCCTGAAATTCATATGGAACCACAAAAGACCCCTAATAGCAAAGTAATATTGAAGAAGAAAACCAAAACGGGAGGCATCACAATCCCAGA
>NC_043706.1:70661494-70710423 GCF_006229205.1 Suricata suricatta | reverse complement strand
TAGGGATTTACCCAAGGGATACAGAAGTGCTGATGCATAGGAGCACATGTACCCCAATGTTCATAGCAGCAATGTCAACAATAGCCAAAGCATGGAAAGAGCCTAAATGTCCATCACCTGATGAATGGATCAAGAAGATGTGGTATATATATACAATGGAGTATTACATGGCTATGAGAAAGAGTGACATATGGCTATTTGTAGGAAAGTGGATGGACCTTGAGGGTGTCATGCTAAGCGAAATAAGTCAGGTGGAGAAGGACAGATACCATGTGTTTGCAGTCATAGGTCTAACAGGAGAACAAAAGAAACCTAATGGAGGACCAGGGGGAGGGGAAGAGGGAAAGAGAGTTGGAGAGAGAGAGAGAGGGACGCAGAACTTGAGAGACTATTGAATACTGAAAATGAACTGAGGGTTGATGCAGAAGGGGGAGGGGGGAAAAGAGGTGGTGGTGATGGAGGAGGGCACTTGTGGGGAAGAGCACTGGGTGTGGTATGGAAACCAATTTGACAATAAACTATTAAAAAAATAAATCTTATTGCTAATGGCAAAATAAAGTCCTTTTTCATAATATAAACAAGATTCCCTGATGAACACTGATGTAAAAGTCTTTTCAAAATATTAACAAACCAAATTTAGCAAGACAGTCATAGTATCATTCACCATGGTCAAGTGGGGTGTATCCCGGGATAGAACGACAGTTCAGTATTTGCAAATCAATCAATGTGAGATACCACATTAACATAATTAAGGAAAAAATGATATGATCATCAAAATAGATGCAGAAAAAGCATTTGATAAACTTCAACATCCATTTCTGATCAAGATTCTCAATAAGGTCAGTTTAGAGGGAACATATCTCAACATAAAACACCATTGATGACCAACCCGCAGCTAATATGATACTCAATAGTGAAAAGCTGAAAGCACTTTTTCTCTCAGAACAGGAACGACACTAGAGTGTTCACTCTCACCACTTTTATTCAACATAGTACTAGAAGTACCAGGCGCAGCATTCAGAGAAGAAAAAGAAATAAAAGGCAAGGAAATTGGCAAGGAAGAAGTAAACTGTCACTATTTGCAGACAACATGATACTATATATAGAAACTAATAATTAATAACTAATAATTATTAATAAATAATAGAATTCAAAACTTGCAAGATACTAAATTATACAGCAATCTGTTGTACTCCTATATACTAATAATGAACTATCAGAAAGAGAAATTTAAAAAGGTGTCCCATTACATCAAAAAGAGTAAAGCACCTAGGAATAGATTTAACCAAGAAAGTAAAAGGCCTATACTTTGAAAACTATAAGACATTCCTGAAAGAAATGGAAGACAACAGAAATGAGTGGAATGATATACTGAGTTCACTGATTAGAAAAATTAATGATGTTAAACTGTCCATACAACCTAAAGCAGTCTATAACTTCAATGAATCCCTATCAAAATCCCAATGGCGTTTTTCACAGAACTAGAAAAAGGAATCCCATATTTTTATGGAACTCCAAAAGCTCTAAGTAGCCAAACCAATCTTGAAAAAGAAGAACAGAGCTGGAGGTATCACGTTCCCTGATTTTAAACTATACTAAAAAACTGTAATAATAAAAACAATATGTTACCAGCACAAAATATGGACACATATACCAATGGAACAGAATAGAGGGTCCAGAAATAAACCCATACTTGTATGGTCAATTAATCTTCAACAAAGGAGGCAAGAACATAAAATGGGGAAAAGACTCTTTAATAAGTGGTGTTGGGAAAACTAGACAGCTACATGCCAAAGAATGTACGTACTTATACAATGCACAAAAACAAACTCAAAATGAATTAAAGACTTGAACTTAAGACTTGAAACCATAGAATTCCTAGAAGAAAACACAAGCAGTAAGTTCTGGACATTGGCCTAAGCGATTGTAAAAATGTTTTGTGTGTCTATCTCCTGAGGTAAATGAAACAGAAAAAAAAATTTAAAAATGGGACTATATCAAACTAAAAACCTTTTGCAAAGCTAAGGAAACCATCAACAAATATAAGGCAACCTGCTAAATGGAAGATATTTGCAAATGATATAAGGGGTTAATATCCAAAACACGTAAAGAACTCCCACAACTCAATATAAAAAAAAAGAATCCAATTAAAAAATAGGCAGAAGACCAGAATAGATATTTCTCCAAAGAAGACATACAGATGGCCAACAGACGCATGAAAACATGCTTAACATCACTAATCAGGGAAATACAAACCATAACCACAATGAGATATCACCTCACACAAGTCAGAATGGCTAGTTTCAAAAGGACAAGAAATAACTAGTTTTGGCAAGGGTGTGGAGAAAAGTGCATGCTCGAACACTGTTGCAAGGAATGTAAATTGGTGCAGCCACTATAGAAAAGAGGATGTTCCTCAAAAAATTAAAAATAGGGCCACCATATGATCCAGCAATTCTATTTTAGGGTATTTATTTGAAGAAAATGAAAATACTAATACAGAAAGTAAAGAAGTTATGGTATATACACAAAGGAATATTACTCAGCCATAAAAAAGAATAAAATCCTGCCATTTGTGGTGACAGGCATGGACCTAAAAGGTATTATGCTAAGTGAAGTAGGTCAAATGGAGAAAGACAAATACTGTATGTTTTCACTTACATGTGGAATCTAAAAACAACAACAGCAACAAGCAAAACAAACAGAAACAGACTCATAGATACAGAGAACACTCTGATGGTTGCTGGAGAGGGTGTAGGGATGAGTAAAATGGGGTAAGGGGATTAAAAGATCCAAACTTCCAGTTATAAAATAAGTAAGATATGAAGATACAATGTATGCCATAGACAATACAGTTAATACATGTAACAACTTTGTGTGCTTACAGATGGTATGCTCGATTTATCGGGGTGACTACTCTGTAATGTATATCATTTATATTTACTGGAAACTGTATTGTATTATCCACTTTAATATACACAATTTTCTGAATCCTACCAATGACCCATTATTATTGTGTCTTATGAAGAAGAAATTGAAATTCAGAATTGGGTGACTGTTGAAAGGCCACATACACAATATATAGAAGAATCTGTTTTAACTCAAGTCTCACTTCAAACTCATGGTTTTAATTACTCTGCAATCTTCCATTAAGAAACTTTGATGCTAATTAAAAACTTGGCCAAAAATCCAATTCTTACAATGGGCTCTTTCTGACAGCAAACTTTTCTGGAATGATTATTTCATGCAGAAATGTACTTCTACAGCCATGCCTCAGTTCAAGAAGCAACGCTTGAATTACACACCATTATTCAACCTAGCTTCTCAAATCACCCTCTGGATCTTGTTAGAAGTGCCCTTTTTGTCAGAGTCCTGCCTGCTTTGTATGACCTGCCTTCCAATAAGGGACACTCAGTCTTAACCAACTTAGTGGTGGAAAAGAAAAAAAAAAAAAAAAGTAATGCTGTCTTACAGATGCCAATAGAAAATCCAAAGCTTTGACAATAGTGTCAAATAAGAGAAATACTGTCCAAGTTGGGATAATCTTTCTATAGGAATTAGGACCTAATTTTTTTTTTCATATCCCATAAAGATTTTCTTTCATACTAGGTCTGTCAGGAGAAAGGAAGATCCAGCCTTTAGGAAGGAAGGTTCTAGTATGTTATTAAATTAGGAAAATTAACCTACTTAATTCGAAGCTTGAAGAGCTGGGTTTAGGTATGCATAACTATAGACCAAAAGCAAAATCCTTAATTTCTCTAGGTCTTGTTTTCCTTTTCTGCAACATAGAGGCAGTAATGTCTACCTCTACATGTGGTTCAAGGCTAGGATACAATAATGCATCCAAAAATGTTTTTTCTAACCTGTCAAGAAGCAAATATGTTACCAATACAGAGAAATTTTATCAGTGTATTATTCCCAGTGATAATTTACAAATGTCTTCCATTGTACTGTTTAGTGCTAGGAAAGGACGGAACAGTTATTGTGAATTCCAACAAACTGTTTCTTAATCTGTTCAAAATTGAGCAGGATGTGGGTGTGTCCCAGAGAACACTTATTTTTCCATAATTTCCACATTTGGAAAAATTGTGAAGATTTTGGAAGATGGGAGGGGGTTACATGCTGAGTGTTAAAATGTATGACAAAAATGAGATAAATGTAAAACAGTTGTCAGGGTGCATTATTCAGACAGAAATTAATATGCTCATTCTTAAAAATAAGAGTGCATCCTGACTCAGATAAAGAAAACACTTCTAAATATGTACCTTAATTTTGATATAATAGAAAAACACAAATTTTCTTACTAATTCATAATCATTACTAATATTTGTATAGTCTTATGTAGTTGGTTTATTAAGGCTGAGTAGGGATATATATATCATGTTATTTTATTAATTCAAATGCCTCTAATCAATATTCCTTTCTTATCTATAATAACATTTTATCTAGAATCTGTAATTTCCTGTCACTTCCAGTTGTTTAAAACCTCAAGCTTTTCCAATTCCAAGTGTAGCCTCTAATTTCAAATCTGATTTAAGCCTTATCTCCTTATTGTCCCTCAGACATCCCCATCCCGTGGTAGCTGGTCTCCAAAGATGGTTCTTCACCAACCATGCTCTTCTTTGCCCCCCTTCCCCCATACTAAGTCTGAGCTAGACCTATGACTCATATTAACCAGTGGAAAGGATGCTGCGCCCATTTTAAACCTGAGTCATGAGAAGGCTTTGTATCTTCTTATTTTGTGCTTTTGAAGCCCAGGGCTATCATGTAAGAAATCTGGCACATCAGCATATTCTGTAGAGAGACCACATGGAGAAGGAAGAGAGAGTGAGGCCCATTCACACCACAGTCCCAACTGAGTCCGGCCTTCCAGCTACCTCTGACAAGGGGCCAGACATGTAAATGGGCAGGAGAGTCTAGTCAAGGCACCAGATGGCTGCAGTTCCAGCTAACATCTCATGGAGAAGAACCAGCCAGATGAGCCCAGTTGGCCCTTGGGAGAAGGGGTGGGGGAGGAGATTGGTTGCATTCTGGAGTTTATTATGCAGCAACAAAAAATTGAAACATTTCCTACTCCCATCTCTGTCTGGCCAGCATAGAGAGGGCATGCCTTTTTCTTTCGTCCCTCCTCCTTCCTCCTCTGCTTCTAGACTTTTGTGTTGGGGACTAGTAAAATGATGAGAATGGGTGGCGGGGGGGAGTCTCTTTTTCTTAACTGTTCCTGTATCAGATGATATGTTGGAATTGGCCTTTAGCTGCCTGTTAAAACTGATTGTTAGATTTTTAGAAATTTTATGAGCCAACTGTTAAATATGCCATTATTATAAACTAAATTACATAAAATTACAAATACATTAAAAACTGAGGCAATACTCAAAACTTGTCACTTCTTAATTGTTTTATATATTTTTCCCATTATTTACCCCTTAAGGTTATTTACATGTATTGCACCTGTGTTGTGGAAATACTCTGTAATAGTATACTACTGCACATTTCCTTCTAACCTCACAATCAGTGATGTCATATTGGTAACTTAAAATCAGCCATGGTGGGAGTCTACACCATGGAAATAAGCAAACATAAATCAGTGCTATCCCCTACCTCTGGAATGATTGCTGTTTGTTAAGCTTTTGCCAGAACACCACTGTCTGCAATCTTCTGTTGAATATATGCATATCATCTTTGGGCCATCCTGGCTAGTGGGTGGTGCCTTCTCTGTGGTAGGCATGAAAATGTTGGCCTTCTGGAGGGGGGCATTCATGAGCATTTTGAAGGTATCCTGTGAGACCACCTATTGCCACATTTCCTAATGTGGGAAGCTCCTGATCTACTTCCTCATTTTAGCCTCTTAGCCATTTGCTACAATGTCCTTTGCCAGTGCATAGCCCTCATGTGTATATCATTAGCAAAGGAGATCAAGCCTGCCATCTTCCTCGGATCCACCAGATAAAGAAGATGAAGCAGCATGGTGATCTGGATAAAGACTTAACTGTTGGTCTAAGTAACAGTGACTTCCCTGAGTTAGCTTTTCCAAGAAGCAGTTTCTGAGATGGAGCTTAGTGTAGAGGAAACTTATTAAGGTGAGGGCAAAAGAGGAAGAAAACTTGGGCAGAAGGAAGTTGGGCTGACATGCCATCCTAACAAGGCCTACATGTGGGTGTGCTGAAGCTGCAGCAGCCCTCGATAGTTGTCCTGGCTTGCACTGATCAGTCATCACATTAGGTGGTCATCAAAGGGCACATGGCCTTCAGCAGGGGGCCTTCTTCCACTGAGGTGATTCCCAAAGAGATGACAGGCCACCACCTTCCCACCTACGGGAAGATACATCTACGTCCTGAAGGGAGGAGATGACTGTGGCACTGCACCCATGAGGGCCCTTTCCTTGTGCTCCTGGATCTACTTACTAGAATAAGTGGAATGGAATAATTGGAATAAGTAGAATATGAACTTGGGAGCCACCCCCTACAGGATTCGGGTAGGCCTTTTTTTTTTTTTCCTGACAGAAACTAATAGGAGGATGATTAGTGAGGCAAACTACTGCTCTCACTACTGCAGTTATTAGCCTCAAGGTCACAAATGATAGTCATTCTCTCCTCCCTTTGCTAACCATTCAAAATTCCCTTTTCCCTTGGCTACTTCCTCTTCTGGTCTTCGGCACCAACTTGGTGAGAAATCTAGATGGGTTCCATCCCTTTTCTCAGAATGCGCCTGCTGGGTTTATAAGGGATAAATATTAAGGAGTCTCATGACTGAGTAAGGGAATTCTGAGAAAAGCCTAAGTCAATCACTTGTGTGCCAAAAACACTCCCCTCTGCCCTCTGGATAACAGCAGTCCTTCCTCCTCCTGACCAGGAGATTACTCCTGACAAGATGGCGATTCTTCTCTTTACCTGATGGTAGTTTGGCCTGAGTGGTTGGACAGCAGGTGTAGCATAGGGTGCAATGGGATTCTTGCTAGGTCTCCTGGTGGATGTGGTCCCCCTTTAGGATCCCAAACTATAAACTTATGGAGGTCAAATCTGTGAAAACCAGAGAAAGTATTCCCTAAGAGAATGTTAGGAAGTGTTATTTAGCCTAATAAATTAATTAAGCCTTTACTATACATCTTCTGTTGTGTATCACTATACTAGGAGTTGGGAAAAATAGAACTTTTACTCTATATGAGATAACAAGAAAAATAAACAATAAGAATATGTGATCCCTAAGCCATTTACAGGTAGTAAAATGGTAAAATGCAAAATAAATAAGCCCAGTAATTGGCACTGGTGTGAATTTTTTCAGAAACAAACTTCAGAGTGGATAAATTGGCAGCATTGGACTCTAGTACATTGAGATTTAGTTTTTCCCTTAGATTTTTTTCCTGTTTGACTAAGAAGTTGGCTGAATATAGGATATGAGGAGCCACTGAAGGAATTTTCAGGAACATTGGAAAATAAAGCACATTAGGTGTGTTTTAATCAGCATTTGGCTCTAAATTTGTAATTCACCCTAACCTACCTTATATGGTCTGCTCTTTCATACTTTTAGTCTAAAGCACTAACAGTGCCTACCCATACACACTTAATATCCTTTCCCATTCCAAAATTGACAGGAACACTAACAGGAACACTTATACTGATAACGGCAAATTTTATTAAGGGATATGCTAAGTAATCTAAATAGATTACAAGTTTTAACCCCTACAACAGTACTATGATGAAGACGTCATTGTTATTTTGTAAGTAGGACATGGGGGCATAGAAAGGCTAGAAGGGATGATTAATAACACAAGGAAAAGAGCAAAGTGGAGAAACTTGAAGATTTCACTTATATCCTTGAGCTGCTTTTCATTAGTTGCATTGCCTGAGTTCTTTTGCTTTAGTGATCACAATTTCCAAATTAAAAAAAATCAGAACATAGGGCTTTAACAAGTGCTTTTTGTGCCTCTTGAGGGAGTACAAGGCAGTTACTGCTGGGACCATGAAGTCAGGGCTCAGAGCACAGGCATGGAGGCTGGCTGCTCAGTCACCAACGCTGTGTCACCATGCACCACCTGGGCGGCTGTAGGCAAGGAACCTCAGTCCTGGTTTCCTACCTGCAAAATTAGACTAATGAAGGGTGGTTTGCCAATTTGGCATGTAGCCAATGCAAAGCACTGAACCCAATGTCCCGGTTGTGTATTTTCCGTGTCAAAATAGTTCTGAGTTATATTTGAGATTTATAACCCACTGATGATATGAACTCTGAGAAAATGGATGACCCGTGATGGGTTTTTTTTTTTAAAGCTTATCTGGATCTTGTTCCGTTACTAGCTCAGAATTCATGGCTAACTATCATGGTGCTTTTTTTTTTTTTTTCCCTTATTTTTCTCTTCCTAAGATCTTTTTTTCCAGGCTCCCAGAGTCACTTTTCTGGCCATCTGTTTTTTTGGCCCAGCTAATGAGATAATGCTTTGTTTGTTTGTTTGTTTGTTTGGATTTTCATGGTTGGTGGCTTCTGTGCTGATTATCTGATTATCTGTCTCTCTCATGATCTACCTTCCCTTAAGCCCATCACCAAGAAACTCAGGGAGGTTTCTACTTACAAGTTCATCCTAGTGATTAGTCAGAAATTCTTGAAACTGAAGCAAAGGTTTTTGATCCTGAACTCCTTTGTATCTATTGCTAAATTCAAAATTGGGAGAGCTGCCTCTTGGCAGGGACTCTTTGGCAGGCATCTCTGCTTTAGGAGTCTCCTCTTGGACAATATCTCTCTGCTCACTATTTAGGTAGATCACTGTCACATGACCAATATCTGGACTGAAGAGCCTACTTTCAGCAAGGAAGTGTTCTGGAAATACTTCAGGGTTAGCCAGGACAGGCTTCGGGGGGCTTACCAGTGTGGCTGTACTGGACCCAGGTTCAGAAGTGCTCTACATGTTGGGGATCCATGTTCTGTGCTCACTGTTTTTGAAATTCTCAAAACTTCTATGCTTGAATTTGTGTTTTGTAAGGTCTAATAAGACAGCAGAGTATGTGACAGAGGCTTGGAGTCTGCTTTACCCACCGTCCTTCTCCTTGCCACAGTGCTGCTTCCCTGGGTCAGGTTCGTAGCTGCTACTCCCCTGCCTTGTTCAGAGACCGCTGTCCTCTGCCCCACAGTGGGGCTGGGTGCAGGTACAAGGACAGTTGGAGGCAACCCCATGTGCTGAGTTGGTGGGGTGGTGGACCCGGGAGCCTGATGGCGATGAAGGCCTTCACCCGCCTGGCAAGTACTTCCATGCCCCAGGGAGTGCTACGTGAAACAGCAAATAAAAAGCACCATGACAGGTCGAGAAAGAGACTTCAGTAAAAAGGAAAAAGCTATTTTCTTACTTTGTGAACAAGCATCTACACCTTTCCTTCATTTCTTGGATTCTGCAAATTATGTAGCTGACCCTGAGGGTACTTGAAGGGGGTGTAGGGTTTTATACCACCTTGCTGGGTGTGGAACACTGAGTGCACAACTTGAGAGCTGGTCAGGGGTCCCAGGGGCTCTCGCTCTGTTAATTGGTAACTCATCCACGTTTAGGGCATGTTGACCAGGCCTCTCCTCCACCCCTACCACGCTTATGGAACTGTTATTTGGTATGAGCACAGTTTCTGTCATTGCCCCTCAGGCTGAATGCAGAAAAAGTGTGAACAAGTCTTTGCAGAGTTTCCCGGAAATGTAGAAATCTAAGAGAACACCCAATATCATAAATAGTGGGATGAAAAAAAAAATCAGTGAAATTCTTGCTGGCATGTTTCAAGATATATTTTGATATATTTTCTATATATTGTATGTATTTATATAATGTATTTACATAAACTAATGCATTTATATGTGTTTATTATATAATACATAATGTATTTATATAATGTATGTATTTATAGAAATCATAACTTAGTTCTAAATCAGAACACCTAACGACTGCTTGGCTCTTCTGAGCAGATTGGCAATCCACACATGGAACAAGGCTCGAGTTCTTCTTCAAGTACATCTAGGTAAATATTTGTGTTCAACTTGACGCAGGTTCTCCCTGGGGAAGTTAAGCTGGGTGGTTCAGTTTGGTTCCATCAGGAGAGTGTTATCTTGAACTTTGTCTTGTTTCTCCTTCTTAAGAAAATAGTCACTTTGGACAGTCCGGATCGAAGGTGCTTATACTCACTGCCTAAGTGAAAAGTCCCATTGTGCCCAGTGCACAGCTTTTAATTTAACACAATCCCTCCAAAGGAAATCAAAAGCAAACTGTTCTCATTCTCAGTTTTACCAAAGTGGTTCCTCTTACAAAACATATTACCTCATGTCTACTAAACAGTCCTGAGAGAGGTTTCCAAATAAGGTCACAAAGCCAATGTGGCACCTTGGTACCCTGTATTGGTTCAGAAATGCTGGGTTCTAACCCCTGCTCTGTTATTTATGAGCTGTGGAAAGGAAAAGAGATGACATATGAGAAAGAGACTGGCAGAGTCTGGGACAGAGTAGGTCCTTGGTAAATATTTATTATTAAAGAGTATTAAAATAGCATTTATTTTGTGTGCTTTAAAAATTTCATATTTTTGTTATCTACCAGAATGTGAGGAGTAGATTGTTACTTTATAATTTGATTAATACCAGATCTAGGATAATAATTTATTCAAGTCAATTTAACTTGGATGTATAACTGTGGGATATTAGGTTCCCCGTTTGCCATTCTCTGCACAAACTTCCCAGGCAGCATCAATGGAGATTAGGATTTCTCACAGGTAACTGCCAGTCTGGTGTGAATCTGAGAGCTCCTCTTTCCAGAAGCCACGTGACTATGGGTTCTTTGTGGTTCCTAAGGGTGTTCAGCAAGGAAGCTCACGGGCCTCCTCACCATGCACAATTTGTCCCCTATCATGAAGTAGCAAGCAGAGATGTATAAACTCAGAGTGTAAGCTGCTGCTGAGCATTGGGGAAATCACAAAACTGACAGAAAGCAAACAGTTTCTTTTAGGGGAGGTGTTAGGGGTTCTAGATCTTAAGTAGTTTAGGTGCCAACAGGGCTGTGTATAATCAAAGTAGCACATAAAGAAAGCTTCCTATTACAAATTAATTTAATAATAATATAGTAAACATTTCACAGGTTCAGTCAGAAATCTACTCATTTTTAGTAAGCTGAACAATATACAGCCATTTCTGACCTAAAAGATAGATTTAGAGGACTCTATGATTATAACACTCACACACATCATCTAACCATTCATTTTGCTAATCCTGTGTATCAGCTGAACCCTAAAAGTATTTATGGCTTCAGTACAATTTTAGAATTAATTTTATCTTTGGATAGGAAGCATGTCATCAAGTTTTGTGCTGCACTAGGATGCCTAGGGGTTTTTAGTCAGAAGAGGCATTCAAGTCGTACCAGTCATTGATGAACAGAAATAGTTTACACTTTGAAATTCTCATAAGGAATGTGTGGCAACTCCCTATTAGATGCAGAATATTGTCTATAGTTTGACCAGAGCCTTCATTATCCCACCTTGCCAAGTAGGGATGTTCAGAGAACTGGAAAGTTCAAGTCCTCAATGTTTTGAAATGTTCTCAGAGTGATGATTACTCAGCCAAGAGTCATCTGATTCGAGGCTATACATAACAAAACTATTTCCACTTGATTTTGCTGCTGCTTAAAGAGCCAGGAAAAAGGACATCCATATCAGAGAATCATTGCACCACTTGCCAGAAAAAGCATCTACCGTTTTCAGGATGTTGGCCAGAAAGGGCCTTTCATTGGTGCCAGAGGCTTGAGACCCAAAGCAATCTTTGTGTTTTCTGTCTTTTATGTTTCCTTTTAGAGATAGTAAATCTTGATCATCAATTCATGCATAAATACCTGTCATTAGTTATCCTCAATATTGGACTTATACTATCAGAAAGGTTTAAAGACAAACTGACAGATGATTTAACTACAATTGCTGCTCTGTACTAATCATCCAGTTACATAATGATAAATGACTGCAGTGTGCCATTTGGAACCATAAATGCTATTTGCATTGGGAGGCCGTTGATAAAAGCTTCATTATTTTATAGAAGGAACAAGGGTTCCTGCCTACCAGTGACAGGGAATAGGGTCCTCTTTACTCTTTGATTTCTCTGGCTCAACTGTTACCAAGTGTTTGACCTTAGCTCTTTGTACAATGACCTAATGATTTTTTTTTTTAACAACTGCATCAGAAAATGGTTATTTAAGTACCTACACATTACCCTCAATTTTGCCTCCTGGCCCCAAAGCCTAAAGTGTTTACATCTGATCTTTTAAGAAAAAGTTGGCTGACCCCTGGCAAAGCACAGTGCTTGATACTTGGTGACTGCTTTCAAAGTATAAGCTATAATTAATAGTACTATTTATTACAGTATATTATACCATACCAAACTATACTCTTGTGCTCTCTGAAGTAATTGCTATAGCCAAGGAAAATGAGTTAAGTGTCAGTGGGATACTTCACACAGCCTATTCTGTCCTCATAAGTGTCCCAGTTCTCAGTCCTTTTAAAGGTGTTCTGACACTAAAACTTCAGACGGTTGATTCAAGATTAATGCCCAGATTTTAAACATAAGATTCTTCCATCTTTATAGATCACTTGTTTCTTCAAAATCTGAGCCATGGTCTTTGTGTCCTTTGTAACCTAGCAGGAAACAGAATTCTCCAGAGAACACATCTGGACACAGCAGTATTTAAGTCTTATCCCTAAGGATAAAGAGTATAGGCCTCCTTGGGTTCTCTCACCTGAATTCATTTAAGGGCAGAGAATGTCTCTAAAATAATTTTAGCCAATTCACATTTTCAAAATTTCATGAAATAAGTCAATTTCTAATATTTCATTATGCTAGTAAACAGATTATTATTTTCACTTATAGAAGCCCATTTCTGGTGTTGTGTATATGAATTTACAAAGCATTGGCTGTCGTTCAGGATACAGAGATGTCTTATAGCACTGCCTTTGGATGAGGGGCCTTGTGGTTAGAATATCAGTGCATCATCCAATCTAGATTAGCATGTGGTTATGGTCTAGCCTAAGTAATACACTCCATGTCACACTGCATATGCACAAGTGTTTAACTATAGATACTGAAAATTGCCTATTTAGAAAATATTTGCTCTGTGTGGTTTGAATCTAAGCTTGCAAGCTTCTATATTTCTGATAAATATAGGAAAGATACACAAAAATTATTAATTAATGATGATATTTATACTTTATTTAAAAATGAAAGCATGAAAGTATTGAATAGTCTCTTAGAAAGTTGACTAATGATTCTGTATTTAAAAATTAATTCTTATTAAAGGGCACTGCATCAAATTTGGGGCATAGAGTATATTTTAAAGGACATACTATGCTCTTTTCTGAAAAGAAAATATTCTTATTTCCAAGTATATTTTATCTTCCAAAGTGTGAGTGTGGGAAGGTGTAATGTGAAGGGAGTGTAGGGTGGAGGAAGAAAGGCGAGAGAGAAAGTTCCACTCAAGAAGTGAGGCAGTTAAAACTCTGTGAGCAAGAAAGTAAATTTGCAGAAAAAGGAGAGGGAAGGAGAGAAAGCTGAGCTATTTCATTGGTGTAGAAACCGGCAAAAGTTATTTTAAATAAATTGGAATGTTTTTGACAAACTATACACAAAAATTAGATGTAAAGATACATGATACTGATGATAGCATAGTATGTAGACCTTTCTGTTGCCATAAGATTTTCATGTGTATCTTAATTATGCCTCACTCAGACTGAGTTCCTGAGACCAACAACCCTGCAGTTTCTAGAACAGCGCTCAGCTCATCTGGGATACTCAGTTAGCTCTGTTGTTGATAGCCTTCACACTGACTGTACAGAAAGATGGTTTACTTGAATTTATTGTAATTCTCAGAATTAGTGCACACTCTCTTGTTCTAGGCAAGATATAGCCTAGTTTATGAAGAAGCTACTGGCCAGAAGATGGACAGATATATATGGTATTAAGTTTCAGTGGGTCTAGCTCATCATACAATAAATACAAAGCATTTTGTCTTTATAATTCATTAGTATTTAGATTTTGTATAAACTCCCATTTCATGTGTAGCAAATCAGTATCATCCCCAAGTCAAAATCACTTCTGTGTGAACTCAGCCCATTTACAGAACTCCATATATAGAGATGTCTCCAGATTCTCCCAACACAATTAGTGTCAGCAGCCCAAAGGGCACCATGGACTTTCCTGAGAGAAAGATTCATGTGAGTATAATTGAGTGTCTTGTCCTAAAATACAAGACTCCTGGTCCCCAGAGTAACACATAACAGACAGGGAGGTAGTCACCATCTCCCACACTGCCTGTCTGAAGAGGGCTCTAGACCTGATTGGACTGTGGGATGTGGGCCCACAGGTAGGCCTCAGGCAAGCAGGGCTCATCTTAGCCAGAAAATAAAGACCATGAACTTCTCATTTGTTTCACATAAATGGAACTTTAAGCCAAGAGGAGAAAATGGGGATCTAAACATGCAACACCTTTTAAACTCCAACAGTCCCGTTCATAGCTCATTTCTCTTCCTGAACACAAAGTGCTTCTGCGTGGGCCCTGGCCATGCTCACTGACCCTGTTTTCTCCCCTCTGGCTCCTCTGGCCAGGCCTGGGCACCCAAGATTGTCACAGTGTTTTGGGGGGTTAGGCAGGAGATGAGTGGTTTGATGAGTGGGAGGCAGAGGACCTGGGGCTCTCCCCCGGTCTCTGGCATGTCTGATGTGTGTGTGCCTCACCCGGCCCCAGCTTCCACAGAGCCTGCCCCTTCTTGCTGTTGTCCAAATCTCACCACCTGGGGTCCTCTGGCTCCTTTTTTTTTTTTTTTTAATTAGGTCTTTTAGTAAAGCATAACAGAAGACAGGAAAAATGGACACTTCTCTCCATCTCACACCCTCACACCCCTCTCAAGCCAGCACCTTTGGTCCAATAAATGCTGGGTCATGGGGACTGCGTGGGTTTACCGTGCTAATGACCATGTTTACTGCAAGTCAAGGCTTTTCCAGTCACAAGTTAACATTAGTCTGCACCAAAAAGTGAAAGCAAAAATAGTAGTAGACTGGAGCAGGGCAGGATTCCTTCAGATGGGCGCTGCCCACCCCCTAGGAGAAGAATGGCTCTCCTAAGCTGCCCAGGAAGACAATGGACTGCACAATCAAGTGACACCATGAGTGTCTTGCCTGCATTCTGCCTGATTTGTCTACACTCTGGCCTAAATGGATTTGCGGGTTGTAGAGCAAGAAGACAGGAGGATCCAGACTACAAATTCCTGCTTCCCTGTAAGGCTCCAGCATGTCCCCCGTGCTTCTGCTTGACAGACTGCTTCAGCCACCCTCCCCTTCGTCATGGTGAACAGAAATCCCAGGTGTCACAGGGACCAGAGTTGGGTCACGAGAACCAGGTCAATTGCATTTTGCTTCTCACAGTGATGCTGAAGAACGGGTCTGCCCAGCCTGGGTGGCCCAGCCTCTCCCAGCACAGGGCAGACCTACCCGCTCACCTCCCAGCTGCAGTCACAGCTCACCAAAAACAATGGAACAAACACCATCACGTCTCTAACATGCCATGAGGATGGAGGTCCCAAACACACTTTGTTCTAAGAAAGCCCCAAGCAAGCTGAGTGCTATGGTACTTGAGCAGGGACAGAGTTTTCCTCCTCTGAGAGAGGGCTGCTTTCCCACACAATGGGCATGAATGCTGTGCCCCTGCAGGAACAGTTGAGAGCCATGAATAAAGCTATCCTGCTCCCTGCCAACTTTGGCCAGCAGCTCTCCAGTCTTGGGGTACTTCAGCGCAAGGCCAAGGAAATGGCATGGGCTCCAAAGAAATGGTGCTTCCCTGGGAGGCAGAGGTACTATGAAAGGTCTGAGGGATAAAGCAGGGCTGAAGGGAGAATCGCAGGTAAAGGAAACTGGGAATACTTAAAAGGCAGACTCTGAGGAGAAGCAAGGAAAGCCATGTTGGGCTGCCTGAGACGGTGAGGGTGGGAGGAAGAGAAGGTGGTCCCCTAACCTCTCCACATAATCAGGGCTGGCCTGAACTAAATAATTCAAGGCTCTTCCACTGTTCTCTGAGCTCCAACCAATAAGAACCTGTCTGAGTCAATAATCCCATTATATTCTATTCCATTTTAATTAAACAGGTCAAATGATTAAAAGTGCAATGCCGCTCCTTCATCTCCCAGCTGACCTTCCAGAGACTGATCTATGGAAGGTTTCTGACACCAAGTTGCAGAACAGATGGGCTCCAACATGTACTTCACTAATAAGGATCAGAAACAAACAACTTTCCATTTCTAAGTTGTGTTCTCTCCAAAGACTTTGGGGGAAGGACTCTGCGCCCCAGGGCAGGTTATCTGAGGCTGTGGAAGCAAGAGCTGCTCTCTCAATGAAAGGGATGGTTCTGGTATGTACGTCAGTGGCCCAAACTTACGATGATGTCCGCAAGACAAAAATCTCTAACCGAAAACAGATTTTTAAAGGAGAAATTCTGTGTGGGGAAGGAGGTTAAGTGGAAAAGCAGAGCACAGAATTGACAACCCTTCATTCGAGGACACATGCCCAGCAGGCTTTCCTTCAAAAGCCTGCTGCAGACAGGAAGGAGTACAAATTAGTGGCTGCCCCCAGCTGGGTAGGGTCCCCACAACCTATGGCTTGCCCTGCCAGGCCGCAGCCACCCCCTGAAGGAAAGGAGACAGGATTCTCCCTGACAAGCTTTCCTGAAAGGCAACGAGCCAGCCTTAGGATCCTCATGTTTGGCCGCAACACTGGAGAAACAGAAAGACACCTACCAGGAATGACGTGCAGCAAGGACGGGATGCTGACGGTGCTGTCATGGTGACAGGATGGAGCTGACATATGGCACTCTTCCCCTGGAGAGCTGGGCTGCTCCCCCAAGGGCTGCCCTGGGGCCGGCCGGCCACTGGTTGGAATGAGCGAATCTCTGCGAGAGCGCACTGGTTATTGAATGGGTAAAACCTGGCAGATTCTCGGAGCCGCCAGGACAATTGCTTCTCGTGCGCGGTGGGATGGTGCAGCCTGGCTGGTTAGCCAGCCATGGGCCCCACGGGGAGCGCGGGAGCTGCAGCTCATCTGGGGGCAAACAGCTGAGGTTAAGAAGCTGCTAGCCAGTCAGCGGGACAGGGGACGACCACATGCCAATCATGGAAGCTAATTGACCTTCGGCTCCTTCCTGTGGGGATGGAAGCACACAGCGGCCGTGGAGACCACGGGTGCCCCGCGTGGAACTCTGAGCACCTCGCAGGCCCCACACAGGCAAGGGAACCTGGCACTCCTTCATGTGTCAGGCTTCCAATCTCTAGAGAACCAGACAGTTTTCCACAATAGCTTTTGGGCTGTGGTTTCTAAGAGTCTAACCATGACAACTAAAAAGGGGAGCAAAGAGCGCTGTGTGCAATTTCTGACTCAAGGTTCTGTCCCGAGCTGCAGGGGCGCCCTCGGGCTCTGGCTCAGGTGCAGGCCCATGAGGCTTCTGTGCTGACCTGCAGGGAAGGGGGCTGGAAGTTGGGCACTAGGTCCCGGGGATGCTCATTAGGACATTCACGGAGGCACTGTCAGCAGCTTTCTCTTTGAACCTTGACGCACAGTGCATAGTTTTCTTAAGCTCAAACTACATTACATTTTTAAAAGGAGATTTTGAGGAGCACCTTGGTGGTTCAGTTAAGTGTGGGGCTCTTGATTTCGGCTCAAGTCATAATCTCAGGGTTAGTGAGGTTCAGCCCTACATCGGGCTCTAGCTCCTTGCTGACAGTGCAGAGCCAGCTTGGGATTTTCTCTCTTTCTCTCTCTGCCCAGCCCTGCTTGTGCCATGGCGCGTGCGTCTCTCTCTCTCTGAAAATTAATAAATAAAAACTTTAAAAAGTTAAAAAGTAAAAAAGATTTTGAGAAGAAGGTACTTACAGTATTCATAAGAGTGGTGATCCATGGAGAGGCCTTTTTGTTTTTACCTTTTCTGAGGGTGGTGGTGTAAGTTTGTTATTATTAAAATACACCAGATTCGAGAGGAGTGGATGGTTGTTGCCAATACAGTCTTATACATTTATTTTAGAAGCCAACTTATAATGCCTCATAAAATAATTATGGCTTCTGGGAAAGAAAGAGAACTTTTTTGTGCAAAATATTTTCAAAACAATGTTTCAACAGTGAGCACAAATAAAATGCATAATAATATACTCTGTTATCTTGGAAACTCTATATTGTGACCACATTTTGAATTTGGAGAGAGGCAGGAGCAGGCACAAATATTTATTTTCACTTTGATTAATTAAACAATTAATCAGTTGTAGGAAATAGTATTATTAAAATTAAACAATTACAATAGTAATAAAAAAGCTTTCCCATAGATCTTAAACCTTAGCTCCAGCCTAATTATTCCTTAATCAAACATTAAGCTGTTTTCTTAATAAAAAACTCTTAAGGTCATGGGCCTTTGTTTTTATTCCTGCAGATAATTACGAAATATTCTTTTGATAAGCTTGCCCATAGAACTAACAAGTTTTTTCCTTTCTTCTTTCTTTCATTTCCTCCATCCCCCTTTCTCAACCTTTCATATTAGAAAGGCAAAAACACATTCATTCTATCATTAGCTCAGAATAATTGTTATGTTTAGATTGGAAAAGTTATATGGGAGGCACCTGGGTGACTCAGTGGTTAAGCGTCTGACTTCAGCTGAGGTCATGATCTCATGGTTTGTGAGTTTGAGCCCAACATTGGGCTCTGTGCTGACAGGGCAGACCCTGCTGGGATTCTTTCTCTTCCCCTTTCTCCCCACCCTTCCCCCACTCATGCTTTTACTCTGTCTCAAAAAAAAAAACCTTAGAAATTAAAAAAAATATTTAAAAAGTTATATGGTACCATATTATAATGTATATATTCCTTTAGAAGTTTTGGATGGATGTTTTAAGTTCTATAATGGCTGTTTGGGAGTGGGAAAAAAAGTAATATATCGGAGTTATTTGACATCTTCATGGTAAATTATATCATGAAGAAATAATTAAAGGAATAAATTATAAATAAAAAAATACAACACATATTGGTTTTTGTGTTTATCAGATTTTCTATTCAGATTTTAGACATCAGCCTCTCTATAGTCCTTTCAAAATGTTCCCCTTAAATGTATAGCTACTCTGTTGTTCTTCACTCTGTCATCTGCCACCTCTAGCTAAGGTCTACTTGTCTGTGTCTAGAGTTGGGTAGGAGTCATTGGGAGTACCCATCAGATATGAATACCACAAATTCAGTTATTATCCAGTTCAGTAACACTCTTCAAGAGGAAATTATTTTCAAGTTTCTGCCTGCCTTTGGTTATTTTCCAATATCTTCAAACAGTTGTTTGTAATAACTCTTCCCAGATTAAAGAATTGTTACCTTTAGGAGGAATTTCTTAAATTGTTTGTACCTTCTTACTTGAAATATAACTTCCTAGTGGCCAGTTTCTTCATGTTTTTTTTAAATGTTTTATTTAATTTTGAGATAGAAAGCATGAGTGGGGGAGGAACAGAGAGAGAGAGAGGGAGACACAGAATCCAGGAACCTGCTTCAGATTCTGTGTCTCCCTTTCTCTGTTCCTCCCCCTGCTTGTAGTCTCTCTCTCAAAAATTAACATTAAAAAAATAAAGAGAAATAAAAATGAGCATCATATGAAATCTATTTATAGGGTTGTTATAAGAATTAAATGACATAATGTTATACCAAGCTTAGCACAGTATCTGTTACATGGTAAACATTTGATAAATGTGATAAATGTTATTGTTTAATATTATTCTTCTCATCTATTTTATTTATCCAAAGTCATACACAACTGATTTTTGGATACAGGTTTTCTGATTTCAAGTTCAAGCCTCTTTATATTATAAAATTCCTTGTTAAAGCAATGAAGTGTCAATGCTTTAGTTACTTAAGCATTGATTACCATATAGATTGTGACATGGACCTGATGGTAACACTGGGTAATTATTCCTCTTAGTGTTGCCTTAAAAACAGTTTATTCAATGGATATGCATTGCACTCACTATCTTACTTTGGATAATATCCTTTACTGATTTTCTTTATCCCTTTAAGAAATATTTGCTGAACACCCACTAAAAGTCACTATAGTTAGTGTAAGGGCTCAGAGTGACTTAATAAGTGCACTTAGTGCCTAATACAGCAGAAAGTTCCGAGGTATGTTAGACACCAAGTTTGGCTCAGCAGCTCAACAGTTTCAGCAGACTCAGGTTCTTTTTATATCTCTTTGCCATGCTTGGTAAAGACATCTTCCACTGGCTGATAGCTAGATGGCTTACACATTCCAGACATGATATCCAAGGGGAGATGGATCATATCATTCTGTGGTTCTCTCTTACTAGGAAGCCAAGAGCCCTTCACACTCATCCGTTCTTCTCTCATTGCTAGGAATTGAGTCATACACCCACTCTGGAACTAATTACTGGAAAGGTGAATGGAATTGCCATGAGTGGCTTCAATGAATTATTTGAGAGTGGGGAATGGAAGATGGAGCTTTAACTATAAAGTCCACAATACTATCCTTACATATTCTCTTGATCTACTGGTAGGCAGATGTCCTATATACAGTCATCATTATAAACAGTTAAGAAAATGTTGCCATGCTTCATGGTAATAAGGATGTGTGCCAGAGTCCAGCTCCAGCAGATCCAGGGCTCCCTGAAGGACGGACGGTGTCAGCAAAAGGGAGCGAGAGAGCCTCGGCTTCTTTCTGCTCACCAGGCAGGCGTCTCTGCACTGAGATTTTTATTGAAAAAAATGTATAGGGCACAAAACAGAAGTGGCAATTACCTTAGACAATAATTTCTGATAAATTCTTTTGTATATAAAAATTTCCCAGAACATAGATTGGTAGAAGACTCATTCATAATCTTTACCAATAGAGATTGAAGTAGGTGACTAGATGCTTATCATATGGAGAAAGAAGTGATCTTTAGCATTCAAATACAAGGTGATGTTTTTTAGCATAGCAAAGGCAAAAGTTAGTTTTTTTGTGAGCAGGGTCAATAGCCCGTTTTCCAGGTTTTCTCAGGAAATGTAACATTTGCTCCCATAATCACAAAAGAAGAAACTCCTATAACAGGTTTTTTCATAAGGTACAATTCACATATTTTTAGCATAAGAAGGCAAGTCACACCTGATATCAGTCAGTCAGGTACCTTGGGGGTCAGTGCTCAAGCAGAAATTTAGTGGGGTTTGAGTGGGTGTAGATGCAGGTTGCCATTTGACAGTGGGAGGCCTTGCAAACCTGCCTTACTTCAGAGATGGCTCCCAGCAGATGTGAATCAGGGTGTTGGTGGTAAAAATGATAAATACATACACATTATATATACTCTACATATGCCATGTTTTTTTCATATACATATAAGAGTATATATACATATACATAAGATGGACTGACAAAATAATATTTGGAAATTCTTAAGTTTCTATCATGTTTAGACACCATTTTAAACATGTAATCTGGATTATTTCATATAATCTCTATGAGACTATTCCTATTATAGAGATGAGGAAACTGTGACTTAAGTAGGTCAAATGACTTTCTAGTATTCAAATCCCTGGGGACTGATTTCAGCTCTCTTTACTACCATGCTACACTGGCTGGTTATTGCTAAATAAATGCAGCCAGAGTAGGGACAGCAGACTCTTAATAATTACGAATCAGTTGTTGTTCTTTAGAGAGACAAAGTCTGTTTTACTTGTCAGTCTGTGGTAGAGATTATAGATTCCATTAATGTTAACTTGAGGCTTGATTTAAGTCTGTTGTGTCAACTTTAAATTTTTCTAATGTTTTTTAAAATTTGTTTTTGAGACAGGGTGAGCAGGGGAGGGTCAAAGAGAGAGGGAGACACAGAATCTGAAGCAGGCTCCTGATGCGGGGCTCGAATCCATGAACTGTGAGGTCATGACCTGAGCCGAAGCCAGACACTTAACCGACTGATCCACCCAGGTGCCCCTGTTGTGTCAGCTTTCAAGGTTATTGTGTAATTCATATTTCTTTCAAGGAAGAGTAGCTTTTGCCAACATTGTGCTACATTAAATTATTAAATTATAATTTATGTTGCCATTATTCATAATCTCTGTGTGTGTTTCCAATGGATTTTATTATTTATTATTTTTAAAAAATTTAAACCCAAGTTAACATATAGTGTAATAATGGTTGCAGGAGTAGAAGTTAGTGATTCAACATGCATGTATAACACCCAGTGCTCATCCTAGCAAGTGGCCTCCTTAATGCCCGTCACCAATTTAGCCCATCTCCCTCACCCACCTCCCCTCCAGCAACCCTCAATTTGTTCTCTGTATTTGTATTTAAGAGGCTCTTATGGTTTGCCTCCCTCTCTGTTTTTATCTTATTTTTCCTTCTCTTCCCCTATGTTCATCTGTTGTTTCATAAATCCCACATATGAGTGAAATAATATATTTACCTTTCTCTGACTTATTTCACTTAGCATAATACATTCTAGTTCCATCTATGCTGCAAATGGCAAAATTTCAATCATTTTTATGACTGAGTAATATTTCATTATACACACACACACACACACACACACACACACACCATATCTTTTTTATCTATTAGTCAATGGACATTTGGGCTCTTCCTATAATTTGGGTATTATTGATAGTGCTGCTATACATTGAGGTGTGTGTGCCCCTTCAAATCATCACTTTTGTATCCTTTGGATAAATACCTAGTAGTACAATTGCTGGATCATTGAGTAGTTCTATTTTTAGTTTTTTGAGGAACCTCCCTACTGTTCTCCAGAGTGGCTGCACCAGTTTTCATTTCCACCAACAATGCACAAGTGTTCCCTTTTCTCTACATCCTTGCCAACATCTTTGGTTTTCTGAGTTGCTAATTTTATGCATTTTGACAGGTGTGAGGTGGTATCTCATTGTGGTTTTAATTTATATTTCCCTGATGATGAGTTATATCGAGGATCTTTTCATGTATCTATTAGCCATCTGGATGTCTTCTTTGGAAAAGTGATGGTTCATACCTTTTTGCCCATTTCTTCACTGGATTATTTGTGTGGAGTTTGATAAGTTCTTTATAGATGTTGGATACTAACCCTTTATCCAATATGTTATTTGTAAATGCCTTCTCTCATTCTGTTGGTTGACTTTTAGATAAGGATACTGAAAACTATAAAAAGGTTATGATATAAATTGACAAAGACACAAAGAAATGGAAAAACATCCTCTGCTCATGGATTGGAAGAAGAAATATTATTAAAATGTCTATAATACCCAAAACAATCTACATATTCAATGTAATCCCTACCAAAATAGCAACAGCATTTTTCACAGTGCTAGAATCATTCAAAAATTTGTATGGAACCAGAAAAGGCCCCAAATAGCCAAAGTAATGTTGAAAAAGAAAATCAAAGCTGGAGGAATCACAATTCTAGACTTTAAGCTGTATTACAAAACTGTAATCCTCAAGTCAGTCTGGTCCTGGCACAAAAACAGTCATATAGATCAATGGAACAGAATAGAGAACCCAGAAATGGACCCACAAATGTATGGACAACTAATCCTTGACAAAGCAGGAAAGAATACCCATTGGAAAAAAAGACAGTCTCTTCAGCAAACGTTGTTGGGAAAACTGGACAGTGACTTAAGAAGAATGAACCTGGACCACTTTTTTACACCATACACAGAAATAAACTCAAAATGGTTGAATTCCCTAAATGTTAGACAGGAAATTATAAAAATCCTAGAGGCAGCAACTTCTTTAACCTCTGCTGCAGTAACTTCTTACTAGCCATGTCTCCCAAGGCAAGAGAAACAAAAGCAAAAATGAACTATTGGGCCCTCATCAAGATAAAAAAACTTCTTCACTGTGAAGGAAACAATCAACAATACAAAAAGGCAACCAACAGATTATAGAAACACTACATCATGACATTTTAATTGAAATGTGTTGTTTCTTAATTACTAGTTTTATTTTCTACCACTAAAGTCTTCTGAACTCGATCACTTTTACAGCTAATTTGTTTAGAAGAGTGAAAGTAAGATATGTTTTAATGGTGTCATTCATTCATTCATCTATTCATTCTGCTCAAAAGCTGAACTTTAAATAAACAAGTATTGAATGCCTACACTATAGCAGCCATGGTACTATATATGTTTAGGAATATTTGCTAACATTCCTTTAAAATCTCTTGAGGTTTAGTACTGTATTTGCTAGTATATATCCAACTTACTTTGAATAATTTTAATTTCTTTATCCCTCATGTGTATAGTAAGAATGGTAATTACTGACCTCTTCACCTCTAATCCTTTGTAGGTCTGCCTGCTCATGAGTTCAGTGTCTGTGTTCACTTCGTCTCTTTGAGTCATAAACAACTCTCTCAACCAACAAAGTAAGACACCTAGAAAAGCCATACATATATTTGATTAAAATTAAAAAAGCAGTATTTTTTTTCAATATTTTGAATAGTGATTCATGTACCTTCTAATGCATCATGTATTTTTCATCTATCTTTTCTATTTGCTTGTTTTTGTTCTTTCTATGAAACAGAAGATAATCCTTAGAAACACATGGCCTATACTTATTTTGCTTCTGGGTAGGATATAGTAGGTTGTGGTAGGCTACTCCCTTACTGAAACTAATAAAAATTGAGTATACTGCAAAAATAATATTTTCAATGGCACTGAAGTGCTGTGGTAATAATGAGGATTAGATAAATGATATTCCGGAGAGTAAAAGGCTCTTCTGAGATGAATTGATGTCTACTAGAAGTTTTGTTCCCAGGAACATTGACAATTTGCAGTGTGGGCTAAGGATCAAGCTTTTCCTAAGCAGAGGAACTTTACTGGGAAAAGGAGAAGCTGGCAAGGTAACATGGGCATGGTGTAAAAAATAGACTGGGAGGCTAGAACACAAGCTTAGTTTTCTCTATACATCATTTACTAAGATCTGGCGGTGGTGCAGGAGTCTATGTTGCTGGCCATCAAGGCAGAAGGTAGTCTCCTGTTGTCCCAGGGTGCTGAGGAAACAAAGTCCTGCTAGATGGAAATAGCCTGCAAAACAAATATGACAGGTCCTTGCTTAAGACATTTGCCAAATCATGAACCTCTGTGGGATGGGAAGCCATCAAGTTAATCTTAAAGCCACCAAAGGAGGCCTTGAAGAGCAATGCTTGGTGAATAAGAACAAACCAGAGCTGAACGGAATCGTTTTATGAATTCTTCAAGCTACCCTCAAAATAGTACAATTTTCTTTTTAAGTTATCAGTCCCTTGTTGTATTTACCTTGTCTTCTGTTTTCTGATGCTTTGATTTCTTGGGGACTTCCTGACCCTGGAGGAACTGCCCCTGCCAGGGTAAGCTATTCATAGAGTAAACAACCTGCCAGGAGCACACCTTTCAAATGCAAACCAACCAATCCAGAGCCCATAGTTTCAACCATTCTCTAATGGGCCTTCATACTCTAGGCCACTAGCCCCCTGTCCTGATCACCTCAGGGCCTGGTACTAACAACAGTCCTTATGCCCTAGAACCTGCTGGTATTCAAACTAGCCAACCCTAAACCTGTTTACCTTTTCTTATCATTTCCTTCACATAGGACCCGCAGTAAAGTCTTTTGCATATGGTTTTGCCCTCCCTTAGCCTCCTCACCAATCTGGAAATTCTTCCTGTGGTCTCCTGTGGTATGGCATGCACCCTTCTCTCAGGATCTGTGAATATAACAAACTATATTTTCAATGTCAGTCATCTTCTGATCTGTTTTTCTTGCTATACCTAAAATAATAATAAAACCCATGTTTTAAAACACTCTAACAGAGCAAAGAATAAATCCTCATTGGGGTAAAATATCATCTATAGTTTCTGCAGTAATTTTATATCCAATGTATCACAGATAATATAAAATAACTAGGCCAGGAAGATGCAGGAAAATGTAATTTATACAGTGGTACTTTCAGAATTAATAACTCATTGGATGAGATTATGAACAGATCAGGCACAGAAGAAGAAAAAATGAATGAAGTAGACATCCACAGAAAATATCCAATTGAAACACACAGAGAGAAAAAAGGAAATCCTTAAAACAAGGTAGAGAGATGTGTGAGACCCATTCAAAAATTAATAAGCATGTAACTGGAATCCTAGAACAGGGAAGACAGATTGGAAGAGAAGCATTGCTTGAAGAGATAATGACCAAAAACTTTTCAAAACTAATGAAAGACTCATCAATAAGACTCAATAATAAATGTTTATTAACAGTGGAATGGATAAATTAATTGTGATATATTCACATGGTAATAAAATATAAGATATTGTTACACACAACAATAGAAATGAACTGCACAGACATAATAATGAGTAAAATACACCAAAATTTACATTTATATGAAGGTCAAGAATAGACAGATTCTTTTTTATGGCCTAATAATATTCCATTGGTATATATACTACATCTTTTTTCAGCCATAAAAAAGAATGGAATCTTGCCATTTTCAAAGACATGAATGGAGCTAGAGTGTATAATGCTAAAGGAAATAATTCAGTCAGAGACAGACAAATACCATATGGTTTCACTCATATGCAGAATTGAAGAAACAAACAAAATGAACATAGGACAAAAGGAAAGAGAGAAAGAGAAACCAAGAAACAGACTCTTAACCATAGAGAACAAACTGATGCTTACTAGAGGGGAGGTTGGTGGGAAGATGGGTGAGGTGATGGGGATTAAAGGGTGCACATGTTATGGGGAGCACTAGATGATGTATGAAAGTGTTGAATCACTATTTTGTACGCCTGAAACAAATATAACACTGTGTTCTAACTATACTGGAATTTAATTCCAAGATTATGATAGAAGTCTGATTAATGGTTAACTTTGGGGGAATATTGACTAAAAAGAGTATAAAACTTTTTGAGTGTTAGAAACACTCTATATTTGGATCTGGATGGTGATTACCTTCATGTGTGTATATGTGTCTATATGTATATTTGTATGTGTATACATGTATATATACTTGTTGTTCTCTTAAGATTTGTATGCTTCCTAAATTTTGTATGTCAATAAAGACAGAACAAAGTGAAAAACTAAAACATATTGTCTGTGTTGATCTAGGGTTGTGGTGGAAAAAAATGCTGAGAGTAGTACATATGGAGAAACCATTCTTACCGAAACAGATAGTAAATTGAATAAATGTGATGCTTCAAATAAAAGAAAGATATTAGAAATAGACCTATTCAAAATAACTTCTGGAGATGAATTAAACATTGTTTATTGGGCCAAGGACTTCATTTTAAAGATAGATGAATGAATTATGAATGATTATGGCACTCATAACTTAATTTGTTATTCCCTAGATAGGCAATAACACAAATCATTGTATAACTAGAATGTAAACAAAAATTCCTCTATAACCTTATATACCGTTGCTTAAGATTCAAAGTGGAAAGTAGGTTGAATTAGGAGGCTGAGAATTAAACACTGTAGGTTCTGGCAAAGGGAATGTCAAATGATTTTATGTGTGCTGTTTAAGAATCTGTTTTTATAAAGATAATATTTAGAAATTTGTAAAATAATGAACTGGAGGATATTTTATTTTTTATTATCATTTCTTAAAATGTAGTTTATTGTCAAGTTTGGAGGATATTTTAAAACCTGAGCATGAGCAAGAATCAGCAGAAAAGGCTAAGGATCACAATTCTCTAACTGGTTTCCTCAGTGTATAGCTTTGGTCAGGAGCAACGTTTTAGAAATTTCTCTTCCTTCTTTTGAGAATTGTTGGCATTTGTGTATACAGATTAATGCCTGTTAAAGACAGAGAACCACAAATAATCTAAGGAGAATTTAGTTCCATCTATTTTTTCCCCTGGAAATACTTACTGTTTAAATACTTGACACAAGTATGGCCATAGTTTGTGGATACCAATATAAAATGAAATTGCAGGACTGCTCAAAAATTAAAACTTTCATAATGGTGGTGGCAGAGCATTAAACCAGGCATGGGGCCCTAGTTGGCTCTACTTCTTATCACAACATTCAAACCTGCTGTGATGCTACTCCTGGCAAACTGCCACTTCGTCATCTACCTTCTTCCTTCATGTTCCAGCCAGGACACTAGCCTTGTAGTTCCTGAGACTCTTCATGCTGGTTTGTGTATTCATATCTTCATGCATATGGTTCCTTTTCTTCCAAGAATGTTCTTTACAACCTAGTGTCTGATATATTCTGTATATTTTTATCTACTTACTCTCTTGAGTTACCCTCTCCTTCCTTGAGCCATCTCTGACCTTATGAAATCTCTACTATTATACTTCATCTATTTTATTGGCATTTTTGTTTACTTGTTTGCCTTTTAAAACATGAAGTCATTCTGGTCAGAAATTGTGTTTTATTTATATTGTTGCATTGAACACAGTTGATATTTAATAAATATTTATTTATAAATGGACAAAGGATAATTCTAAAGATACAAAATGATAGGAGTTCAACTACATTTAAAATAAAAAATAAAATTATTTTTTCTTATTGAAATAGTGTATGACATACTTTTTTAAAAAATGCATAAAACAGGAAGAATAACTGAACTTAATCTGTTTGTTTCCTCTTATTCCCTGTTTAATTACTCTTTAAGAATTTGATATGCAAATTGTAGTTTGGCACTCTGATTTAATCTAATATGTTTTACTTTCACATTTTTGTAATCAGTAAGTATACCTCATGTAAATAAGATGACAAAGAGTTATTAGTAATAATGCTTTGGAATAAGCTTTTCCCAAAGAGATTATTATTAATGATAAATAAATGAATGACTGAACCCTATTAGTACCTGGGCTAGAAATAATTGTTTTCCTTAATTTTTTACATACAGAACAGGTTTTTATTGCTATTTCCATACAACATGGCCAAATTCTTTCTTGTATTCTTCACAATAATTTCCACCAACCGCTGGAAAGTTAACAGTTATGAACTGAAATATAAACTACAGTTTCTCTATGGTTTTATGCTGCCTTTTCACTCAATGAGACATTACTTTCCAGCCCCAAGGGTCAAGATCATGAATCATATTATTTTTCTTTTTTCTTTTCTTTTTTTTTTTTTTCAGAAAAAGTAATTCATCTGAGAGGGCTGACATCGTCTGGGTACTATAAAAAGCTCTGTTTAATAGCAGGCAAGTTGAAGAAGGGAGGAGACACCTCTATGAGCAAAGGGTGGACTGAGGAGCTTTCTGGCCTTGGCTGTAGTCTGGAAGAAAACAGGGACACAGAAGCAAGTAGAAATAGAATGAGGGATAAATATCATCCAGACAGTGGTAAGCTGGAGTAAGGATAATCACACAGAGAACCTTAATCCTCCCTGTAAGGCTGTTTCAAATCATCTGTATTGGACATCTACAGTTTTTGGAAGACATGGTCTCAGTTCTGCTGGAGCCTAAATTCTAAGAAAACAGATGGATGGAGTGACTATTTCATGATAGCTTTTTACATTTATTTCATTCTCTGTTTCGGGGTGGGGAAGCAATACTGGTTACGGTTATGGTAGGTGGGAAAATACTTTTGCTTTCAATTTATTCCAGGTAAATTGCATGAGAGAATTGAGGTCATTTTTGGAGAAAAAGAGGCATGGGAGAGAATTATGACAAGCATAGTGGATTACATGTGAATGTGTTTTCTTTTTACATTTGTCTTGTGATCAATTTGAAGGCTATTCATATGTGAGTCAATATTTGAAAGGGAAATTTAAAGAATAAAGCAGAGGGACATGGTGTTGATAGAAGGGCAGCCTGAATACATAACTGGGTCAATTCATTCATCCGCCCATGACATTGCTTAATGTTTGCCAGGCAGAATAGTAATACCAGTGGCCTCTGTTCCCGATTTCTTAATGGAATGACAAGAAGCCAGAGCTACTCTTAACCTCAGCTCTACAACAACTAGTTTATTGCCATTTCTCAACCAAGTTACATTTCTTTTTTTAAGTCAACTTCACTAGGATATACATGCAGGCATATTATATATGTTTACAGTAAATACACATGTAATTACCAGTATATAATTAAATTTATACGTAAGTGCCTGGGTGATTAATTTCCCCAGGACTTATGAAAATTTATTTTAAAATGCAAAATAATTTCTATTACATCTGGAAGTAACATAGCCATTATAAATGCAGTGATAGTAATAATAATTATAATAGCTAACATATATTATGTACTTACTATATGCCAGGTGGAAAAACAGAGGTTCAGGGTGTTTAAATCACTTTTCAGTGTCAAAAAGATAGAAAGGAGCTGGAATATAAGTATAGTCTGGCTGGCTGGAGAAACCAAATCCTTAACTCCCACACTTTACTGAATACTCAGTGTTAGTGATTTAGCAAAATACTTAATAGATGTGTAATTCTGTCAGAGTGTGAAGCTACTTCATATCAATTCATCACTAGTTTTCATAGAAGAGAGATTTATCTTGTGCATTACCACACAGAAAAGTGGAAAAACACAAAATTTTACACTCTTCTTGGTCTTTCAACTCAAGTCATTTAGGAATTTTACCATTTCCTTCTCTGGCCTTTGGGCCATTGTTATTTTTCATACTTAAAATTCAAATTCCCACAGGAACTGTATTAGGACGTTTTTCATTTCCCTGGTAGATAGCCAGACAGCTGACAGGAAATGCTAGGAGGAAACCTAAGAATTTGAAGAAATTATTTCCAAAGTTACCTAGCATTCCTTTCATTTAATTCACTTTTCCCCCCCTCTGAACAGTTATTTTCCTTCTCTCCTTGCCTGTGCCCCATTCCCCCTCAATTTAAGACATGCAATGGGGATTTCTCCTTCTACTTCTCAGTCTCCCTCAGACCTATCCGCTTAGTCTGAATGTTTTATTTCTACATTATTCTGAAGGAAACAAAAGTGAGCTCTGTGTGGTGTAAATATCATGCCACTGTTTCTCCTCTTTCAAATTTTGAATGTGAGTGAATGAACTACGGGATATAGGTAGATATAAGTAGTCCTCGATGTGCTAAGGGCAAGGGAATGCCAGGTGGTCATTACCTGGGAACCCAGAGGCTCAGGCTCCTCTAATAGCCACTGATGACCACAGTGCAGGCAGGGCCAGTGGGAGTCAGACCATACATAGCAGGCTGTCTCCACAGGGTGCACACACGCATCTCCCACTGGGCCCAGTTCTTACTGCAAACAATGTCCCTTATTCACTGTACTGAAATAACTAGCTCCACTTTATTTCTCCTTTCAGCTGTGAGTTCCCTTAAATATTTTCCTTTGCACAGCAGTGCAATCCATTCTGTACCCCAACCCATCTCTCCAGCTGCTAATTCCTCTCTCTCTAAGTTGGCAGTCTGTCCTGAAGCAAGGAAAGGACTACACAATGCACTTGATGTGGTGTGTCAATAACACATCTCTTGTAAGTAAAAGATCATTGAAGAATAGTTTCAGCAAGTTGGTGACTTGCACAGACAAAGCTGCATAAATGTGAGCTCCACGCTTGGACAGAAGCCACACGGGCAGCATGAGTGGCCTTCTAAGTTCAGATTTAAAAAACTGGATTCAGATGTCAAGCCTTTTGGAGATATAACCATGCTCCAGGGGATTGCTGTATTTGTAAATATTATTTTTGATGTTGTCAAAGCATCATATGTTGTTACCTTGCCAAATAAATGGAGTTTATTCCCAGAATGATATAAAAGGAGCAATATTTTCTGCCACCTCTGCTTGAGGCTACTTTAGCAGTTTATTCATAAATTTTAAAGACACAGCCATAGACTATGTGAGTGTTGGTAGAGTTGTAAATCCACTATGTGTGTGTGCATGTGTGTGCATGCATGCATGCTACGCACCCTTCAGAAGCCAGAATAGGATAGATTTTCAGTGCCTTGGACCCAGGCCACAGATTCTGTCTGAGTGCACTCATTTCAAAGTGGTGTGCAAGGAGTCACTGCTGTGGAATGGTCTCATTTATGATGTGGATGGGAAATGGAAATTCCAGTTCTGTTTTTACTTCAGAATATTTTTGTCTTTTTGGTATCCATTTAAATACTAAAACATTTAAATGCAAAACACAAGTAGATTTTTTTCTCATATCTTATTTCATACTTACCATTTAACTGCTAAATTAATTTTACTCAGTAATAAAGTATTACTGGATGAAAGCGCTGCTTAAGGAACTTGGATCAGTTTATTACCTGATGATCTTTTCACCTGATGAGTTTGAAATTCAATGGTCAGTATAAAATTTGCTTATTTGACTTATTTCTAATTAAAAAAAAACACTTTTAAGTGGTGGACATGGATTCTTGTCAATAAGATCTTATATTAATATTCTTTATTTTTTCCTGGAGGACTCTGAATGTGCTTAAAGAGCTATATTTAGGAAGGGCCTCATGCAACATCTGGGTAGTTGTGAAGCAGCTGGGTAACAGCACATAAGGAACTTGACTCAAAGCTCAGAACGCTAATTAAGAAAGAGCCTGGTGTTTAGCTCCAAAGCCAAGGGGAAAGCAATGTGGGAGGTAATTATCCAATTTGGGATATTGCTTGGGTAAAAGAGTTACTGTGTTAATAAAAGTATAATGAGACCTACTTGCCTGGGGTTGCTGTTTATTTTTGCATATCTCCCCCTGGAGATATCCCCAGGTGCAAGATGGCTCAGTGTGTTGTGTTTTGCCCTTTGCATTTAATCAATGAGAAGGTGGGCGTCTACTTCCTGAAAAACACTGGACAAGAACATGACAGGAGGAAAGTAAATGACATATGAGGATGGCAAGATAGTCCCCCCACATTTATTGGTATTGGTGAGACTGCTCTGATGTATTGTCTTGAGAATTCTATTCAAATTTTAAGAGAGATGAGTGATAAGGAGAATAAAAAAGTGAAAAACTAAAGACTATAAAATGGGATAGGAAGGAGCGTTAGAGATCATAGTCATTGGTGTGGGTAAGAGGCATCTACAAATATAACATTTAACTTACTGTGAAAGCGTGTAATGAATCCAGTGAGAATCACCTCTGAGGATTGGAAGTTGGAAATTGGTTTGGAAAAAAATACAGCCCTTTTGCTTTTCTGTAAACTTGAACAAATATAGAGCTTTTAAAGTAAAAGGCATTTTTAGCACAGGAACAATGGATGAAGAAATTGTTTTGGGTCCATCTCAAAGGTTCTCTTCTCTCCTAGGGTGATTCAAAGATGAGCGGGAGGGTGTCTGCCCTCTGGTCCATTCCGGTTTTCAGTATTTATAATATTAGATCCTTTTGGGGTTCTTCTCATTTACAGCTTAGTTTCTGTATAATCCAATAGTCCCCCAGCTCCCTGGCCTTCTACCCAAGGGTATCACCACTCTTCACTATCCTTCACCCCATTGATGGCCTCTCTCTCTTCCTTACCAGCCTAAATTCCAATGCCAAACATCAGGTCACTCCCTGAGCACACTCTGGGCTACCTTTTGCCTCTCTCATGTAGAAATCTTTTTAGCAAACTCGAAACCCTGGTTAAATCCAAGAGCTGTTTGCTCTGTGCCTGCCTCAGTACAGCTGAACTTGGCTGGAGAAAACGCTTGACAGTGCTGACAGTATCACCTTAAACTTACCACAAACATCAAATGGGCCTTCAATATGCTGCTGGACAATCATTCTAATTTCCTAGCTATTTACTCGCCCACTCTTCTGGACATTCATTTCATATATTCTCCTCTCTGCTCCGACTTCCAACGCTTTCTCTCTCATCTTGACTCAGCTTGTTCCTCACCTCCTGCTTCACAAATCATACTGAGGGAAACAGAAGAGAACAGTCCCAGATTACTATCACCAAACCTCACCAGCAACCACATCCTCTTCCTCTGGTCTACACTGTGCCAATCCCCTCACTCTTGTACACTAGATCCCATCCCATTGGACACTGTTCCAGTGAGTCTCTTCCCTTACTTTGTCTTTTTTCTTCTTTTCAGTGGCTACCATCAGTATACATGCATGATACTTTTTCTTTCAATTTCAAAAACTCTTCATTTGTCCCTCTTCCTCTTGTCATCTGCCATATCATTTCTTTGCTTCTCTTTGTGTTAGAACTCCTCTAATGATTTTTCCATGCTCATTGTCTTCACTCCCTCTTAAGCCCACTTTAGCCAGGTTTATGCTCCTAATATTTTACCAGGACAGCTTTTATCAGTTACTGGGACCTTCAAGTTGCAAAAGCCACAGAGTTATTTTCAGTCTTCATCTTATGTGTCCCAACTGTATGTTTGACACAGTTTTATCACTTCTTCTTCTATGACATACTTTAACTTCCAGCATATCACATTTTAAAAATTTCTTCTGATCTTATTAATTACTCCTTCTTGGTCTCCTTTCTTGTCCTTTGCTCCTCTTCTTCCTAATAGTAGAGTACTCTGGGTTCTGTTCTTAGTCTTCTTCCTTTTTTATATTTTTATAAATAAATATATATAAATTTATATATTTTTATATATTTTATATATAAATTTTTATATTTTGCTTTCACCCAGTTCTATGGTTTTAAATATCATCTGCATGCTGATGTCTCTAATTATTTTTTCCAGCCCATATTATCTTCTGAACATCAGATTTTTATATACAACTGGGTGCCTGTCAACTCTAGTTGGATATTTAATAAATACATCAAAGTCCACATGCTCAAATTGATTTCCCTTGATCTTTCTCCCCAAATCTGTTCTACCTTCAACATTTTCCATCTCAGCCAATGACAATTCCATTTTTCCATTTGCTTACATCGAAAACCTTGGAATCATCCTTGGCTCTTCTCTTTCTTTCATATTCTAGGTCCAACATGGCAAGACATTCTGTTCTCTCTACCTTGAAAATATAACCAGAATCTAACCTTTCTTCGTTCCCAAGACTGCTGCAATATTTCCCTATGCTTTTTCCTTTTGTTTGTATCAGACTCCTAACTGGTCTCCTGACTTTTACTCTTGTCTTTAATACTTTATTTTCAACCTAGCAGTCCATCATCTTTAAAAAATGTAATTTAAATCATGTTGCTTCTCTGCTCTAACCTTGTAATGGCTCCCATATTCCCTAATTAAAAAAATGAAATCTTTACACTGTCCGAGGAAGACTGTATTAGTTTTCTAGTGCTGTATCACAAATGTGGTGACTTAAAACTACAGAAGTTTATTTTTTCACAGTTCAGGGAGGATGGACATATGAAATCAAGGCATTAGCATGGTCTCTCTGAAGAATCTTCCTTGTTTTTTTCCAGCTTCTGGTAGCTCCAAGTGTTCCCTGACTGTGTCACTCCAATATCTGCCTCTTCCTCACATAGACTTCTCCTTTCTCTAATAAGAACACTTGTTATTGTGTTTAAGCCCATTCAGATAATCTATGGTGATATCACAATGAGGTTATTAATTTATTTGCACTTGCAAAGACTTTTTTTCAAATAAAATCACATTTATAGGATCCAGGGGTTAGGATGTGGGCATTTATTTTCTGGAGCTACCATTCAACCCACCATAGAGCCCCACCTACTATGGACCCCTATTATCTTGGACCTCTCTACCACTCTCTCCCTTTATCACCTTGTGGCAAACCATACTGGATTCCTTGATTTTTTTCAAACATGCCAGGCACTTACGAATTAGGGCCTTTTCATAGGTTGTTTCCACTGACACTCTACCTTTAGATATCAACATGGCTCACTCCCTCATGTTACAATCTCATGAAGTTTCCTACTCTATTTAAAACTGTAATGTTCATCTTCCTTTTCACCCTGCTCCTATTTTCCATTTTTTTCTCTTGTTCTGCTTGAATGGGCAATTTTCTGACTTGTGTGGTGTTGGCTGGGGTACTATGATGGCTTGAAGGTCCAAATGGCCCCAGACATATGGCTGGGAGTAATTTCTGGCTGCCAGATAGAAGTTCAGTTGGAACTGTTGGCAAAGGGCTTTGTTCTCCTCCATGTGGCTTCTCTATTTAGCTTCTTGGGCTTCCTTACTGATTGGTGGCTGAGTTCCAAGAAGGAGAATTGTAAGAGGAAGAAAGTAGACATTCTCAGTCTTTCTTAGGTCTGGGCTCAGAAGTGCAAAAATATTACTTCTTTTTGTAAAAGTTTCAAGAACAGTCTAGATTAAAGAGGAGGGAGAATAAATTCCACTTCCCACTTGGGGGGGGGAGGTAGAATATTTGTATGGGGAGGGAAGAAAGTTATGGTAACCATCTTTGGAGATTATCTATCAAAAGGATTTTCCAGGATTCTTGCTGTCAAACCATGGTATGGCTGCCCACCAAAATGGAAAGCTTTATCTTTGTGTTGATTCTTTTTTCATCCTGCCACTATGTTATTGAGGAGTTTCTCTAATCTTAAAAAAATACATAAAAATATTTTAAGATTTGAAAATGAGAAACACACAGATAAATTAGTTCACTAGCACTCCTCAATGTTTTTGCATTAAGTTTATGAAAACTGCTTTTCTATAGTGGGGGGAGGGAAATCCATTGTTAAGCGTTAATTGGCTCAAGTTTTATATAGTTTCATATTCAAAGAAATTACTGTTTGATATTATTGTTGTTAGATGATAGAGATCTATTCTATAATCATATAGATGAGGAATCATTATTATATATAATATTGTAAAGGTCTCAAACCTTCCAATGATGGTTTTTAGAAAATCCCAATCTATTTGAGTAAGACTTTCTTCTTTTAGCTGATAAAATTAGTGATTAAATAAGAGTATATCTAACGGAGTCTAAAGTTTACTGCTTTCTGAAGAGGTTTTGCCACCTCTATTACAGGATACATTTCCTTAGGTTGAAAATATGGAGATATGCCTTGCTTATATCCACTTTACTGACTGCCTTAGCTTGGACTGCCATAAGTAAACTACCATGGACTGGGTAGCTTAAACAACAGAAACATTTCTCACAGTTCTGGAGTCTGGAAGTCTGAGGTCAGGGTACCCGCATGATTGGGTTCTGGTGAGAACCCTCTTCCTGGCTTACAGATGACTGCTTTCTCATGGTGTTCTCACAAAGGCAGAGAGAAAGAGAAGGAAAGCTCTCTGGTATCTTTTTATGAGGGCACTAATCCCATCATAAGCCTTCACGACCTCATTCAAACCTACTCTCAAAGGCTCTATTTCCAAATACCATCACACTGTGCTTCAATTTATGAATCAGGGGGGACATAATTCAGTACATAGCATTGACTTATTCCTTTCATGTAGATTCTATTGATAACATATGAGAATAGAACAAATGCAAAGCAAGGAGCACCTTTCAATTTAAGTTCTGTAAAATCAATTTGTCAGCAAATTTTATTCATTTGAAATCCTTTGGTAAGCTTGTTCTTTTCAAAAGAGAAAATTATTAGGCCAGGGATATATAAAATTGGCATAGAAGACAGAATAATGACCCCCCCAAAGATGTTCATGTCCTAATGCCTGGAATTCGTGTATTTTCTTATAATGTCACAAGGCTCTTCACAGATGTGATTAAAGTTACAGGCTTTGAGATAGGGAAATTATCATAGATTATTCAGGTTGACTCAAACTAATCTTGTGAGTTCTTAAAAGTGGACAAAGATGGAAGAAGAGTGGGTCAGAGAAATCCAATAGTAAAAGAGCTCAGCTTGCCTTTGTTGCCTTTGAAGATGCAAGAAGGGGGCTTCTAGAAGCCAGGAATGGCCCTTACCTCATATCCAGCCAAGAAACAAGAACCTCAGCCTACAATCTATAAGTAGAACTAAATTCTGCCATCAACTCAAATTATTAGAAAATATTCTCCCCCAAATGAGCAGGAAACATTCTCCTCTAGAGACTCTAAAAATGTATACAGCTTGACAATACCTCCAGTTTAGTCCAGCGAGACCTGTACTGGACTTCTGACCTACAGAAATTTAGAGTTTGTGTTGTTTTTATTTGTTTGTTTGTTGTTTTTAAGTTTTTATTTATTTAAGCAATCTCTACACTCAATGTGGGGCTCAAACTTACAATCCCAAGATCAAGAGTCACATGCTTTTCCAGCTAAACAAGCCAGGTACCCCAGAGTTTTATTGTTTTAAGCCACTAAATTTGTAGTCATTTGTTATGTTGTAATTTGTTATTGCAATTAGAGAATTAATATTTGGTTATGAATTGAAGTCCTCAGTCTCCAAATTCTAAATGTCACCCAAAGATGGAAGAGTGCTTTACTTTTAATAAAATAGATGACTTTTGTTTTAGCAGCTATTTAGAACCATCAGAGACATTTTGAAAGTCACTGTAGCACTCTGTTCTTTGAAAGCAGTTATATTGTGTTGGCAAACTATGGCTTTTGCCATATTTCTAAGTGAGTCAGGAGAGACTTTGATGGACAAAAAGACTGGACTGGGATAGTAGATAGGTAATGTACAACAACAGATATAGGAATTGGTGGGACTACCTGGAAAATCCAGAAGTTGTACAGAGACTCAACTCCATAGTTCTGCTATAAAGTTCCTTATTAAAGGAAGTGACACCTTGGTTTTAGACAAAAACAGGCTCATAACCTTGTTTTTAACTTCCGTCATGCCATATGTTTGCCTGCAGAGCTGAGAGACATCTGAAATGCTGTGATTTTTTTGGTCAGTGGAAGAAGGAACCTTGAATCTTATGATTCTTAAGAAATGGATTGTCATAAGTGTGGTGTAGAGGCAATCCTGTTTAGGCATCCAGCCTGTCCATTTAGTAATCAGCCTTGACAATGACTAAATTAGTAGCCTCGGTGGTAATATTGAAACATAATAAAATTTCTTTCTTTATTCAAAATTAAAGCCTTTATAATTTATGAATATTATTATTCAATATACTGAAGAATGGATAAGGAAAGACAAAAGCTTATAAGAAATTTCAAGTAACTTTACCAAAGGAATCATCTATTTATTCTACTAGCCACTTATACATAAAGTATACCTCTCTTATTAATTAATTAATTATTAATTAATTAATAAGTAGCCTTATTTGTTTGTTAATATTTTTCAACTGATAAAGCTAAGCTGAATCTATTACTAAAAGACCAAGAATACAAATAAAGTATAATTATTAAAATACATTGAAATATATTTAAAAATAATCCCTCATAATAGGGATGCAAAACTTGAGAGACTATTGAATGCTGAGAATGAACTGAGGGTTGAAGGGGAAGGGGGAGGGGGGAAAAGAGGTGGTGGTGATGGTGGAGGGCACTTAAGGGGAAGAGCACTGGGTGTTGTATGGAAAACAATTTGACAATAAAATATTATGGAAAAAAATTATCCCTCATAATAATAATGAATAATGATGATGTGATGTTTTTCCTAAAGTACTATTTTTAAAAAGGAGGGAATTCTGTGGGTGCCTAGGTGCCTCAGTTGGTTAAATGTGTGGCTCTTGATCGTGGCTCAAGTCATGATCTCACAGTTGATGAGTTTAAGCCCTGCATCGGGCTCTGTGCTGGTAGCACAAAGCCTGTTTGGGATTCTCTCTCTCCTCTCTGCTCCTCCCTCACCAATGCTCTCTCTCTCTCTTTCTCTCTAAATAAATAAACAAAATTTTTTTGTTAAAGGAGGAGATTCCTATTCTAGGAACTTTAACGACTGCCGAGTCAGGACAAATGTGTGAATTTGGAGAGCCTCCCTGGGAAGAGATGCCTGCAGGGGCTCATAAGCCAATCTAGGGCTCACAAGTAAAACCACATCATCTTATATATTTATTTACTTCATCTTCTTTTCATATCTCCTGTCTTGTGTGACTGAGGAGACATACAATCTTAAAAAGCAAATAAGTTCCCACTTGAGGTCTCTCTGCTTTATGACACACACCCCTTATTTATTTCTTTCTTTTCTCACACATTCTGTTTTCCATCTGTTAGTCCATCTAACTAGAAGGTAGTGTGCTTTTGAATTTTCTTATTCTATGTCTATGCAGGATATTTGGTTGTAAATTTAATCTTTATGGTAGGCACTAAACAGACTTAAAGTTCAAGTTCTAGCCTTTTTTCCAGTTTTATCCCACATAGAAAAGTCAAAAAACATCACTGAAGACTCATTTCTACCATCCAACCCTTTATTACCTCTCTGACTTTCAAGATGAGGCACCAAGCACCAAGCAAAGGTGATCCAGGTATTGTGGCATTGTTTTAATTACCTGGAAACAAAGATAAGTAACCAGAAGTGGACTCATTTTAACAGCTGCTCATTGTAGATTAAAAACAAAGAAAAAGGTGGAGGGCACTTATGGGGAAGAGCAGTGGGTGTTGTATGGAAAACAACTTGACAATAAAATATTAAAAAAAAAACAAAGAAAAATTGACACCAATTATAAAAGCATTAAAAAAAGAAAAAATTCCAATTAATCTTTTATGCAATTCTGAGCTAAGGAACACTTCAGCTTTTGGTAAATGAAGGAATATGAAACTAGAATTATCAGGGGGATCGTTTCACTTCAGGTATATTACTAGGAGTTCAGGAAAGATTAAAATAAGACTATTTGCTAAGCTGTAGTATATGGCATTAATCCTCCATTAAGTTTGTATCCAGGTGATAAGTTATTATTTTTTGTAATCTTGGACACATGGTGCTTCTCTGAGCTTCGTTTTTCTTATCTATAAAATGGAAATAATAATAATATTGGATCTACTTAACAAACATGGATTGGGGGAGAGATGCTGTGTATGAAAGCAGAAAGTATTTTACTGAACAAAAAGCATCAGGTACACTGAAACATTATCATGATCAGAGCAAAGAATTCTTAGTACATTTATTTATTTAGCTTACTGAAAGGAATTATTGCATCTCTTCAAGAAAAATGCCTACTGTTTATACATTTTTGGTACTTGTTGCCTTTCCGTAGTAGAAGAAAATGTTTCAAGGAATATACTTCCTTGACTACAGAGGTCAATTGAAGACAGGAATGCAATCTTCATCTATAAGCATGTACAGCATTGTTTGTGGATAGACAGTGTTTTCATGAAAATGCAAGTTAGTCATGTCCAGTTTGCTTTTCTTTTATTACCGTTTTGAAGAGTACTGTAAAATAGAAGAGTGCTCCAGTTATAAGTGTGTAACTTACTAGTTTCTCCTACAAAATGATCACCTTTTATTAGTGGCACCAAGACAAAAAATATCAGAATACTACCAGCACTCAGCAGCCCTCTTATGTGCCTGGGGCCTCATTCCAAGAGTAAGCACTTCTAACAATTTACAGTAATTTTGACAATTTTTGTACTTTATATTACTGGGAAATACTGTATATACTCTTTGGTCTCTAGCTTCTTTTGACGTGATCATTAGAGTCATCCACACTGTTATACAAGGTCACAGTGTGATTATTCTCAGGGCTATGTCAGATTTTGTTGTGTGAATAGAGAAGTTTGTTTATTCAATTTCTTTTCAATAGGCATTTAGATAGTTTCCAGGTTGGGGCTATTATCAATAGGGTTTCTAGAAATAGTCTCTAGTTAGTACTGTCTTTGGTGAACATATGCACCTGTTTCTGGTGACTGTGAGGTAGTTTGTGCTCAAGTTTCATAGATACTGCCCGTTTCCCAAAAGTTAACATTCTCACCAAAAGGATATGTCAATTCTTGCATTCTACCCTTTGACCAAAATTTGCTATTTTCTTTCTTGATTATCTTAGTCATTTTTGTTTATGTCTAGTCACATCTCATAGTAGTTTTGTTTGTATTTCCTTAATGATAAATGAGATTGAGCACTTTTGCACTTATTAGCTGACCATTTGGATATTCTGTTTTTGTAATATTCTGTTAAAGTTTTTCCTCATTCTTCTATTAGGTTGTATTTGCATTCCATTTTTTTTGGTAATAATTTGCAGAAATTATTCATGAATTGCTAGTATCTTCTTCTACTTGCAGTTTTCTTATTCACTCTCCTATCATTCCTTTTGATGAACACAAATTTTTTTCCTTTCCTTTTGTTTTGGGGGGGATACATTGTATAAAAGGATTCTCTTATAATGTTATTAACACATCTATCACTTCACATATTCCATCCATTTTTTGGTATTGAAGTTGTACTCTTTAGCAAATTTCAATTTTATACAATATAGTGTTATGAACTATAATTGGCATATCATACATTTTGACACTCAAACCTCATTTATCTTCTAACTGAGAGTTCATGCTTTTAACCAACCTCGCTATTATTTTAGTATATTCCAATTTATGATTTTTTATAGTTATTATTTTTTCTGATTAATAACTATTTGACTAGTTTGTAATAATGCAGGTATTTCCTACCCATGGCATTGTTTAATAATTGGAAATCAGCACCCACAATAAAGCTATACAGAGGAAAAAACACATTCAGCTTGGTTAATCAAATGCAATTAAGCAAATGACTGACTAAGCAATGAACATGTAGAGATGAATCTTTTAGCTTCATAATCGGTCACTTTAAATCATGTCAATTTTTTAGGGTGAAATAATAGTCTTGTTTTTCCTTGCTTGTGTATCTAACATCAGAAATATCAGAGTACCTGCAATGACATACTCCATCCTTTCCTTCATGTCACCAAAAAAAAAAAAAAAAAAAAAGTCCTGTAAATGGCTGCAAAGGACGTATCTTGCAAATGGGGTAGTGCTAATGATTTCAAGACAGGAATAAAGAGATAAAGAGGAAATGTAGACTGTCGTTTGTTTGTAACCTAAAATTTTCAGGTGTACATATATTGGCAAAAGTCAATATAAAATACTCCTCTGTTTTCATCTGGTGACATTAATGGTAAACATTGAAGTCCGAGTTAATGCCTTTTGGTGGATAAGGGTTCTTTCTTTGCATGTCAAATATTCTTGAACACCAGATTGAAACAACTCTCCTCATTATTCTTCCTTGGCCCGACTAATCTGGTGTTTTGACATATGAATAGACTTAACAGAGTTGTTCAATTCTATTTTATGCTCTGATGTTAGGCAATCAAAGCAAGCACGCACTGTAGCACCAACAAGTGATTTAGAAATATTTGCCACAAATAAAAAAATACTTGGGAGGAAGGATGTGAGTTTAGATGTGAGAAAAAAATCCTTTGTGATTTTTGTGAGAGCCCTTAGAAGCTGAAATATGCTTTTGGCACTTAGGGATTTTTCAAGGATAAGAGTTGGGCATAAAATATCGGAGGGACCTATCCAGAAAGAAGGAAGGAAGACCTTATTATGATTTTTAAATGAAATGTTTGAACTACCATGGTTGAACATAAATCCTCACCTACTTCATTGCTTTCTCTAATCCCCATGGGAATAGACCCAGTGGGAACCAAATGCCTCCAGGGATAAATTCAGCTTCTCTAGAACTTGGTACCTGTCTCTTGGGACAGTCCCCTGTTCCTCTGAGTTATTTTGGTTGTGTTGTCTCAAGATCTAAACTTGAGTTGCACAATCATAATACAACTACATTTCTAACCACTTCCTAATCTGTGTGTGTCCTCAAAAGTCTATGAAATTAAAGCAGATAATTTTTAATTACTTATTACAATACATAGATAATAATAAATAAACATTAGGATTTGCATTTTTATGAAACTTGTTTTGTGGAAAGAGTTAAGCAGTGGGTCACTGAAGGAGAAGAACCAGAATAGAACTTTCATTCAGGTGCCGAGAAAAAAATAGAAGAAAGTAATGAACACTCATTGGTATTTAAAGAAATGAGTTCTTGATTATTTTATGGGGGATGAATTCTAAGTGAATTCTTGAAGACATGCATTCAGCACCTGGTTCCAGCTCACAAAGGACAGCAACGGCCCCAGGACATGTTGGAGTGTTTGGGGAGTGGAGGTAGGCATTGCTGAGTTATGTAACACATTTTCGTAAGGATCCTCCTACAGCCTCCCCTCAGTCTTCTCCATGGGAAACTGTCCCTCTCAAGCTCCTTGAATCACTTGGGAGGTTGTGATATCGATCCACTTTTAAAAAGTGACACTGAGAAAAATGGGCTGTCCACCTCTGCCTCCAAAGAACATCTCTGGAGTAGCTATTGGTGGTAGAGAATTTAGGTCCCAGCCATCTAACATCTACCATACCTACTCTGTTTCCAAGAACCCTTATACCCACTAAACTTAGTTTTATTCTCTTGTGTGTGGGAAGATATTTTATTTTGATCTAAGAACTCACATGTGAGTTTTACTGATGTTAAGGAGTTTGATCAAGACATAACACAGGAATGGGTATGTGATGGCTATGAGCACATGCACATGTGATTTTAAGGACTTCAGTATGAATGATATTGCTTTGGTTCTCCTAATTTCTAACTAATTTGTTAGCTTCTTAAAGGTAGGAAGATTTATTTTTATCTATATATTCCTCATCCTACTTACGATGGTACTTTGCATATTGAAGATAGTGAATATTGTGGAATGGATCATGTTTCTGTAGGTTGTATAGCAGTGTTTGTAAGTGCGGCTAAAGACTTTGTTTCTGGAGTCAGATAGCCGGGATGGCTTCCTGGCTGTGGCTTCTGTAAGCCACCAAACCTCCCTGTGACTGAGTATCCTTATCTGGAAAATGAAGATGATACCATCTATTTCATAGAGTGCTGTGAGCATTAACTGAGTTAATGTATATAAAGTAAAACCATGCTTGACATGTGATAAGAGTTTGAGAAGCATGAGCTCTGTTTTATCATTCTTAACTACAGTTTATAGAGGGTTCTTCCATACAGTGACTCACTTGATTCTCCCTAGAGTCTTGTGAAATGTGAAGGACATACATGTTTACGTCATTTTGTAGTTGGAAGGCCTAGATCTTCCATGTTACAAGTAGAATGCACATAAATGCAGCATCCCAAACCAATGGTCTCATCACTGCCATGAATTAACTACTATGCACACTCTATCATCCTAGAGAGTCTAAAAATGCATGAGAGTATTAACTTATAATGTTACAAGAGAGAATCACAGAGCTGTAAGAGCACTGGCTCCTGAGACAACACTGGCAGCCCGCACTGACTTAACTTTTACCATGGTTATGTGTCTGACTAGAGAGGGGAAGCAGCAGAAATGGTGAGAAATACATATGTCTCTACAGATGGATAGACATGGCTGTGGTTCCCTCAGAGATAGAACTATTCTCAGCAATGATGAAAACTAATTTGGTCCTTAAAGGCATCTCATTCCTGGGGCACTGGACAGATGCAAGGCCAACACCTCTATACAGTTTTTGTCCCAGAGGCTGTGTTACCAAAGTCTTCTCTTAATATCTTTGTCATGTCCTCCTTCCTCGGTCTGATGCCTGACTTGGGGCTTTATAGTAGCATTCATTAAATAATAGCTGAACAAATAAACAAATGACTAGTATGTATATGAGTATGCATATAATAAAAAATGTGAAATTAGAAATTCATTTTACAATTTCACATAGTCTTTGATAAAAAATGGGAGGAAAAATTAGGCATAATTACTAAAATAAGCCTTTGGAATAACCAGTGGATTTAATGGATGTCTCCTATACTGCTTCCTTATTAGATTAAGATAAAACAATCTATTTAAAGGCATAAATGTGAGATGTTAAACCATAAGAATCATAGAGCACAGGCAGTAGTTTCTCTGACATAGCTATAGCAACATTTTTCGAGATACGTTTCCTGAGGCAAGAGAAATAATAGCAAAAATAAACTATCAGGACTATATCAAAATAAAAAGTTTCTTTTGTGAAGGAAATAATCAACAAAACTGAAAGGCAACTTAATGAATGGGGGAAGATATTTGCAAATGACATGTCCAATAAAAAGTATCCAAAATATACCAAAAACTGGTATAACTAAATATCCCCCCAAACAAATAATTCAATTAAAAATTGAGCAGAAGACATGAACAGAAATTTCTCCAGAGAAGACATACAGATGGCCAACAGACACATGAAAAGACGCTCAACATCACTAATCACTAGGGAAATACAAATCAAAACTACAATGAAGATATCACCTCACAACTGTCAGAGTAGCTAAAATAATAAACACAAGAAAAAAGAAGTGTTAGTGAGGATGTGGAGAAAAAGGAACACTCATGCACTATTGGTGGAATGCAGACTGGTGTACCACTCTGGAACACAGCATAGGATTTCCTCAAAAAATTAAAAATAGAACTGCTCTATGATTCAGTAATGGCACTACTGAAATACAAAAACCCTAATTCAAAGGGATGCATGCACCCCTATGTTTATTGCAGTATTACTTACAATAGCAAAGATATAGAAGCAGCCTAAGTGTCCCTCAGTTGATGAATGGATAAATGTGTATAAATATATATACAATGGAACATTATTCAGTCATAAAAAGATGAAATCTTGCCATTTGCAACAACACAGAGGGAGCGAAAGAGTATAATGCTAAGTGAAATAAGTCAGTCAGAGAAAGGCAGATACCATAGGACTTCACCCATATGTGGAATATAAGAAACAAAACAAATGAGCAAAGGGAGAGAGAGAAAGAGAGAAGAGAGAGAAACTGAGATACAGATCCTTAACTCCAGAGAAAAACCGATGGTTACCAAAGAGGAAGTTGGGGGGGATGAGTGAAATAGGTGATGGGGATTAAAGAGTACACTTATCTTGATGAGCATTGAGCAATATACAGAATTGTTGAATTACTATATTGTGCACCTGAAATGAATAGAACACTATATGTTAATTATACTGAAATTAAAATTAAAAAATTTAATAGAAAAATGTATGTAGGTGTTTAAAAGTAAAAATATTTAACCAATTTAATATTGCAAGCTGTACCATTCCCAAAAATCCCAGGCCCCTTCACCTATTTTACTTTTATTTTTGTAGCACGTACTACCTTCTATATTATTACTACATGATAAGTAAATACAATTTACTTATTATGCTCTTTGCTAAACTGACTGCCCACCACTGGAAATCTACCTCCCTGAGAACCAGAATCTCTACCTGCTGTGTTTACGAATTTGTCTCAGGGTCCTAGGACAGTTCCTGGAATGTATTAATGTTCAATAAGTATATTTTGAACAAAAATTTAATGGCACCTTCCTTTATGAAAGGCAATGTGAGTGATGTATACATAGATAAATAATGAATGAATGCCCATTTCAATGAATATATATGGGTATGTATACATTCATTGATACACAAGACAGACATTTATATATATATAGAATGTATTACATTTAAATTATTAAATGTATATGATTTTGTAATTATATATATGTTATATGTTATATATGTACACAGAATATCCTATTCTGATAGATGTGAGGTGGTATCTCAATGTAGTTTTGATTTTCATTTCCCTTGTGATTAGTGATGTTAATCATCTTTTCATGCCTGTTAGCCATATAATATATATGCTATATTTATATATAACATATATTTAATGTAATATATGCTATATTTATATGTATATATGTATACATGTGTGTATCCATATCGTCTTTATCTATATCTATCTATATACAAAGAGCTGTGCTCATCTCACCTCTGCAGGCCTCACCCAGCCTCCCATATGCCCCCTCCTCCTCCCTCCTTCCTATGCTCTAGAACACAGCTCACAAACTAGACGTCTGAAAGTAGCATCTGGCCTGCACATGTTTATTGTTGCACTTGCCGGGGGTTTGAAAATTCTTTAAGTCAACTGCCAATGTTTAAAAATCTAGAGAATTCTCATAAATATCCAGATTTCCAACTTCTCTTGCAAATCCTTAGAGTATCCGTTAACACCGGGCTGGCCTTCTCACACGGCCTTGCTAGGCTGGGGCTGCGCAGCAGCTGGCCTGTCAGGTGGCGGGTGAGGACTGTGCCCTCCTGGTTACCAGCATCCCCACTGGACTCACCTCACCTACCCTCCGGGACCCAAAGGGGCTGGGTTTACAGCCCCTGCTTTATTTGCCCTTCTGTCCTATCTCCTTCTGTAGGAATCTGATACTGCTACAAACTGCTGGAAAGACAGGAATAGATAATCATGTTCAATTCAATGTTATATATTGATTAACCACACACTCTTTTTACATGTAGGGTTTGGATGTATATAAATAAGAACTTGAGAATTCAGAAAATGGGGGTATACACTTTTAACAAATACTAGCTCTGGCTGATCAGTAATTAAAATTTACTTCTCATCTAACCATTCTGTCTTCTGAATTTTATTCTTTTACCTTAACTATTATGTATAACAGAAACCCAAGATGATTAGGGTTCCGTTTTGGTTCCTACTTTGGATCAAAGTCTCCATCCCAGCCTCTGAGAGGTGTTTTGCTTTTAGCTTGCTAGATGGCTTCCTTCCAACTGGGAGCTGGCAACTGGGATGGAGACAAGGTGTGAAATTTTTTCACTGCCCTTTAATACAATGTGCTCATTAGCTAAACAATCTGAAAAATACTGTTGTTTCTCTTAAAAAAATGTGGCATTAGGGAATAATGGCTCAGCATGTCATAAAACATCTTCCTGATGATTTTCCTTCTTTGAAAGACAAGCCTGCCACTTGAGCTTGCCCAAATTTGTCCATAAGTCAAGTATGCCTTTTGCTTTATTTACTTATTTAATTTTTAAAAATAGTTTATTGTCAAATTGGTTTCCATACAACACCCAGTGCTCTTCCCCATAAGTGCCCTCCACCATCACCACCACCTCTTTTTCCCTCCTCCCCCTTCCCCTTCAACTCTCAGTTCATTTTCAGCATTCAATAGTCTCTCAAGTTTTGGGTCCCTCTCTCTCCCCAACTCTCTTTCCCTCTTCCTCCCCCCTCCCAGGTCCTCCATTAGATTTCTCCTGTTTTCCTGTTAGACCTATGAGTGCAAAAATATGGTTTCTGTCCTTCTCTGCCTGACTTATTTCGCTTAGCATGACACCCTCAAGGTCCATCCACTTTCTTACAAATGGCCATATTTCATTCTTTCTCATTGCCATGTAGTACTCCATTCCTGAGATCAGGAACACTACAGGGGTGTCCACTCTCACCACTGTTGTTTAACATAGTGCTGGAAGTCCTAGCATCAGCAATCAGACAACAAAA
>NC_043706.1:70587735-70661394 GCF_006229205.1 Suricata suricatta | reverse complement strand
AGGCATCACAATCCCAGACTTTAGCCTCTACTACAAAGCTGTCATCATCAAGACAGGATGGTATTGGCACAAAAACAGACACATAGACCAATGGAATAGGATAGAGAACCCAGAACTGGGCCCACAAATGTATGGCCTTTTGCTTTTAAAATAATCCCCCATATATGTCATTTTGGGCAAAATAGCACCCTAGGTTTCCCCTCCCTGTTAACACAGAGGGGCTGTTGTCTGATATAGGAGAGCAACAAGATGTAGCCCAGCAATCTTGTTTAGACCAAATGAAAAAAGGCTGACTTCTTGACAATCAGTGGATGAAAGGATACCACTCACCTTAACCTCTGCACCCTGAAGGGAGAGCACATGACATGTATAAATCTCTTGTGGTTACTCCTCCATTCTTTTCTTTTTCCTTCCAGCTGTTCTGCTGACAAGGATGAAAAGGCTATAATGTGAGAGTTAATTCATGTCAAAGGGTACTGAGCCATCCAGAGGAAAGGGAGGGTGTAAATGTACATTTTCATTGCTTTGAAATAACACTGTTAAGTAATTAAAATATGGCCACCCCTACTGCAGTTGAAATAACTCAGTGCATAGTAAAGGGTAATTAGTTTTAAGTAAAAGAAAAAAACAATGGGTCAAAACATCTGACAGAAAAGAAAGAACATTTAACTACGCAGCAGTCCTGATGCTGAGGTGCCCGCGGCGGGATGGTGCAAAGAGGGACCACTGGGACCGACGTGTACCAGAGATAGGGAAACCATCTTAGGGTCGACTGCTGATGAAAGTGACCCAACTCCAGTGTCATAGATGCTGGTGATTTCAGCAGCCAGGGGAAGTTTGATCTGGTAGTGGGTTGTTGCATTTGAAATTTCTAGGAAATGCTCTTGGGCAAAGGGGCATAGCAGCCAAGGGATCAGAACAGAGTCTAGACTCCCAGGAAGGAGGAGACCACTGGCAAGAGCTAGCTGAGTGTTAGGCCCTAGCCAAGGAGTTTCAGTGGAACAGTGTTCAAAGGTTGGAGAGAGAAAAAGAAAAAAAAAAAAAACCCAAATCGGGAAACTGAGACAGCCCAGCGGCCCAAACGTATGGATTGTATAAACTCAGTGGGGGCTGGAGCAGCTGTATCTGTAAGGCCACAGAGACGATGCAGAAAACCGAGGACAGAAATAAATATCAAAGGCCTTTATTTGGAGTGCTCTTGGGCTAGGTTCCCTGGTCTGGACAGAGTGGGCCAGAGAAGTTGCGCCTGGGAGTAAGGTGGTACCTTTTTATGAAGTTGGCTGGGAGTGGGGGGGAGGGCAGTATGGAGTATTGGTATGTCCCTATAGGGTAGTTTTTTGGCATCAATTCCTTGTTCCGGGTGAGGACATGTCCGTTGTTCATGTCGGGAAGGCTGGTGAATGGTCTCCTGAGAAGTTTCTGGGTGGGGCCATATTGAGGTAGGGAGATGGCCTTTGTTGCCCTGGCCTCTGAAGATCACACCCGCCTCCGCAGCTAAACAGTATCTTCATACACTCACAGGAGCCTAAGGCTCATCTGGGCTACCAGAAAACCACAGTAGTAAGATGACTTCCAGACCCTACCAGCTGGGGAGAGCTGTATCAACTGCTATATCACCAGTGTTGGCCCCAGAGGGGTCAGGAAAAGGCTGGACAGGACTGAGAAGCTAGGAGCTTACAGGCACCAGCATCGTCAAGGACATGTGAACACACACACACACACACACACACACACACACACACACACCACTCTCTGGAAGGATGTACAGGCATATGTTGGAGGTCTTGTGGGTTTGATTATAGACTCCTGCAACAAAGTACCACAATAAACTGCATCAAATAAATTTTTTGGTTTCCTAGTGCACATAAAGTTATGTTTACACTATAGTGTAGTCTACGACTTGTGCAATAACATTATGTCTCCAAAACGGTGTACATACCTTATTTTAAAAATACCTTATTGCTAAAAAATGCTAACCATCATTTGAACTTGCAGTGAGTTGCATTATTTTTGCTGGTGGAAAGTTCTGCCATGATGCTGATGGCTATTGACTGATCAGGGTGGTGGTTGCTGAAGGTGGGGGTGGCTGTGGCAATTTCTTAATAAGACAACAAGGAAGTTTGCCACATCAACTGATTTTTCCTTTTATAAGCAATATCTCTGTAGCCTGTGATGTTGTTTGATAGCATTTTAACCACAGCAGAACTTCTTTTAAAATCGGAGTCAATCCTCTCAGGCTCTGCTGCTGCTTTATCAACGAGTTCATGTAATATTCTAAATCTTTTATTATCATTTCAACAAGATCTTTACAGCGTCTTCTCAAGGACTAGATTCCATCTCAAGAAACCATTCTCTTTGCACATCCATGAGAATCAACTGCTCATTCCCTCAAATTTGACCATAAGGTTGCAGCAATTCAGCCACATCTTCAGTCTCTCTACTTCCAAGAATATGTAAAATCTTATTCCCTTTCCCCATATACTTATTCTTAGTTATTTAATCTATGAAAACAAGCCTTTTTATAACATCTGAGCAATGTACTCTCTAGCTTTCAGGAAATACCAGGTTATGCTTATTCACTGATTTATCATCTGAAGGTGGCAGAGAAAAAAAAAAAAGCTATGGTCCCTGAGGGTCTCCAGCCAATTTCCTTCTATTCCTATTCCTGCTAGAAATGCAGTGGTCAATCAGGGCAATAAGTACTCATAATTGTGCTTCTCATATGCAATGAACGATTTCAGATATTGTTAGCACAGCTCAGTATCTTAGTACCCACTCATTGTCAAGGTTACCTATTACCATTTATTTCTGCCATTCAGTTTGTGTGGAGACTAGAGACTGGGTGGCAGATGGTTTGCACGGTTGGCTTTTTCAAAGGGAGAGAAATGCATCCTGTACTGTTGATGAAGCAATAACTCTATGTGAGATGTTCAATCTCTTGGCATCAGTGTCTTAATATGTAAAAATGGGCTAGATTCAGTGATCTCCATAGTATGCCCTCTACTTTCACAAATATATTGTCTTTAATTTGCCAACTCTCAAATAATCTGGGGGTGGAAATAAGATGTCATTTTAGGAGTGGGCAGTTCAATTAGTATATGGTGTTGGAAGGAAATGTCAGAACCAAGAGAATCTTTCACTAGTAAAGAGGTATTAGATCTCAGTTGAAGATATTACTACTATGCTACATCCCTCCTCTTTCTTTTTCCAATAGGGAAAGACTGATGAAAGTGGTAGCAGGCAATGGATGATCCAGAGAGGGGATTCCACTCAGAAGCATCCCTTTCTAAGCCCAGACCTGTTCTTGATTAGTTCTGAGTTCTTATTTCTCTCCTACAGACCTTAAGGATTGACTTTTTCTCTTGAAAATATGACCAAAAGTAAATATGTATTTCAACCACATTCCAGGAAGATGAGGAAAACTCTCACTTTTGACTGAAAGGATGCTCTTAGATAAACAGGTATTATACCTGTTGGGTAAAGCTCAAGTCTTCCAAACACTTCCTATTCTGTCACCACTACACAGCCACTGTAGACCTAGAAGCTGACTTCCAAAGGGTCACCAAGCAAGGCAAATTAGATGCTGATGTTTGTTGTAGTGTTGGCATCTATATCTGTAGTCTCTGACCCAGAGACTTTGGACTAGTTTCATTACTGCAGAACTAATGTGCTGCCCCCAAAACATGGCCAATCAACTAGCTTATTGCCCATTTCAAGCACATGATACAATTGCTCCTGTAATCAAAAGTGAGCAAGAAGGAATTAGAGAAATGAGTAACTGGCTGGACCATCTCAACAAATGGTGCCAAAATAAATGTCTAATTTTATGAAAAGGTATAGTGACACTGCTTCAAAGAATACTCAGAAATCAGTTTGATACAGATCATAGACTTAAACAAAAAAGTTAAATTTTAAAAGACTTCTAAAAAAGTGAGAAAATCTTCACAAAACTGGTGTAGGTATAAATGACTTAAATAGGACAGAAAAAGCACTAATTATAAAGAACAAATGAAAATTTGAACATCAAAATAGAAAGTTTCTGAATGTCGGAAGACACCATTAAGAAAATGCAAAGGCAAGCCATAAACTTGAAAAACACATTTACAAAATGTATATTCAGGAATATTTAAATATAAAGAACACTTAGGAATCAATAACAAAAAGTCAAACAACTCATTAAAAATGCACAAAACTTGAACTCACACTTTACAAGAGAAGACATACAAATGACCAATATGCAGAAAAATAGGTGCTCAACATTGTCCTTGGGGAAATGAGTTTTAAAGGCACAATGAGATACCATAGATAACATTCCACGCCAACTAGAATGGCCAAAACGAAAAACACTGACAACACTAAACGTTGGCCATGATATAAAGCATCAGGAACTATCAGACATTCCTGACAGAATTGTAAAATGGAATAACCATTTCAGAAATATGTCTGGCAATTTTTTATGAAGTTATACATATGCACATCCTATGAGTCAGCAATTCCACTCTTAGGTATTTACCAAAGAGAAATGAAAACATATGTTCACAAACAGATTTGTACAACAATGTCCAGAGTATTTTTCTTGATAATACCCAAATATCCCAAATGTTAATTAATAAGAAAAAGAATAAATAAATCAGGGTGTATTTATGCAATGGAATACTGATAGTGTTAAGTAGGAAGGAGTACTGTTGGCAAAGATGTGGAGAAACTGGAACCCTCGTACATTGTTGGTATGAATGTGGAATGGTACAGCCTCAGTGGAAAGCAGGTTGGTGATTCCTCAAAAAGTTGAACATAGAATTACCATAGTAGTTCCACTCCTAGGTATATACCCAACAGAACTGAATACAGATACTAAAATACTTATGTAAGAATGTTCACAGCAGCACTCTTTGCAATAGCCAAAAGGTGGAAACAATGTCCTTTGACCACTGAATGGATAAATAAAATGTGGTATATGCATACAATGGAATATTAGTCAACTGTAAAGGAATGAAGTACTGATACATGCAGATGGATCTGGAAACATTATGCTAAGGGAAATAAGGCAGACATAAAACATCACGAATGTATGAATCTATTTATATGAAATGTTCAGAATAAGTAAACCCATACAGATGGAATGCAGTTTGGTGATTGTCAGGGGCTGGAGGAAGGACAGAATAGGGTGAGAATGTTAAACGGATATGGAGCTTTCTCTTAGGGTAATAAAATTTCTTTTGGAACTACATAGAGGTGGTAGTTGGATAACAATGTGAATACAATGACTACTAGTGAATTGTACACTAAACAATAAAGGGATAATGACTTTTATATGCACCAACATGGATGGATCTAAAAAACATTTTTTTGAGCAATCAGATATAAGAGTATGTGTCATATGATTTAAGTCAAAACTGGATGCTTATGTAATGTGGGGATTGACTGGAAGGGAACATGAAAAAAAATTCTGAGGTGATATAAATGTTCTGTATCTTGACTGCGGTTATGATAATAAAGATGTATATGTTTGTGAAAGCTCATTGAAGTATATACTCAAGTCCATTTTAGTGTATTTAAGTGTATGTAAATTTTATCTCAATTAAACAAAGTAAGTGTGTGGAAAAACCATCAGTCTTATACATTGTTATGGTGAGAAATTTGGCAACATCCAATAAAACTATATATACATTACCCTTTAATCTAGCACTCTCACATCTCGGAATGTGTCAGTCTGTTCAGAATGCTGTAACAAAATACCATAGATTGGGTGGTTTATAAACAGTTGAAATTTATTTGTCACAGTTCTGGAGACTGAAAGTCTGAGATGAGTTTGCCACATGATTTGGTGAGGGCAGACTTCTTGTATTCTCACACAGTGGAGCTCTGTAGGGTCATTTTTATGAGAGCACTAATCTCATCCATGAAGGCTCTACCTTTATGACCTAATCACCTCCCAGAGGCCCCCACCTCCTAATCACATTGGACATTAGGAGTACATGTCAGGAGGAGACAAAAATTGAGACCTTAGTTATCCCATGAGACACACCTCCAATGATAAAAACTACACCTGCAGTAGGTTATTCATTGCTTACAGTTGCACGATACTGAAAACGACCTAAATGCATTAACATAGGAAATTGGCTAAATAAATTAGGATTCATATACATAAATATTAGGCAGTTTTAAAAAAGAGTAACAAGAATCTCTAGGGCATAAGTGATTTCTAAGATACATTGTTGCAAAAAATGAGTACAAAATAACTTGGTTTCAGGTTCTGCATGCAAGGAGCTTGAAGTCCTCAGTCTCTCCTAACAATAAATAAAAGACCAAGCCAACTGAAACACAAGAATTCATTTTGGATCCATGAGAGGTGAGGACATAGGGCAAACTGCTGCCTCCAAGATTGAAGAGACAGGTAAATATAGGTCATCACAGCTTCTCAGGATGGACATTCATAAATGTAATCAGTTCAGGGTAGGAAAACCTGAACCCCTTGCTGGAGGTTAAGTGTGAACAACCTTGAGAGTTAAAATTGGGGGGGGGGCAGGGGAGGGGAAGGCACGGCTGGGTGGCTCAGTTGGTTGAGTGACCAACTTCAGCTCAGGTCATGATCTCACAGTTTATGTGTTCGAGCCCTGTGTCAGGCTCTGGGCTGACAGTTCAGAGCCTGGAACCTGCTTGGGATTCTGTGTCTCTTTCTCTCTCTGCCTCTCCCCTGCTTGTGCTCTGTCTCTCAAAAATAAACATTAAAAAAAATAAAAACAGGGGGACTCAGTCAGAGTAGGACTCGCACAATATTGTGACATTTACATCCAGAAGCTTGACCAGTTTACTATAGCAAATATTGGAAGAAAAATCTCCTTGGACTTCAGTCATAGGGATGGGTAAAGAAATCATTTTGAAATATACCATGGCCCTCAGATCTTAACAAGGTCTTCTCTTAGGTGAAACTGATTAAACAGAGCCTAGCCTGCTGGATATAATCAGAACCTCTTTGAACTGGAGGCAGGGAAATATCTAATTCCAGCCAGTTCTACTCATTCTGTCCCACCTAGGGGAGATATAAATAAAGAAAAAAAAACCTAAGAAACTCTTGTGAAGTTCGAAGTCCAGAGGCCTAGGCTCACTAAAAGACTATGTCCTAATCATAGGACTACAGAATACTTCCTTTTCCCATATATCTTACCACCACATTGCTAATAGTTTATTTAAAGCAATTCCCTTACCTGGTATGTACTCTACAGCTATCAAGAGAAAATTTACAAGGGATACCAAAAGATCAAAAACACAATTTGAAGACATAGTGGAAGTGTCATAACCAGACATGGCAGGCATGTTGGAATTGTCAGACCAGGAATTTAAAATAGCTATGATTAATATGCTAAGGTCTCTAATGGATAGACAGCATGCATGAACAGATGAGCAATGTAAACAGAGAGATGGAAATTCTAGGAGAGAACCCCCTAAAGTACTAGAGATAAAAAACCCAAAAAACAAAACACTGTAACAGAAATGAAGAATGCCTTCGATGGATTTAGTAGGCTGGACAATGTCTGAGATAGAAGATATATTAATGAAATCTACAAAAACTGTAAAAAAGTAGAGAACAAAAACTAGAAAAAAATCCAGAACAGGATATCCTAAGACTATGGGACAACTATAAAAGGTATAACATACATGTAATGGTAATACCAGAGGAGAAGAGAGAAAGGAACAGAAGAATATTTCAAACAATAATGAGTAAAATTCCCTAAGTTAATGTCAGACACCAAACCATAGATCTAAGAAGCACAGAGAACACCAAGCAGGATAAATGCTAAAAAACTATATCTAAGCATATCATTTTCATACCATAGAAAATCAAAGACAAAACTTGAAAGAAGACTTGAGGTATGTGTGTGTGCGTGTGTGTGTGTGTGTGTGTGTATAGAGGTCAGCATTTTTGAAAAGCTTCCCAGATGATTGTTCAGTAGGGTCAGGTTGAGGACTATAAGAATCAAAAACAGTGGAGATCTCAAAATAGAAGGAAAAGCAAAAGAATTCATCAATTTTCAGGATCTTGTCTTGGTACATTAAACATCAAAATCTCTATCCTGTCTGGGTGCTTAGTTCTAAGCAGTTTCTTATGTGACTACATTAAGTAAGGACAGAAAGATGGAGGTTTCATCTTTCCTCTGATGAGTCATGCAAACTTTTGCTTTGGGGAGAACAAAATTGCTTTGGGATTAGGATTTTGTGGTACTCCCACCCACTCTCTTTGAGTGAGATCAGTAATTGGGAATACCCCAAAGAGATTTCTACATCCTCCTTGATCTTACTGGCAATAGCACAACCACTTAAGAAAAAATAGGTGCGTGAGTGAGACAAGGAAGGAGAAAGGAAAGATAGTGACTAAGTTACATCGTCAACCTACTATTTGCATGTGGGTTTGGCTCGCATGTTCCTGATTTCCAGGTCAAAATGTTCTTTTTACATTTTTATCTACAGGGCATGGGAAGCATCAGAAGGGTTTTTAATGGGACAGCTTTGATAATGTCAAGTTTCCTGTTTTTAATAAGGCCAATAAGGACTACTTTAGCTAGTAAGGAATAGTATTTTAGAAAAACATAAACAAGTATTAAATTGATGTCATAGGTAATGGAAAAACATTTTTTTCCCCATTTTCAAACCTGGTATCACTTTAACCCACACACAATCAAAAGTTAATCTTTGTGAATTGTCACCATGAAACTTGCTGTGAGCTGCCATTGTGTTGATAGTGAAGAAAAGGAAGACAATAATGTAATTGGTGAAAAGAGCAGTTCTCTAGTTCATTTTAGCCATCATTGCTCTTGCGGTCTCCTAAAGTTTTGCAGAATCCACCACAAATTTGAAAACAAATTCTGCTTGTAGTGGTTGTTGCTACTTCATATGCTTACATCTTTCCATTCCATCAAAACTGTAAGCTTTGTTAAACCTTAAGGGGCTTAAAGAAAGGAATATTTTACACTTCTGAATCTACTCTAGTACCTAGCATAACACTGAGCCTATTTTAGGTCAAGACTTTAGGTAATAAAGAACAAACCTTGAGCTACAGAGATTTTACATAATAAATTATCCAGGTTTGAGAGTGGTGTTTTCTGTTGGGGTCTTGACTAACACAAAATGATATACTTTAGATGTAAAGTGGGATGTAGTCATTTTAAAAATGCTATGACTTTTTCTTTTGTGAAGCCAATAATGCTTAGGCACAGTGGAGGCTCACCCTTTAATTTATGATTTATGTAACAACTATAATTTTTTAGTTTTTTACCATGATAATTCTACATAGAAGTAAGAAAGAATAGCAAAATCAAGGAGAAGGATGACATTTTGCAGACAGTTTTCTGCAGTCTGAACACAGGTCTAGAGGCATCTGGGTTGGGTAGTACACTTTACAGGTTAAGTCCTTAGTTCCCCTCCCTCATTTCAATATTGATCTAGAGTCATCTCTCTTCTTCCCCTGGCTTCCCTGGTATGGACAGGGATGCAATTTGAGCTCAGAGTTGACATTTGGATACCAGATACTAGAACCCCTTTTGGTCTAAATGAGTCATTACAGTTTCTAGCCTGAGAATATTAAAGTTACTGGTGGTCTAGGCAGTCACTGTTCTATGACCTTATATGGTTATTGCTCTGCATAATTCGTTAAATGATTCAAGTCCTCTGAAATTTCTTCCCTGAGTATTTCCCAATTCATCAAAACCTCAGAAAAGAGTCTGGTTGGTAATATTGAGTAACCATGTCTGCCTAACTAAGTATAACCCCTAAAATAATAGAAAAATGGGTACCTTATGTGATTCAGCAATTTATGAAAATAGAAGATTGCAGATTGTTCCAATGGTTATAAGTATTAGATGATTACCAAGACTTGCTTATAAAGTAGCTGGAATCAGTATTAGGTTTCTGATCTGCAGCTGAATCTGACATTGAGGTGAGCTCATGGAGAACCATGTGCCAATTTTAATATTGTACATACTTTCTTTGTAGCTTCCCAAGCTTACTTTACATATAGGGCTGCTGTGTTAGCACTTTTTGTCATGTGCATACATCTTCTTACTAATTCACGTAATGGGTGAAAGCCAAAAAATAACTTTTTCCGAAGAGACCAAGACTACAGGCGAAGTAGACATTCCTCCACAGTCACTGAGAATGACTGAGCCAATGGCAAATAAGACTAATGCTTATCTTCAGTTTAAGGATAGGGAAGGGATGAGGCAGAGATTTAGACATCAAGTCTTCTACCCTGAGCATTTGAAATATCCAGTAATGTTTTCTAACACCAAAATTTTTAGAGGCAAGGATGTTGGGTAGTGTTCCCAGTGCAGGGAACTTAGAGTTAAAGTGTCTCCCTTACTCCAGCAGAAAGTGGGATGGAGTCTCAGGAGAGGACAAATCGCTGAGCGTAAGCCAGTCTATTCCTATGTTCGGACTGCTCTACTTGGAAATGTTTCTTTATATTTAGTATTTATATTTATTATATTCAAGCTTTCCTTCTCTATGTGTGCTTGAAACTTTTGTTCAGTTTATTCAAAAAACTTTGAGGACATTCTGGTCTCTATTTTGTATAACTGCACCTAAATTTAGCAGACAAAACCTCTAAGATGATGGGAAAAGATCTTGAGTAAGATTTGGCAGTTTGGGAAAGGAGGGCTATGGCATTTTATTAATGGTCATAAAGAGTAAATTTTATTATGTAACAAACCTTACTTATTCTGCCTATCCCAATTTACAAATTATGTTACATCATACTTTTTATATACCAAATAGGTAAAATTAAAAGATGAAATATAAATAAAAAACCAGGACCTAGGAGAAGGAAATTACAAATATGCCACACACACAGGGTAACACCAATTGCTGGGATGGGACCTCCAATCTGACTGTTGGTCAAAAAGATGAACACAACACAATGAACAGTTCTCTTACCTAGCAGAAAGTAAGACAACTTTACTTAGAAGCAAAGCTTTATTTAGCATGGAGATTAAAAAACACTCACTTGAGGACTCTCCATAGTGAATGCTGAGTCATGTAATAAACAATGTCCTTGACAACAGTTTTACAATATTATTTTTATGGTTACTTTTCAAAACAACATTTTGATGAAAGCTAGTTCATCAATGTTAGCACTTGGTGGAGTCAATTCTGAAAGGCGCTAGATTTCACCAAATGCTTAATTATGTAATTTTTGGAGGTCCTACATGATTCAAAAATAGTATTCAGTGCTCCTTAAGTTACTTAATTTTTTTAAACATTTTGAAAATAATCCATGTATTCTAAAACACAGATAGATCAATGATATTGAAGTATATAAGATGAGAGGTAATGATCTCCCCTTCACCATCTCCTCTCCAGTTACTACTACTCCAGAGTAGTAGCATTGCTCTTTATTTCTTTTGGAATTGACCAATATAATTTTATTTAATACTTATTTTTTAAATGTTGTTTGTTTGATTTGAGAGGGGGGAGGGACAGAAAGACAGAGGGAGAGAGAATTCCAAGCAGGTTCTGTGCTGTCAGTGCAGAGCCTGACAATGTGGGGCTCAAACTCACCAGTCGTGAGATCATGACCTGAGCAGAAACTATGAGTCAGACGCTTAACTGGCTGAATGACCCAGGCACCCTGACAAATAGAATTTTAAATTACACTTCAATTTCCTGATTTATGAAGTTAGACTACACAGATATATTAATCTAGTGGTTTATAAGATGAGAAATTAAAATAACTTTAAACAACTTCTAGCTTTTCTTCTCTGTTTCCTAAACATGTAATATTATTATTATTATTATTTTAGTTTAGGGGTTTTTTTTTGGTAGTTGCCTCTAGGTCTGTATTATGATATATAAATTCTATTATATCTATTAACTCTGCACACATATGAGGGTTATAGCATACCTCTACTTCTTCCTCATTCCCTTGCCCCTGATTCTGTTTATCATATTGTTTTTATATTGTCAAGGTTTATAGTAGTGTATTGTTGGAGTTTATAGTAGTTTCATTATGTTCCTTATACTTGTCTTCAGACTTTTATATATAGTTTCTAAATGTACATAGTACATCCTTATTGTCAAGTAAAAGGCACTAAGAAAATAGCAGAAGACTTCTACAAGCTCCCAGTGCCTTATCTCCTCACCCCTACATCTCCCAAACTAGCCCTTTCTGTCACTCTGCCTCCTATCCCATCTCCTTTTGCCTATGCAAGGACATTGCTCTGGTTATTTCCCTTTTCATTTCTGCTTCATCAAGTTTAAGTTCCCACTCACTACTGGATTTTCCATTAAACTTCAAAAATGCAGTTATTTTTCACAATGTAACAAATTCTTTCTTGACTCCACCTTCCCCTCCAGTTAACTTTCAGTTCTTTCTTCCCTTGGTGGTAAGAAAAATCTGAAGACTTACCTATACTCACTATCTCCAATTGCTTCCCATGGTTACACAGAGGCCACTTGCATCCAGGTCGCTATTTACATTCATTTCGCTAAACCCAGTGGTCATCCTACGTGGCCTGTCAGCAGTTTTGATCACTCTCTCCTCCTCGAAGCATGTTTTCCCTTGGCTTCTAGGATGTGATACTCCCTTGATATTTTACCTATTTCTGTGGTTATTACTTCTCAGTTTTCTTTCCTCTTTTCTTCTCCTTTCTCTGATTTCTAAAGGTATGTCTTAGAACTCAATTTTAAAATTGCATCCTCTTTTTTGTCTCTATCCACTTCTTTGGAACCTTATCCAGTCTCATATTATTTAATCATCTCTACCCTGATGATTTATGTATATATGTGTGTGTGTTATATATATAATATGTAAATATTAATACCTATTTCTATATGTCTTATATCCTCTCTTGAAACCACTGACTTCTCCAACTTCCTTCTCTGTAACTCCACTTGAATATTTAATAGGCATTTCAAAACATGTCCAAAATTGAAATCCCGGTCTTCCCCACCATGTCTGCTCTTCTTTTAGCGTCTTCATCTTAGACAATGGCAATTTATCTTACAGTTCCTCAGGTCAAAAACATTGGACTCACAGTTGGGTCCTGTTAGCTTTACCTCCAAAATATACCTACAGTACAAACCCATTTCACCCCTACTCTGCTACCATTCTTGTCTGACCCTCTCTTATACATCTCTTGCCTGAATTATTGTAATAAATTCCTACCCAGTTTCCCTGAGACCCCCTTCAATGTATTTCTAGAATATCAGGTCAAGAAACAGATCATGCCATCTCTCTATATGAAACTTTTCAGTAATGTCTTATTCCACTGAGTAAAAACTAACATTTATCAGTGGCCTAAGAGGTCCTATGTAATTTGTCTCCTATTACCTTTCCTCCTATTTACTCTCATTAGCCACCATGGTGTCCTTGGTGTTCCCAGAGCACAACAAGTTTGGTCTTGCCCCAGGGCCTTTGCACTTAATGAAACTTCCACCATCACCCCCATCTGGGGATGCTCTGCCTCAGACATTTGAAGACTAACCTCTCACCTCTTTCAGCTCTTGACTCAGATGTTTTTATGTTCCTAGTGAGACTGCTGTGATAATGCCATTTAAAATTGCAGCCTTGCAACATTCTCCATCTCTGCTGGATTACTATGTAACAGTCTATCTTATTTATTTAACTTGTTTATCATCTGTTTCACTCTTCTAAAATGTAGGCTCCATGTGGGACAGGGTTTTGTCTTTTTTTGTTTACCACTGTATCCTCAGCACCTAGAGTTGTGATTGGTTCAACATAAAGGTTTTGAAGTGAACTATGCCATCTACTTTCATATATTTCTTTTAAATTTTGTTAAAATACATGCTGGAATTTTTCCCGCAGAAGATATATGGGTAGTGATGTTTTAAAATAAGTTTTCGTTTGGAAAAATAGACTGATGTTTGACTATTTAGAGAACTTTAGATTCAAGTTAACTTTCCCTCAAGAATTTGAAGATGTTGCTTTCTTGGTCATGTTTATTTTTTGAAACTACAGAAGATGTTGATACTTTTAGTTAATATTCATTCCTAACCAGGAGTATTAGGATTTTCTTTATATCGTTGGTTAGTTGACTTTCTAGAGTATGTGTCTAGGCTTATGTCTTGATCTCTCCCCAACCCCACTTGGCTACTGGTGGGTTTTTACTATGTGAAGTACTGTTTTTGTCTCTTGCTCAGATAAATTTTCTTCTACCATTTGTTTTCTTTCTTTCTTTCTCCTCCCCCCTTCTTCTATATAGTACCTGCAATTTCTTTCTCAACCACCTTTTGGACATAGGTTGGATCACCTAGATTACTTGCCATGTCTTAACTATTCTCTCATACTCTCTATTGCTCTAAAGTTCCTGTTTGGGGAGACTGACTTGATTTATCTTTCAGCTCATTCAGCTTCAGCTGTGTATATTTTATTATGAAGCTCATTCACCTCCTTTTTGCAAATATATTTTTAATTTTATAAATATCATTCTTGTTTTCTGATTGCCCTCTTTTTCATAGAAGTTTGTTACGATAAAAAAAGCATTCCTCAAATGTCTCTGAGGACAATTGAGACAAATTGAGATTAAAAAAAAAACAAACAACCTCTTATTCTGTTGTTTGCCTCATGGTTAGTTTAAAAAAAACAATTTCATTTTAGACTCTCTCTTTTATGCTGTTAGTTTCCCTCAGGTAATCTTTTGTGGTCTACCCATATTTGGCATTTCCTCTGAAAATCAGATAATTAGGCATTTAATGACATAATACTAACTCATTTTACCTGTTTTAAATAAATGCATACCCATTGTATAAAGTATATCAGAAAAACAGGAAAACTAAAAGAAGGAAAACATCATGCATAAGCCTATTACCTAGAAATAACCACTGTTAACATGTTAGTGTATTTCCTTCCTCATATTTTCTTTAAAAAATTTTTTTAATGTTTTATTTATTTTTGATACAGAGAGAGACAGCATGAGAGGGGGAGGGGCAGAGAGAGAAGGAGACACAGGACCGGAAGCAGGCTCCAGGCTCTGAGCTAGCTGTCAGCACAGAGCCCGATGTCGGGCTCGAACCCACGAACGTGAGATCTGACCTGAGCTGAAGTTGGAGGCTTACCCGACTGAGCCACCCAGGTGCCCCTTTCCTCACATTTTCAAACACAGACACACACACACATACACCCGCGCACACACACCCCACACACACAGTGCCTACCTCTTGCTATTTCAAGACACACTAAAACACTTTGAGAAAAATAAGTGCTGGAGTCCAGCTCCAGCAGGTCCAGGGCTCCCTGAAGGATGGACGGTGTTGGCAAAGGGAGAGTGAGAGAGCCTCGAGTTTCTTTCTGCTCACCAGGCAGGCATCTCTGCACTGACTGGAGAGTCAGCTTTATTTATTGAAAAAAATGTATGGGGTACAAAACAAAAGTGGCAATTGCCTTAGACAATGATTTCTGACGACAAATTCCTTGGTATGTAAAAATTTCCCAGAACACAGATTGGTAAAAGACTCATGCATAATCTTTAACAATAGTGATTGATGTAGGTGACTTAGATGCTTATCACATGGGGAAGGAAGGGATCTTTAGCATTCAAATACAAGGCAATGTTTTAGCATAGCAAAGGCAAGAGTTAGTTCTTTGTGAGTAGGGGTCAATAGCCTGTGTTCTTGAGGGGAAGAAAAACAGGATTCTCAGGAAATGTAATATTTGCTTCCTTAAACACAAAAGAAGAAATTCCTATATGTTCCTTCAGAAGGTGCAATCAGTATTTAAGGGCCACAATAAGGAGACAAGTCAGTAATGATATCATCAACAAGGCATCTTGGGGTTGGTGCTCAAGCAAAAATAATTGAGTGGGGGGTAGATCTCAGTCACCATCTGATGGTGGGAGGCCTTGTAAACCCCACCTTACCTCACAAGTTTTTTTTCTCTCAACTTAGTGAGTTCAGATATGGCTTCCAGCAATAAAGTCTCTACTATCATGAAGATTACAGTCTAGTGCCAGGAAAAAATAGAACTAAAATAATCACATAGATTAGGACATAGTCACAAATTGTTATAAGTACAATAAAGAAAATAAGACATAGTTCTATGCTCTCACATATAAAGTAACAAAAGAAAAATGAGCTGAACTGGGGGTGAAAGGGATGCTTTCCTTTCCTGAGTAGAAGTTAACTAGGTAAAGAGAGAGAGGAGACCAAAAAAAAAAAAAAAAACCCAAACAAACAAACAAACAAATATAAAAGAAGCCCTGTGGCAGGAGAGAAATGTAGCTTTAAAGAGAAAGAAGCCAGAGTTTTGGAGTGTGGAAATTAAGGAGAGTGTGGGGGTAGAGGGACCTAGAAAGGTAGAAGTGAGATGTTATTGACTCTATAGCCTACATTTAGGATTTTTGTCTTTCTCTTAAAGGCAATTGGAGGACTTTAAGCAGGGGGATTACAATAGTTAGATTTCAGTTTTGAAAGCATTACTCTGACTTCAGTGAAAATAACCTATGAGAGGAGCAGAGCAGGTCTCAGGACGCAAGTTTGATCATTACAGTTAGTCCAGGCAAGGCATGTTGATGGCCTAAAGTGGTGTGGCTGACACAGGAAGGAGGGAGAAGTAGTTGTAGGGAAATGTTAATGATGCCCCTGAGATTTCTGAGTAACAACTAAAAGGATGGAGTTTCAGCAGGGAACACTACCGGGGGGCCAGGTTTATGGGAGTTTTTAGTTCTGCCTTGCACATGTTGGATTTGAAGAACCTTTGAGACAGTCACATGAAGCCAATTGATTATTCATATTTAAAGCTCAAAGAGAAGTCTGAACTGGATGGGTGATATAAATTGGAGAATCACAGGAAACTGAAGCTATAGCATGGGGGATGCCTAACATATCAAAAATCTTTTAAAAATATATGGCACCAATTTATAAGGATTCGATAGTACAATAGTGCCTGTTTCTCAACACTTTGGACAATACTTTGTATCATTAAGTTATTTGATCTTTTCCAAATTGACAGGTAAAAGATGATATATCCCTGATACCTTGACCTGAATTTTTAAGTGAGACTGAAAATTTTTTCTATGTTTGATAGCCTTTAATGTTTTCTATGATTCTTTGTGAATTATGAAAGTATACTTTTCTGGAAAGAAAGTTCATAGCTTCACCAGTTCTTAAGCTGACCCTCAAATGTTTCAGAGCCACAAATTTGGAGTTTCTCTTAACAAAAAAGTTTAATTTTTCGCATGTCAGTCTCCAAATATTTAATCACTGCTATGACTGTCCCCTAAAGCTGTCTTTTCTACAGGTTAAATATCAGTGCACTAACTCTTAACGGTTTTTATCTTCTTCAGCTGAGCCTCAGTGTGGCGGTGACTGCACGGCCTCAGCTTGAAATCACCAGGGCAGACTGGGGCACATCCAGCGTATTCCACGTGCCCTTCCTCTCCTTAGTACGTATCCAGATCTTCCTACTTCTAACACTTTCCTCCTCACAAGACAAGGAATATTTGGTGATGTATTCATTACACTGTGACTGAAACGCATTCCCTCCCCTCTATTAGTTTCTAGATATTCAGTTTGCAAAATATTTCTTTCTAATCCAGAAAGCAATGTCAGAAAATATGTCAGGCACGAATGAAGGAAGTGAAAGTGCACCTTCAGAGCTGGCTCTTTTTTTGTCAATGATGTGTGCTTTAGGTCACTGAAACACATTCCTGGGGCTGTCACTAGGGGGAGTATGAGTCAAATTTTTCACTTGGAAAGTATCAGAAAGGGGGGTTGGAATGCTGGCGCACAGAAAACACTAAATACTTAGTGAGGAATTTGTGGGGCGGTGTGCTGACTTGTACACTGAGTGTAGATATGGACGTGCTGAAAGTATTGCCCATGGTGGAGGATCCATATGCAGGTAGGAACCCTAGGGAGGACTGACAGTGGAGGTCAGAGAGACTGAGAGAAGAGCAACATTCTTCATTCTTCCAGGGACGGGAGGTAGGGTTGGTAGGATTCCTGTCTGTTCTTTCTAAACTAGGTGCAAGCCATTCTGATCTTGCTTTGGTATGTGCATAAACTGTCTGCTAGAGCAAATCATTTTGGATGTGCCTGGATGGGCAGCTATGTTCAGTGAAGAGAAATAGTAAAAAACACAAGTTTGGGCATCATGACATTGGAGGGTAAATAAACAATGAGTCTGTCTTGGCACAAGCAACTATTCTAAAGACAATGGAAGGTAGACAGTAAAGAAAAGTAAGAAAAAAAGAAAAAAAAAGGTATAATCCTTGGACTTGGCAGTTTCAAATCTTGTTTGGAAATTTATAATATTTTTATTTCCTCCATTGCATCATTTCATTAATATTTCCTTCCTTATCCTATATTTTTCATCTTTTTGTCTCTGTGTCTATATATGAAAACAAACTCAAGTCTGTTTTCCGGTCTAAATGAGACTTTTCCTGATCTGACATTGCTCTTCTACCCTACCCTGAACCCTGCTCTGTTGCTCTCCCCCCATATAAGTCGCCTTATGTCTGTCACTTCTCATATATCCAGTCCTCAGATGTACTTTGGGTTCTGCCCATGTCACTCCATGATGCTCTTAGGGCAAAGGTCACAAAAGATGGCATCCCTCCTACTCCCACCTCTTAGCCACTCAGTTCCCTTCTACACAGACAATCATGGTGAGGAACTTTTTGTGTTATTCCAGAGATACTGAATATATGTATGTGTACACACATACTTATATCTCCCCTCTTTACATATAGATATCATGCTGTACACTCTGTGTTGTGCTTACTTTTTAAGTATACAATGTACCTTGGTAATCTTCCCATGTAAGGAAATTATTTATTTTTTTAAAATGCAAAGTGTCCATAATGTGAACCTAACAAAATGTATTTAGTCAGTCTACTTTTAATGGACATTTAGTAGTATTTGACATTTTGCTCTTACAAACAGTGCTGCAATGAATGAAGATGTACATAATTGAAATATAGATTTTGAGAATTGGAATTGCTGGGTCAAAGGTATGTGTGTTTGATTTTACTATGTGTTGCCAACTTGTTATTACTCTTGCCAGAAATATGAGCAAATGCTTGTTTCTCTACCCTATTCAAACTTTTTGTTTTTTGCTAATCTCATGGGTAATAAGCAGTATCTCGAAATATTTTCTAATGTTCTAGGGACATTTAAGATAGGCTTATTTTAAAATATGAATCAGATCATGTAATATTTCCTCATTATTTCTGATAACTTCTCATCACCTCTGAGACACAACTCAAGCCCCTGAGATGGCTTCTCCTCCCCTGCAGCCTCCTTTTCCCTACCCAGCACTCCTCTCCCTGAACTGCCTTCTGTCCTAAGAACACTATGTTCTTTTGCTTCTGTCTGCAGTGTCCTTCACCCCAGGCCTCATGTGGTTAAAAACTTTTGTCTGTAAGGACTCAGCCCCTCAGGGGAGTCCTCCATATGGTCTGTACTTTGCTTTTAGGTCTTTGTGATTTTTCTATCTTTAGTATAATTCTTGACAAGATGTTGGCCTTTAATAAATATTTGCTGAATGGATGAAAGGCTGAATATCATTACAACTAAAAAGACTTTGTAATTGAAAAAATTACACACACACACACACACACACACACATACACACACACACACACGTTTCTAAACAGCATTTCATCTGCCTGACAAAACCTTCCAGATATCCTTATCCTTATTCTATTGCTATCCATGAATTTTTTTCTCTCATACTCCCCAACCTCCGAATTAAAAATAACCAAGGAAATAAATGCCTCTTAGAGTCCATGCAATTCAGAGTCATTTTGCTTAGAGATGTGATGGTTCAAGGGAAATATGCTCTTTGTGGTAGCTTTCATTAAAGAAAAGATCAAAATATTTATACACTATAAAGTTTTAACTTTCTTTTAATGGGAATGGAAAATAGTTGGCTTGTTCATTAGTAGGAGTCATTAATGCTTGCTGATTGGTGTGACCTGAATATTAAGGCTCAGAGCCCAACTCTCCTTAGTATACACATCTTTCCTTGTCCCAGTTTGGCTCCAAGCAAAACTGACTTCCACATCATACTTTAGGGAGTGAGTGTCTATTCTGGTACAGACAAGGCTCCAGTCCTGGGCCTTAGCAAACCTGGTTGCTAGTCCCAATTTGGTCAACAACTTGCCGTAGGACTGGAGCTTCATCAGCAAAGCAAGAGCTTCACACTGGTTGGTTGGTAAGCTCCCCATTAGTTCTGACATTTTTTGATTTTAAATAGTTTCCTACTAGTATTTACTAAAATATTTAACATCTTTGGGAGGGGAAATAGCTTTCTAAGAATTCATTCATTGATTGAGTCAGTCAGTCACTTCCCAAATGGTTCCATACCTACCCTTGGGAAAAAAAATCACCTAAACAGTAAAACCAAATTATCAATCTTTATAGGTAAGAACTCCATCCCCTTGTAAATCACATCCATTTATTTCACTGAGAGGTTTCTTTTGTGAGTCCATGATTCATGTGAATCATTCCCAGTTGCCACGGCCATTCCAGTCACAGAGCGAGCTTGACATTCTCCTTCATTGCTGCCCTTCTCTCTACAAAGCTGGGAACTCTTTTCCACAAGTGCCTGTATTTCCCCTGAGCAGAAGCCCGAGGAGTCAAGATGCAACGGCCACCATGAAAGCCAAGGTGACTACAGTGGCCATGATCTCTCCCATATTCTTAGTCATCCTGAGGCTGAGGTCTAAAGGCTGCTATAAGATGAGGTGATATGCTTTGTTAAAACAAGCCAAGGAAAAGTTAAATTAAGCCTGGCTATGTAACAGTATTTGCTTTTTTTTTGTATTAAACACCTACTATGAGCCAGGTTTTATTCCATGAGAAGTAAGACATGGATTCCAATTCTGGACATGGTTACTGTGGTGTGTGTGTGTGTGTGTGTGTGTGTGTTTCAGGGAGACTCTCAGGTTTTACTGAGATCAACGATTGTAGAAAAGACAAAGGAGTTTGGTTTGGGAATGGTGGGGGGAGGTTCACTTATCTTCACTTGCCAGCTATATTGAATTTCATTTTTGGCCAGCTAGGACCTTTACTATAAATTCATTCAACAAATGTCTTACAAGTGTTTTATAAAAATACCTCTTCATGGAAGATACTGTTTTAAAGTACAACGGGGTACACAAAGGTATAGAAAATATGGCTCTTGCTCTCAACCACATATATGCACATAAATAAGTGTATAAACAGTTATGACGAAAGAGAGTGGCAAATGTCAAGACAAAAAGTAAAACAGATTGACATCCAAGTAGGGAAATATTATTTCAGTACTCCTGTAAAAAGGTGCATCAGAGGGGACCCCCTAGTACAGTGGGTCAGGAAAGATGGGAAGAGCTATGGAAACAGGGACCAGAGAAGAGCTAGAGTCATTTCCAGCAAATATGCCTGTATAAAGGTGCCAAAAGTGAGGGAAACAGAGGGACCTAGGGAACAGTCCATTTTGGTAGATGAGGATGGGGTAAGAGATCAAAAAGGAATGCCTTGGCACCCATTGTACTACTGTTCTTAATCAACAGTAGAAAATTCTGATGCCAATGTATTAATAATGATAAAGCTATATTTGAAAATTGAGAAGGCAAGGAAGAGCAAAATAGTACTTCAGATTTTGTTTCATCAAATCAATCTTATTTAAAAACATTTGAGATTTAAAAAATTAGTTTTGTTTTTCTGCAACATTCACATATGTAGAACCCCTGAAAAAATACTGACTATATGTTGGATTTTACTGTTGTACTATTTCTGAATCATGCTGGGTTTTTTCCCCTGGTACATTTCCACAAAATTCATATATGTGGTATTGACCATCCCCTTGAGACTCTAAACGAGAGTGCTCTAAGTGGATAGTGGCATCTTGACCCTTGCTGCGGGCAGAGACCAGGAGAGGAGAGGCATAATTGCGGTGGTCTGGGAGACACAGGCTGTCTCTTGTGGAAGGGCCATGGCCATCACTTAGAAATGGCATCTTTCCAGAGGCGCAATAATGTCATAGCTCAAAGTGGGACATTCTTCCAGAGCCATTGGGAGTATAAAGGGTTACTGTAATCCATGCCATAAGTGCTGTATTTCATATGGAGATTTTATTCCTTTGGGGTTCCTGTAGTTGTTTGCTGCAAACCTTCATGATATCAGTCTCCAGGTATTTTGCCTCAGTAAAGTTGTACCATTAAAGGCCTTTTCTGTTCACTCACTATTCTGCTCCAAATGAGGTACAATGAGAGACTCTTCTGATTTCAAATTTATCCTTTTATTTAAACAAGAGTAATGTGTTCATCGGATATTTCAGTTGCCTTTGTGTTGTGAAGATATTAAAGTCTAAAAAAGTTAGCATGAAAGTATATATATGTGCATTTGTGTATGTTTGTGCAGACATGTACACATATGAATTTGATTTTATAACTTTTCTTTCTTATGTAAAATCAAACTTGAGAGGACACAGCCTTTCATTCCAATCCTTGGCCTCCAATTAAAAAAAATGCATTTTCTTCTGACTTAAAAACTTGATATCACAATCTCTAATATTTTGATAGGAAGTAAACCAGAACTTCAAGAAAATTGTCCTGGAGCCTGCCTTGCTCACAGAGAGTAGGTCAGAGGTGTATCAGACCCTACAAAAGGGTGAGCACCCTCCCAATCCCCTCAAAGCTGCCCCATATGCTGAGAGTAATTTTAAATCTGTGTATGTGGAAGCCGTTAACATCAGTCAAAAGAAACAAGTAGATGCTATTTCAGGGTGCTTCATTCCAAGCATGTGGTTTCTTTCTGTATGTGGTTTCTTTTAAATGTGTAATACTTTACTGCCTGCCCAGGTTTGGGAGAAGAAGAGAAATGAAGATGGATACATGTAATTAAAATAAAACCAGGGCCCTAGAGACTGTTTATAGAACAGTGAAATGTTTTTACAAAAAAAATCAGAAAATCTCAGCCCCCACCCCCCAAAGGAGAAGCTATTTATTTTTCTCCAATATTACCTATGCAGTACCAAACCTGTGTGAACTCTGGTGATGGGGCCTCCAGAGGCAGAGGTAGGGTCCGCTGTTGGTATCAAGGCATTTGGCCAGTCTCTGCCAAGTTCACCTGCCACAGATAGCTCTAATTCTCTCCCTGTACTTTGGTAAAGAAATTATTCTTAGCTGAGGCCAATGATGGATTGAACCAAGTTCTCAAGTGTTTACTGCTCAGTGGGTATGAATTAGAGTCTACTGGCTACAAGTGTGAGTCATATTTAACAAACCAGACCAGAACCAATTGCCATTATCTGCAGCCCTACACTTCCTAACCCATAAGTTGATCAATTTAATCCTGAGTTACTGATATGGCATGAAGAAGACTTTGAAATTTTAACTAGTTGCAACAAGAAGTCAAAGATAATGCCATATTCAATCACTGTCGCATCAGAGGGTCAATTTTTTCCCCAAATGCTTTTAAAATCTGTGAGGTCAAGATAACCAAAGTCTGTTCTTCTGGACCATATTTGTTTCTATCATTAGCCAATTTAGTGGGGGTTATTTTTGTAGGCACTTAGGAAGGCCACTCTACCTTGTTTGGTGTTTTCTAGTCATTTCTTTTTTTCTTTTTATGTTTATTTATTTTTGAGAGAGAGAGACAGAGCATGAGCAGTGGAGGGGCAGAGAGAGAGAGGGAGACACAGAATCTGAAGCAAGCTTCAAGCTTCAAGCTGTCAGTACAGAGCCCAATACAGGGCTTAAATTCACAAACTGTGAGGTCATTACCTGAGCCGAAGTCAGACGCTTAACCATCTGGGCCACTCAGGTGCCCTAGTGTTTTCTAGTCATTTCTTGAAGTGGTTGGATAATTGTCCTTTCTTCCTCTTCCTCTTGACTTCCCACTCCACATTGTCCAGACTTTATCCCTACTTCCTCTTTCAAGAGTAAATCATTACTTGCTCCCAAGAATGACAGGATCTAAGGATCAGAGGGACCATTGGCATATCATATGAAGCACTATTGGTGTACCATTGGTGCTGCATGTCAAGCTGTCCCTATGGCTCACCTGTTCTCTCCATCTCCACAGAGCTGGGGTCACCACACTGGAGCAAACTCATGTGAAGCTCTGATAATAGTGGTCATTTACAGATACTCAAAAAAGTCTCTCTTGACCCCCACATGTTCCCCCAATAAGAATGTTTTCCCTTAAACTTTGGGAGATGAGTCAGAGATAGCAAAAGTGAGAGCTGGAAAAAATGATTCTCCCAGGAGACCTGGCAGTGAAAGTCTGCCTTCAAAGCAAGTTCTTCATGGAAAATGTCCTTTTTCAAGAGTACCAAATCTACTAATTATGCAAGGAAACTTTGGATTGGCTATTGCTACCCAAATGTGTTAGTGTCTGTCAGCCTGCCAGTGTGTGACTTCTGGAAATAACATTTGTACAGTCTGTTTTTCTCATAGGGCTCACTGACACACACTACAGCAACTCTGTGGCCTTCCCAACTACAGCATGTTAAATATCAGTTAAATGTAACATTATGTCTTGACCACATTCTTATGAGTCTGGCTCTATGTTGCCAAAGGAGAATGCAAACTTGGCCCACTGTCCCCTTCCTTTTTATAGATGCTGTCACCCCTCAGATTCCTCTATCCAAACCAAGTGTGGACCATTACACAGAGCACAATAGTTGACTTTGCTATCCAGCAAAGGCAAAACATTTCCACACATTAAGCACAGTTTTAAGTAAGGTGCATAAGAGTGTATTTACTTGAAGAGTCTTTGAATCCTGGAGGATGAGGTTGTGTTCAGTTTTGCTCTTAAGCATATCTTTTGCATTCCTAGTCTTTAAATTTTGATGATCTAGGTATGACATATACAATTACTTTTTATTGACAGAACATTTGATTAACTGGTCTCTTACAGCATTAGGACAGATTTTGTTTTAGAAACTGTCATTCCTTAAAGAATTGTCAGCAGAGTGTCCAATACGGGGCTTGAACTCACAAACTGTGAGACCATGACCTGAGCTGAAATTGGATGCTTAACTGACTGTGCCACCCAGGCACCCCAAAATAGTTCTCTTTTATTTTCTTAAAGAGATTTAACAATAAAACAAATCTGATAATTAGATTTTTATAGTGTCTAAAAATAGACTTTGTTGATGTTCAGGGGTTAGAAAAGAAAAAGGTACTCTAGAGGCGCATGTACTTGTCTTCTGAGCATCTCAAGCTTGATATGCTACAAACTGGACCTCTCACCCCCAAACCTGGTTTTCCTTCTTTGGTCCCTCTCTCTGACTGGCTGTATAACAGTTCTGAAATGTCTCATTGGTTCCCCAAATCCCACCAATTTCATTTTTAAAACCTCTTTTTCCCCATCCCCTTGATATGGCTTTAAGTCAGTTTCTTTCCCTGCCTCCCTCACTTCTTCCCCAGCTCATATCCCCGTCCACTCTGCAGCCAGAATCATCTTCCTGAAATGCCAATTGTGCCAATCACTATATGCTCAAAATCTTTCAGTGGCTTTTTATTGCCCGTAAGAAAGGCTTTTGCTACTAGGGTGACCCAGGAAGGCCTTCGTGACCCAATTGTCTCCTTGTCTCTTATTTCACCTCTTGCTATTGTCTACTCTTAGCACTTTGTTTCAGAAATGCCTAACCAATTGTAATCTCCCAGATCTTTCATTCTGGGTTGGTTTTTTTTTTTTTTTTTTTGCTTCCATGCCTTTAAACATTGTTTAGAATGCTTCTCCTTTTTTGCATTGAAAAAACTCCTACTTATCATTCAAAATCCCAAGGCATCACTGCCAATTTAAACCTTCTTTGTGTGTTAAGTCTTCTTGTTTATTATATGTATAATTCTGTATTGTAAATAAATGTTAGTTAATTTATGTTTTAAAATTATTTGAATTTTATTTAATTTATAAATTAGTTAATTTATGATTTAAAAATCATCTGCAAGATTTATAGTAATCATTAAGTTTTGTTAAATATGATGGAGAATTTTTATGAAAATGCTACTGCACAAAAAGTACTTGAGAAGTTAATTCTAAATTATTTTGCCTAGAAGTTGACGTTATTAGACTTGGAAGCCAAACACCTCTAGCCTCCAGTTTGTGGGTATATTATATCTTGGATCATACAGAACAAAGTACTGGGAATGAGCGAGTCTACAGAAATATTTATAAATTATATACAAGTACTCAGTTCATTGGTAATACAAAGCTAACACTTCATGTGTAATAATTAAATGCTAACTACTTAATGACTTCCCTTTTTTCTTGACACACAAAGTCTTTCTATGTAAACATCTGGCTTATTAGCACATCCCTATCTACAGTACCTATTATTATTGTTTCAATCCATTGCTCTTAATTCAAGTCCTTTACGCTGTTACACTTGCTGTTTCTTACTTTTGGTCTCATCAAGTTATATGTTCCTATGCCTTCATTGTGTTAAAATATTTCCTTACTCTTTACCTGTCAATATTTATCAGAGTCACAATTTTACAGCTGGATGGAGTTGTTAAACATCATCTGATTCTTTTTTGTTTGTTTTTTAGTAACAGAACAAACTGAGAAGCAAAGAACTGTTTTGTGTGACTTTGTGCAGCTGGTTCGTGGCTGAGCCAAGACCAACTGGTCTTCAGACTTATTTCCAAACCTGGTGCCCTTTCCACTGCTCATGTGACCTCCTTCTATTAGCTCATCTTCACTGATCTCTTCCTCCCTCCAAACCTCTTCACATAAACCAATTCACTTCACCAGTTAGTATCTATCCTTCCTGTTTTCTCTATTCTCCTGGGTATTGGGGAAGAAAATGTTGGTCCTTATTAAATTTTCCATTTTCTATCTAGATTTCATCTTCCATATTACTTCTATAATAATTGAAATACTACTTTTATTTTAAAATTCCTGTGACTTGGTAAGGTTTTTGCTTTTGCTTATTTTCTAATTTTCTGGTTTGTCTATATTCTTACTGAACCTATTTTGTTTACTTAGACCAACAATTTTTTATTTGTATAGTTAAAATATGTGATCCCTCTCATTTTTCTTTCCTCCACATTTTATTTAATAGAAGATAATCCTAAATTTTGGTTAGTACATTCGATTTCCTTATAGGATATTATAGGCAACTTGAGTATTAATATTCTTCAGTTAAAAGAATAACTTCTTTCATAGAATTCTTGAATCAAAGTCAGAAGACTAGAGATCCAAGCTAATTTCCAGTGCTTTCATTCTCTTTAAACCACCTTCCCTCTGTGTTAAGCCTTTGCTTGAAGACATCCAAAGATAAGGAATTCAGTATTTCTATGAAATTCTAACTGCCTCTGGATGTACTACCTTTTAGAATCTTCTTTTCATCCAGTTGAATCAATCTCTCTCAGTAATATAATTCTGACTTCAGAGCCATGAAAAACAACTCCAGTTCTACTTTCAGCCAGCTGATCATGTATTTGAAAGCAGCTTTCATTTCCCCCTGTGCCTGTTCTTCCTCAGGCTACACATTCCCATTTCCTCCAAACTATGGTCCAGTAATTTGGTTTTAAGTTTTCTCATCATCCTAACTGCCTGTTAAAGGCCCAGAACCGACTGCAGTTCTGCAGGTGAGCCCCCACCAGGGAGGCAGAGCTCTCTCTTTCTTCCTGATCTTTGCAGTCATGCTTTTTGTGTAGGGCACATTACTGTTCATTCACAGTGAGTGACTTGTCATGGGCTGAATTGTGTCACCCTACAAAAGTTATGTTGAAGTCTCAATTCATAGTATCTCAGAATGTGACTCTGTTTGAAATTAGGGTTTCACAGAGATAATTAAATAAAATGAGGTCATTAGGGCGGGCCCTAATCCAATGTGACTGGTGTCCTTATGAAAAGGGAAAATTAGGACACAGAGACAGACACGCACAGAAGGAAGATGATGTGAAGACTCAAGCAGAAGATGGTCATGTGAGTCGAGTGATACATCTGCAAGCCAAGGAATGCCAAGAATTTTTGGCCAACACCAGAAGCTAGAAGAGGTGAAGAAGAATTCTTCCTGAGAGCCATCAGTGAGAGCTTGGTCTTGATGACATCTTGATTTTGGACTTCTGCTTCCAGAACTGTGAGACAACACATTTCTCTTGTTTCAAGTCACCCAATTTTTGGTAGTTTGTCATGGTGTCCTAGGAAGCCTAACACATGTCCTTTCACCAAAGCTCTCTGTTTTTTATTTCCTACTCTGTATTTCTTGTCACCTTCTCTTGTAATAATGCTCTGGCCTTTCAAATCCATGTGAAAAGCTCTTTCTTCTAAGTTTCATTTTTGTTTGATTTGGCTCATTACTTAAGCCGACTGAGTTCTTTTTATGTCCTGTTCCTATCATGTGGGTAATTGCTATGTGTCCCAATGTAAGTACTCTCAAGAGTTGCTGAGAATTCTTAACTCAAACCACTGGAAAATCATTGAATGAGATATAGAAGACCCTCCAGGAACTTCCCTTAGGTCAACACTGACTTATTTTAATTTTTATTTTACTGGAGTGTTCAACCCATTTTAAATTCAACTAACTTCTTTAATCCAATTTATAATTCTTTGTTTTGAAATGCAAGAAAAATATTATAAAAGACATTGTCCAACATCTTAATGCAATCATGATATGCCACGTTTATATCATTCCTTCTTGTCATTTTAGTAATTCTACCGACAATTAGTTTAGTCTGGATGATTTATTCTTCATTATCTCCACTTTCTTTTCATGTATTACAAACCCAGTTTCAGTTTTTAATAGTCCAGTCAAGAATTTTGCCCAAAATATATATCAAATCTTTTGGTTTGTGTTTTGTAAAATCTGTCTCTCCTCTTTGGAAATATGAACTACATTGGGTCCATCTTCTGATTCCTCTGGCTCCTCAAAGATTCAATTCAGTGAATTTGTTTGTATCCCCCAGTATTCCTCCCCCTGAAATATCCATATGTATTTTTCCCAGACTGTGAAACTTTAGGTCTTTATTATACTCTTATTATACTCTTATACTCTCTATACTTATATTGGTTTTGGTTCTCTCTTATATTTCTTCTGACCTTTTCAAACTGAAGATTCTTCTGGACTGAGAAGATGAAAGCGTGAGTTCAAACTAAAGTCCTACACATATAAACATGTGATAATAATTACATCTTAAATTTCTTACATCCTGAAATAATAAAAGCATTTTGACACATACTCCATTATGTAGACAGGCAGCTACTGTTATCATATATGTTTTCTTTCTTAAATTTTTACCTGACACAGAATCAGTGACTAAATATTTTCTCTAAACATCCTTTTTCTCAAGGTTGGCTATAGTTTCTCTTGTCAAGAAAGAAAGATTTGTGTCTACTTGACAAAACTTCAGAATGTTCTGGAACAGCCTAGTACATTTCAAATTGATAATTTTAGAAGAAAACAGGATATTGGTCAATACCAAAATATAAGTTATACACACTGTCATATGCATTGCTTCTAAGACTTATGTACCATACTAGACGAAGTAAATTCCATATATAATACAGGAAAATGCCTGGAGCTTAGCAGTTTGAGGAGCATCACATATAATTTGATTTGACTTGACTTAGGAAAACAAGTTCAAAATAGGTGCTTTGTTAATGGGAAGGTAACTGTAAGAGGCACTGGACCCAGGAGTAGATTGTCCTTGTCATATTTTGGAAATTATTGGCTAGGACTGCCTGTTACTTACAGTAGGATGTGGCAGCCAGATGTTAAAACCTGGTATTAGGCCTTCCATACTAGATGACAGTCTGACTGGCAGCAGACCTGCAGCTGGCCAAGCAAGAAATAGCACAGAGGGCAGGTGGGAGGTGGTAGTCCTCAGTCAGATACTCTTCAAAACAAATGGTTGGCACTGGAGCCAGGGAACCCAGAGCAGGTTATGCTTCAATTCAGTTCAACAAATATCTAGTAGGTAGCTGCTAAGGGTTGGCAATTCAGGTAGGCAATAAACAACAAAAACTCTTAGGTAGTATGTAGAGTCAGATCTTTACCCCCTGAGAAAGCAATCTTAGAAATGTGAAGATAGGACCACAGGACTCTCAGGGAAGCTAGAACCCAGGAAGGTACCAAATAAGTATTGAAATGGTCATCAGAAGGAGATCTCTGTTAGGTGTGCGGAGATGTGACTTAAGCAGCAGAGGAGGCACCTGGGCACTTAGGAATCAACTTCCTATTAGTATATTCCAAGTTCGACTGTGATTAGAGTGCTGAGCAGAGCAACTACATTTTAAGTCCATTTAAGGCCATTTAGAATGGCCAGAATGGATGAAGGTGTGGTGTGGTGGGAGGAAAAGATGATGGGGGAGGCCAAGGTTGTTTCTATTTTCCTTAATCTGGGAAGTGGGATAGAATTGCATCTGTTGATGTTTTCTAAGTCACCATTGATTATTTGCATTATTTCTCTGCATCTGTTAGCATCAAATTGTGGCTAGATGACTCAGACGTACTCATAAAAGTTATATATTCCATAGATCCTTCCAGGGAGATTTTGGGTTTAGAAAATGAGTTAAGAAAAATAACATACTCTTCAGAAACTTCTAGAAGATATCAGGATACCTGGGTGGCTCAGTCAGTTGAGCGTCTGACTTCAGCTCAGGTCCTGATCTCATGGTTTGTGAGTTTGAGCCCTGCATCAGGCTCACTGCTGTCAGTGCAGAGCCCACTTTGGATCCTCTGTTCCCACTCTCTCTGCCCCTCCCCTGCTCATGCTCTCTCTCTCTTAAAAATAAATTAAAAAAAAGAAACTTCTGGAAGATGTCAAGCATGGAAAGTGCAAGCACCCAATGAAACCCTAAAGTCCTCCCATGATGTCCCTGATCCTATGGTCATAATTACTCCTACACTCCTTTCCTGTTAACAAAGACCCCTTCTGGTCTGGACAAGGCTTTGATTATGGATATAACATTTGACTACTTTTAAATTTCTCTTTTATTTCCACAAACTTGGCTAAAAAGCATTGTAAAAAATCACTCACTGAACAGTCCCCTGATGCAGATAGTCTATCACTTGAATAACTAACACCATTTTCCTCTGAAGAATTATCTGAGAACATATTTGATAGGCAGAAATACATTTTACCCAGTACTTGAGATTGCTCTAGTAGATACCAGACATTTCTCAAAGATCTGGTGAGATAGGTTTATTTTTTAACATGTCCTTGGTAATGATAGTAATTGTGCCATTTTTCTTATCATTTTCACTAACAGACTTCTTGATTAATCTGATACTGCTGTCAGAAACAGACTTCACATTCTCTTAAGAATAAAAACCTTATGGGCACTTTATTGACTACCTTTTGTGACTTTTCTCTAGTTAATATACAATCAACATGCTTTTAGCTTCTTTTTCTAAAGAAAGAGAATGTAAAATAGTCCACAGCACATGATTTTGTACTCTAAATGTAAAGTGGGTGTCTCTTTTGAAAAGGGGAACACCCTTTCAAATAACATGAAGAACAGCATGACCATTAGTTCTAAACAAAAACTCTAAAAGTCACAGTATTTCCTTATTTTTTCCTTCCTTCTCCTCTCCCTCTCCTCTCTTTTCTCTTCTCTCTTCCTTGCTTCAGCAATTATTTTTTGAGATCTGACTCTGACTGGGTTGGCACTGTACTCTGCCCTCATGAGGCTTACACTTAAGTGGGAAAGATCATTGCTAAGCAACTAATTATTAAAATTAATTATTGAGAAATTCTAGCTTTTGCATATTGGCAACTAGGTTTCTCTCCCTATTAATCTAAATCCTCTTATTTTCTGACTTTTACATGTACCTGTCTTACAGATCCTTAAGCTGTTTCATGAAGAAAGTCACAAACCACATTGACTGAACCTCCTGTAATTCACAAAGCCGTCTACCATCATCTGGAGCTCTCAGGGCTAATAACTCTGTATTATATATCTTAAATGTATTTCCAAGGTAGCTCTTCCTAATCTTTCCCACTCTTCTTAATCACCAAACCCCAACTCTGCACAATCTCCCACTCTCTGGGAAGTAAAGGTCAACATTATTATTCAGCCCAGAATGTCTCTTTATCTAGTTCAAGATTTATGTTCCAAAGATCTGCTTATTCTTATATAACAGTGTCTCCTTTCTTTTCTTAGGATAAGCATCTTTTTCCTTTCTGAGGACTTCCTCTATCGCATGTTTTCTGATCTTTGTTGGCCATTTATTTGTTCCATAAGTCAGATTCTCTTTCCCCCTACTTCTACCTACTGTTGATTTTTGTCATACTTTAAACTGTCCTTTTTTCACAACCTATACAGGATCTCAAATATCCTTCATACTTAAAAACAACATACAAAAGCAAAGAATAGTAACATCAACCATCATTAACACAAACCACTGCTAACTTCTTGTACTATTTGTTAGTTTATCTCACTATTTCCTTTCTGAATATTTCAATCTGCATCGTTTACTTCTCATTCCTTACCATTCACTTTTTACTCATCTTCTTGACCTTGTAATTAATATTTTCTTTTGAAGATGATATTGAGTGGTTACCCATTATTTTATTCACTTACTGAAGAAACAATTACTTGCTTACTTTTATATGTCAGGCACTATGGTAGGTGTGGAGTGAGACCCTAATCTACATCTTTAGGGAACATTTGTACTGAAATACAACTATTAGAATAGATGTGGTATGTATAATATATGATAATTCCCAAACACCATAGTCTTTTTATTCATGTCTACAGAAACTGATGGTTTTCAATACTTTGTTCTTATTAAAACACTGCCTTATAATAGATTCCTTGCCATTGACTATGTAGGTTTATACTTACCTCTTGGAGGCACTCCCTTCTCTTCCTCTTTCATTGGCTGTTGGACCTCATCATTAGTTTTTGCTTTTTATATTGTAGACAGGGATTAAATGTAAGTGATTCTTTTGATACATTGCCAGCCATGGCACTGTTAACTGCAGCAGAAAGGTGAAGACTAGGAAGAATTGAGACTTTAAGGTATGCATTCTTACTCTGTACCAGACTCAGAGGGACCGATCCAGCAGTAAATCATGGTAAAAACTCTAGCCGGGTAGGGTAGCATGGTATATCAAGAGACGGCAGATGCTCAGTCAAAACACAGCATCAAAAAATAGTTATACATAGAGGACATGAAGATCTTGAGAATTAATGTCCTTGATAGCTCTCCAGAACTATCTCAGTTGCCTCCTATTTACCTTGCCTCCATCTTCTATACACTATCTACAGATGTGTCTTGATGAATCATGTCTTTTTTTTTAAATATTTTATTTATTTTTGATACAGAGCATGAGAGGGGGAGAAGCACAGAGAGAAGGAGACACAGAATCTGAAGCAGGCTCCAGGCTCTGAGCTAGCTGTCAGCACAGAGCCTGATGCGGGGCTTGAACCCAGGAACATGGGATCTGACTTGAGTCGAAGTCGGAGCCTTAACCGACTGAGCCACCCAGGAGCTCCAAATCATGTCTTTTAAAAACACCATTGATAACTCCTAGCATTCAAAGTTCCCCATGATTTCGTTTTAAGCCTCATTTCTCTATTTCTTCCCACTTAGATATTGTGTTTTAACCAAACTGTTCTACTTGATAGCTCATGAACACATTCCATAGTATTTTCCTCTTTGTCCTTGCTTTTCCAGTGGCTCTTTTCCCTATGACTATACAGCCACCTTTTTATCTCTATATCTATTTAATCCTTAAAAAAATAGCCAAATAGAGGTTTATCCAACATGCTCTTGATTTTATCAACCAGGAAACTTTGCATCATTCTTCAGATTCCCATGTTAATTTTTATTTTTTTGACATATGGAACAATAAAAAACACAATAAGATATTTGTGTACTCATCTCTTACGAGGTAGTGAATGTCTTGAAGAAGCCCTCTCATAAAAATATTTGTATATCAGTTCTCAAGATAGTGTTTTGCACATTGAAAGTACTCTGTAAATGTTTATTGAATAATCTCTTTAAGTGTGGTTCAAAGGAAAGTTGTTATTATTAGCTTGTTCTTTGATTCATATAAATTCATCCTCCTACCTGGAAACAAATCATCTAAATTCTGTGTTTTGAACCTATTTTAAACATATGATCTAGGGGATGGCAAGTTTCTCTGGAAAACACTAAACTAAACTGTTCCATCTTTTCAATAAAATATAAATTTCCCATTAAAATGAAAAAAATCATACTTTTAAAGGGTTGAGTCAGATGATATTTTTGAAAAAGTCTTCTAACTGCATAAGTTTAGATAAATTTAAGGAAATTCTCTGATTCTGAGCCTATGCTCTTTTCATTTCATGTCAACTGGAGCATTTTCATTTACTTTAAGCTTTTCTTTCACCAGTCCTGTGATCTCTAAACACTGATTTCAGGGGAGAGGATTCACCCAGATCAAGGCTGTTGAGATGGATGGTGAAGCAGAGGTCAGTGTGTGCAGGCAGTGGCATATCCGTAGTCTTGGAGGAAGAGTAACTCGGTAAGGGGGACTTGGGTGAATACCAGTTATAGTTGAAGGAAGAGGAGGAGATCAAAGGCAACACAAAAAAATTAGATTTACTTATTTATTTTTATTTTTAAAAGTTTATTTGTTTTGAGAGATAAGGAGTGAGGAGGAGAAGGACAGAGAGTGAAGGAGAGAGCATCTCAAGTAGGCTCTGTGCTGTCAGTACAGAGCCCCATGTGAGGCTCAGTCCATGAACCATGAGATTATAACCTGAGCTGAAACCAAGAGCTGGATGCTCAACTAGCTGAGCCACCCAGGGGCTTCCAAAATTAGATTTATTGATTCAGGGATGTCCGGCTGATCACCAAGGCTGAGTTATCATTACTGGACAGTACAAATGTAAGAGTGGGAAATGCAGTGGGAAGTCAAGGTAAATAGGTCTTGGCTGACTATTCACTAAAAATTAGTCTCTATCATGCTACAATCTTTTTTTAATGTTTGTTTTCGAGGGAGAGAGAGAGAGAGAGAGAGAGAGAGAGAGAGCGCGTACGCGCGCGCATGGGGGAGGGGCAGAGAGAGAGGGAGGCATAGAATCTGAAGCAGGCTCCAGGTTCTGAGCTGTCAGCACAGAGTCTGACACAGGGCTCCAACTCATGAACCTCAAGATCATGAAGTGAACCTAAGTGGGACATTTAACTGACTGAGCCACCCAGCTGCCCCAATGCTACAATCTTCAATTGGCATTAAACAGACACGAAGTATCACTGAACTAAAGAGAAGACAATTTTAAATTCATTTCAAGTACTTGCACAGTCTCTAGCTTAAAGTGAATGAAAACATCCTTTGCTACTTGGTCCATGTTAATAGCCTTGATTTGACTGAACTCTTTCATCTATAGGCTACTAAATAATGCCATTTACTTTCCGAAGTTTGGATCCTAATGTCCTCCTTAGTGTATATTCTCTGCTTTCTTCAGAGTGGCATGAGCTCTGTCAATGTAGTCCTTCCTTTTGGAGAGCTGTGGGCTACTTTCCTTTTTTTTTTTTTTTTCCCTTTCTTTTCTTACCTGGGAAACTTGAACCAGGGAATCTCCACTCTTCTTTGGGAAACCTAAAATGTATAATATTGACTGGTTTCACCCATTACAAATGCACATGTTTGTGCTTCCATTTTGTTTTAATTCACTGTCACCCTAATAAAAAATCCAACCAGGGAGGAATTCATTTCTGGAGATTCTATGAAAAATCATCTTAATTGTCTTTCCTAGCTTCTAGGGGTTCCCCATCTTCCTGGACTTATAGCTCCCTGTCAAAGCCAGCAATGTTGTTGATCTTTGTCTCTGATCCTTATTCTCTAAGTCACATCTCCCTCTTACTGATCATAGCCAGGAGTTTCCTTACATTTAAGAACTCGTGATTAGATTGGGCTCACTTGGATAGTCCATGATAATCTCTCTCCTTTAAGGTCCAGCCACTTGAATGAATCAACAACAATTTATTCACATCTCTAAAGTGCCATATTCACTGATTCCACCATTTTCTTCCTACATCTTACATCTCTCTACCAAACTCTTAGTAATTTCATTAGAATCCATAGTGATTCTAATAGCCTCTCTTTTTCAGCACTAAATTTCTTAATGGTGTTCGTTTCCTCACAAATTTTTGCATATTTAACATGAATAATAATCTGTTTAAGAATTATGTTATCCATTCCAGATTGTGTCTTCAAGTTGGAAATTATCTTAAAACTTTAGTCCATGGAGTACAATTGGCAGTTTAAGTATAGAATTTTGATTTTACATTTGTTTTATTTGAGCTCTGTCGTGGTATGAAAATGTGTAAATTCAAACACATGCAAGTAGGCACATATTCTCTAGTCTGCAAGATAGTCTCCACAATCTTCTACTGTCTGATACTCAACTCACTTCATTTGTGCAGACTAACTGCTGCCTTGTTTCTAAGACATTTGAGATTGTGATAGTTAACCTAGTCAACGTACTAAGATACCTTGAGATTTGTTAACATTATTTTTGTTTGAGTATTTCCAGTGATAGGGGCCTTACTGTCTTATAATATAGATTTGCAATCATTGTTGTTTTTTTTAAGCCTCAGTTTCCATATCTATAGAATAACATTTCTAATAATCCGCCTATCTAAACATAAAGGGAAAGAATACATGTAAAACACTTATAAAAGTGGCACATAAAAAGTATTCAATACATTTTAGAGTGGAGAGGGAATAAATGCTGTAAGAGCAAGTGAGGATATTAGTATGCAAAAGGGATAGTAGGGAGAGACGACATAAGAAAGAGTGATATCATATAGTCAGAAGGAGAGATCATTCTAGTTAGAATTTGGGCAAATGCTACAGACAGATCAAATCAGAATAGGGCTAAAAATGACAATTTCAGGCAACAAAAAAACCTAAACAAGGCAATTAGGAAATGGATAAAGGACTTGAATAGACATTCCTCCAAAGAAGATATACAAATGGCCATTAAAATGCACAGAAAAGGATGTTCCGCATCACTGTCACTAGGGAAATGCAAATCAAAACCATAATAAGATAACACTTCACATGTACCAGGATGGCTACTATTAAAAAAAAAAAGGAAAATGAGAAATGTTGGCAAAGATGAGGAAAAATTGGAACTTGTGTGCATTGATGGTCAGAATAAAAACTGTGCAGCTGCTGTGGAAAACAAGTTGGTAGTTCCTAAAAAGTTAAACATAGAACTATTATCTTATGATCCAGCAATTACACTTCTGGCTATGTACACAAAAGAATTGGAAGCAGAACAGATACTTAAATAGCAATGTTCACAGCAGTATTATTCACAATAGCCAAAAGGTAGAAACAACTCAATTGTCTATCAACTGATAATTGGATAAATAAAATCTGGCATATACACATAATGGATTATTATCCAGCCTTGAAAAGGAATGACATTCTGGTAATGTACTACAACATAAGTGTATCTTGAAAATATGCAAAGTGAAATAAACCAGACTCTAGAGAACAAAAATATTGTATGAGTCTACTTACATGAGGTATCTAGAATAGGCAAATTCATAGTGACAGAAAGTAGAAGAGGACTTAGCAGGGGATGAGAATAGAGGAGAAAGGAAGTTATTGTATAATGGATACAGAATTTCTGTTTATGCTGACGAAAACTGGAAATGGATAGTGGTGATGCTTGCATGACACTGTGAATATTCTTAATGGCATAGAATTATATACTAAACATTATTAAAATGGGAAATTTTACATATATTTGCTGTATTAAAAATATACACAGAAATGATCATTGTGCATTAAGATGTTATAGGTGACCTTTCTAGTCACTTTCAAAATTAAGGGCAAGAATCATCAGTTTACAGTGTGCTGTGGGGAAAATGGGAAGCAAGAAATTAGAGTCATCAAGAATAGACTCCTGCATAGAAACTGGGTTCTAAAGAAAAGGGTAGGTAGGGTGATGGCCACAGGGATAATACAGAGTCAAGATACGGTTTTCTTGAAAATATATTGAAATATTTGGATATATTTGAAATAAATATTTATGTGTTGAAGAGAAACTAGCAAAGAGGGGGAAGTTGGTTATATAGCAGAAAGAGAGTGTTAATAGAACCAGGCCCTGAAGAGGTAAACAGGAAAATGAAGGGAAGGAAGTAAAGTTGAGTGGGAATGAATGTAACTTTGTACATTGGGTAGAAGGTTGAGGTAGCTTATGCCATAAGCATTCATTTCTTCTATGAACTAGCAGGTGAGGCTGCTAATGAGAGTGATGCATGTGCAACAAAGGAGACATGTAGTAGTTTGGAACAGCTGCTGAGAGCTGGAGAGGGAGCTGATCAATAATAAGTAAAAGAAATGCTGTTTTTTTCAAGTGTGCAGGAAGTGAGAATTGTAATTTGTTATGTGATTGTGCAATTTTTCTCCATTTGTTGTCAGCAGACTTGGGGAATATTGGAACAGGAAGATGATTGGGTTCACTTTGTGTAGGGTTTTTACGGCAAGGGGAATAGGACACATAGATGAAGAAATTGAAATCCAATTGTGGTGGGAAAACGTTTAAGTAATCAGGGTCCATGCTGATTAAAGGAAGAAATCAAGTGAGGAGGAAAACAGACCAGTCATTGGTAGTTTTCATGGACTAGGCCAGTAGAATTGTTACTTCTTATGAAACTGATGTAGAAAGACCATTGCCTTTAGAAATCAAAAATGCTATGCTCTATATTCAGTTCTGCCAATAACCAGGTATATTGCATTGAGTAAGTAATTTCATATCACCGGGCCTCAGTTTCCTTAATGGTGAAGTGGGATTGAGATCATATTAAATCTGAATTTCCTCCCATTTCTAATATTCTGGGACCATAGGTCAGATGATTTGTCTGATTAGTAATTTTCACAAGTCTCTGGAGAAGAAAACCTTTTTATATAGACCTTATTTTTTTTTTTAACACTGCAAGAGATGTCTCTTTTCCAAAGAATTTGGTACCTTACACACTGTAAGGGGAAGATGTAATCCATATATCAGGCAATAATAAGAGAACACCAGAATTCAAGTGTCCAAGTCACTTATCCCATGTCTGCTCATCAGTGTTGATGTTCCTATTGTCTGAGTCACCTCAGGAAAGCTTAGCTATTTTTGTTAGGGCACCCTGCACTCTGATCTTCTTTTTCCATTGCTTCTTTTTTTTAGTTTATTTATTTATTTTGAGAGAGAGAGAGAGAGAGAGAGAGCGAGCGAGCCTGACTAGGGCTCAGTCTCACAACTGTGAGATCAGGACTTGATCATGACTCTTGAGATCAAGAGTTGGACACTTAACCAACTGAGCCACCCAGACCCCTCTTCCATTGCTTCTTTTTATCTCACTACTTGGTTTGTCTTCTAGTACATTATTGAATAAAGCAGAAGATATTTATCAAGGACTCCATGAGGGGCCCGGCTCCATGCTAGGACACTGGGAATTCAGGATAGTTAAGTCACAGCTGTGTTGCCCTATGAAATTTATATTCTGGGTGGGGAGATAATACCCAAGCATGTGAAATCTTAATAAATAACATAAGGCTATATAGAATTAATGCCAACCTATAAATTAAAGACCAATACACCAGGATTTCAGCAGTTACAGGTCATCACAGATCTTAGGGGCAAGTGAAGTTTGAATTAGGTCTTAAACATTGGATAAAATTTGGCAAGAAGGTTCCCTTGACAATAAATTGGCAGAATTAGGCTTGGTAGTAAAAGAAACTTGCTATGGTCTTGTTAGTAAGTTTCTGCCTCTCTCTCTCTCTCTCTCTCTCTCTCTCTCCCCCACCCTCCCTCCCTCCCCCCACCTGCAATTCATTGACAGTTCCTTTTTTTCAGTTCTCTATATCCAATTTCTTCTCATCTTTCCATAGCTCCTTATACCTTATAGAGGTATCTGGATGGCTTTTGCTGTTTAAAAAGCTGAAACCCCTCTTTAGCATTGGGAGTGAGGTTGTGGAGTCAGCTGCTCAGATTGCCAAGCCACCTGCATTATTGGCTTTGGCAGGTATGCTCAGGAATTTGCTATGTTAAAAACAGCTCCTTCAGTATTTTCAGTATACCTGTTAAGTGTTGACAAGCATCCATTCCAAAATAGCACTTTCTTTTGCCCACACTGTTCCCATGTCATATATAAAAGCATATTACAACAATGTTAAAACTGTACCTGTAGAAAAAGGATGGCATTGATGGCAATGTGAAGCTTGGTGTGTGGTGGGATTACACTCCACGTAAGAGACAAAATTATCACTGGAAAGTGGCTTGCAGATGAGTACAAGACTATGGGAGACATGAGGTATAAGACTTAGTTTAAGGACTAATTGAAAGTTCTTAGAATAGATTAGCTTAACTCCATGCTCTGATGCTGGGAACTGTAAGGCCCAGAACTAGTGTGTGGAAATGATCATCCCTTGACCCTTTATGTCCTCACTGAAATTTAATTCCCCTAAAATGTAGAATGTGTCATATGGAGAGTGAATTTGCCTGCATAGAACTCTTTAGGATACTATGGCAAAATAGAAATTAATTTGAGACAGTGCATAAATGGAGAAATGACAATAAAACTTATGAAGAACTCAATAATAATAATAATAATAATAATAATAATAGTAGTAGTAGTAGTAAGCAAATATATGTTGAGCCCTTACTATGTGTCAGGAGCTATTTTAAGTTTACAAAAGCTATGAGCACCGGGTGTTATATGGAAACCAACTTGACAATAAACTATAAAAGAAAAAAAAGTTTACAAAAGCTAAGGGGTGGAGTATGGGATTAATAGGGGCATATAAACTTATGAGTCTGGGGCCTTACAATGCTATCTACTAGTATTCTTTCTACCTCTCACCTGCCTTTCAGATTCATCTTTCAGGTCCAAGAGTAGTAAGTCTCATTCTTTCAGGGAAAATTTCCTTAACATCTAAAACTACATGGTTCAATATATGTGTGTGTATATATATATATATATATATATATATATATATATACACACACACACACCCCACTAGTTGAATATTTAAATTTAAATAAATTAAAATTAAATAAATTAAAAATTTAATTTATTACTAGTATTGGTCATGTCAAGTATTCATCAGTCACGTGTGGCTAGTGACTATCAAAGTGGACTGTGCAGATATAGGACATTTCACAGATACAGAATGTGCTATTGGACAGCCTTAGCTGCACTATAGATATTCACACATAACTTCTTTCATACTAGTCAATGTACCTAAATTACATGTACAACCACTGTCTTCTCTCTTGGATTATATGCCCCATGGAGTATAGCCTTTCTATCTTCCTAAATGTGATACATTCATCTTCCTGCACAGTGTTTAGTATGTCTGGTGTCTGATGCACAATAATATTTATGACCATTCACCAATGCATAGGAAGACATTAATAACTGCTTAGATGAGTCAGAAAATGTCTCCCAGAAGAGATAACATTTAGACTGAATTTTGAAAGATGAATATGAGCTTGTCAGATTGCAAAGGGAATAGGAAAAGGGGGTAACTTGGAGTGCCTAAAAGAAATAGGAAATTGGCATTATAGATGTGGAACCCAGGAGAAAAATGAGGCCTGCAGATTCAAATTGAGAAGTAGAGTAGTCAACTTCTAGATTTGGTGGAAGCCATGTAGACACATGACAGAATCTGCAGTACAAGAAAAGATGGAGAAAAAATTCATGCACTGGAGAATGCTAACTTTTATGGGATCTAAATGACAGAAAAAGCCAATAAATTCCATTGAGAAGGAGCAAACAGAGGCAAAGGAAAAAGATTTCAAGAAGTAGAAAGTGGTCAGTAGAAGCCATGGAAGATTCAGTGTTGGTCATAGCACACTCTTGCATTCTTTGCACATTCTTTAGCACAGTCAACTCTAATGTTAAAACAATGAAGTCTAGCCATAGATAAACATTTTAAGCACTAGTAGAACTTCCTTCCTATTTTTTCTTGGTCAGATACTACTCTCATATTCTCTCCAGTCAAAAGGAAAGGTCTTACCACTCACTGTCAGGAAGATGTATCTGACAGACAGTAGCTTCACACTGAGTTTCTCCCATGGGCATAAGGATTGTTACTTTGCAGGGATGGGTGTCCAAAATTGAATTTACCCTGTGAAACCTTAAAAGAGAAAGCCAGTAAAACAAGGTTTAGATGCTAAAGGGAGGCTGATTATGGTTTTAATATTGGAATGTCAGTGTCCCAAGTATAGGATGTTTTATCATCTCTGGGCAATACCTAACATATAGAGGAGACTTTTAATATCTGTCACACTGGTAAATTGAATGATTCTAATAATTAATTGGGCTATTCTGTCAGTTAATGAATTGTCTGTCACTGAAAATATTTGAGCAGAAGTTGTATATCCCCTAAAAAGAATGCAGTAGGTGGACTCCATGCATTGGAGAAGATTGACATAGAGGACCTCGATGCCCTTGTAGTCCACTATGCTGTGGTCATTTACAGTGAGACTTGTGATAGATAGAAACTTGAACTTCAAACATATTGTCTCTGAAAGTACAAAGGCATAGGAAAAGGAAAACAAGAAACTGATTTTTCTGGAGATCTGGCATTCATATTCCTCCACCTGCCATCCAGTCACCCAACACATAGAAACTCACCATGACAGAATTGAGTATAAGAAAATAATCCACAGAGTATGTCCCCCAAGTGCATCCTTTGGCTGAGTGCACCCAATCTTGTCTTTGCATCCCAAACAACAGCAGATTGGTAGGGTGAAAACATATTCCAGACCTCCAATACAGCGCAGAAAAATACTAGTGGGATTGATTCATAAATGGGAGCTGTGTCCCAAGTGGTAATTAAAAAAGAAAACAAACTGTAACCACCAGAGAGAAGTCTAATGGTTTTTGCTGTTGCATTTCAGCTGAGTTGAAATTTGCTGTAAGGAATCTGGAAGTATGATAATATTGGAAGGGAAATAATTCTTTAGATGCATACAATTTACTTGTCAGAGTGCTGACAACTCTGGAATTCTATCTTCAGTGCCATTTCCAAATTGTTAGTTAAAGAGAAGACAGGTAAGAGTTCAAAATGAGTCTTATCCTTGACTATGACATCCAGAATACTTATTGGCATACTAAAAAATGTTCTATTGGCATACTTGTCTTAGTAGACAATAGACAAGAGTGAGAGCATGAGTTCTGACAGTTGCCAACCTAGGTTTCACTGGGGCTCAGCTTTGTGATTTTTGGCAAGTTGCTTACCCCTCTCCAAAACTTAATTTCTTCATTTGTAAAATGGGAATACTAATACACATCTCATAGTTGTTGTTGAGAGTGAAATTAATTATTAATTTTATGTAAAGGGATAAGTTTATAACTTGATTCTTGAAAACTATATTTTCAAAGAGCACTCAATATGGTAATTTTCATGAGGATTGGGTAGGTTAAATATATCAAGAATGGGTAACAATATTTTGTGGTGCTCACGGGGAAACTGAGATGTCACCATCAAGTCTAAGAGCTTTACAATGGAACCAAATTTTTGCTAGTTTTGTCCCCCTTTCCTGTTGCCTATTGAGATGACTGGAAGAGCTGATAGCGAGCAAATACCCAACATTATTACTCCTACGGAATTGATGAGTCAGAGGCAGAGAGTAAAGAGCAATCTGCTAAGCTTCTGTGACCCTGAGTCCCCCCTCCTCTGGGGTTATGACTGATTCTTGCTCAGTTTTGCATTATTTCACCATGGAGATAAATATTCTCTGGAGGAAAGCAAGATTTGCTGGGCTTGTTTATTGCTGCAATAACATCTGACAGGTGTTAAGCAGCTGCCTTCTTCCCAGCTGCCCCCTTGTCTCCTGTTATTCTGAGTAAGCCTAGTTGCCCCTAACCCATTTCCACTGTGGATAGGACAATTGCTGCACACCTTGGTCCTTGGTTGACAAGGACGAAGCTATGACAATACTGCCACTTTCCACTGTGACACTATTGTGCAATGTTCATAAACTGAGCTTTGGCATCGAACAATCATGGTTTCCATCTTAGTTCTTGGCACCTACCTACCTTCTCTTACCTTCAACCTCTGCTCCATAAAACCAGGATAATAGCGTCTCATGTTTATAGATATCAGAGAAGATGGTGGCTTTGAAATAAGCATTTCACATTTGTTAGCTTCTAAGATTATTCTTATTAAAAATGTTCTCTAGGCCTTTAAATTTGATTTTGGAACAACCCACTCTAGACTCCAAATAGCCCTGGTAAAAATATAAACTCTGAAAGTTATTTGCTTAGGCTCCTGGCTATCTTCAGATTTATGTATGTGCCTTTCTTTGTAGGCAAAATACCTGGCCAAACTATTGATTGAATGACTCTGTATTCTCTTTTGCTTCATTTATTATTGCTAATGAGTCCATGGGCTAGCTAGGTAGTTTTGGGCATTGCTTAACTGATCACTGCTTAGTTTTTCTAACTTCACTAATGCATCTTCTGTGCATTGTTGTGTTGGTTAGGAATAGAGTGTTGTATCAGGATCTCATTCATGTGGCCGGCCAATAGTTTGGGTGATGTGGAAGACTGAGCTATATGTTTTTTTTCATCCAGCAGGTCACCCTGGCCTTATCCGTATGCTGGTAGACCACTTCCAAGAGAGAGAAGTAAACTACTCAAGGTCTCCCATGGCCTAAGCTTAGAACTAGCATACCATCACTTCTATAGCATTTTATTGGCCAAAGCAAGTCACAGATTCAAGAGGTGAAAACACAGATCTCACCTAATGAAGGGAAGATGTGCAAAAATACATTGCAAAGGGCATGGATAATAAGATGATGTAAACATTTGGGGCCATTAGTTTTTCACATCCTCATGCTAAATTAGTCCTTAGCCCTGGGCACCTGCATGCTTGTCTCAGTAACTGGTACATAAAGCTGAGCTATTAATCTACTGTGTTACATTAAAGGGGCTAAAATTATTATAGTTTTACAGTATTTTAGCAGCCATTTTCATGGCACCAGTGGAAATGACGGTATACATAGTGTTTTGAACAAGTCAGAATGACTGATATTTTCTTCTTTTCTGCTTCTTTTCTCTCACTCTACTTCTACGCCCTACCAAATGTTCTTTGAACTGGGTGATCTACTCTGAAGAGTGTAAAGCAAATGTAGAAAGTGGTAGGGCAAAAATAGGGGAGTAAAACCCCAACTTCTAAAAGTTGTCTGTTCTGTTCGCTCTTGGAATCACCTCATAGTTAAAATAATGTGCAGTTGTCACTTGATACTCAGTTTTGAGAAATAAATCTCCCTTTTTTCCTTCTGTATCTATTGCCAATATTTATTTTTCACCATGGAGCGATGGTTGCACATTTTTTACACACTGAGTACATTTTGTCTTTCTGCAGCATGTAGGCCCACCATGGCCAGAACCTCAGGCATCACTTCCCAGGGGGCCTTTCTGTACATGTCTATGGATGTCACTTAGGTGTCTGGAAATATAAAGAATAGTCAGAAGGAGGGAAAATGTAGAGCAGAGCATCAGGAGGAAAAGTGTGGCTACCAGTCATGAGGAATGATGTCCAAGGACCAGTAAAAGAAAGGCAAAAACATACAAAGAGCTACCCTTGAATGGCTGACTCAACCAAGTGTGAGTCTCAGGGAATCAGGGTTACAAAGTGACATGAAAAGCCAGAAGCATGATTCATACACCCACAGACTTTACAATCTGGTGTACAATTGAGACAAATGCACTATAAAGAACAAAGAATTGTAAGGATGGCCTGGAGTGGCTACAGAAGGCTGACAAACTCTGGGAAGTTTAAAATACAGGTTATTTTCTAAGATGACTCAGAATGCTTGGATCTCAAACAGGAGACAAAGGAGTCAAGGAGATTTCATGTGCTTCCTTAATTTTTTCTAGTTTGCTGATTCAGAGACTAATTGAACTTCAGAGGTGGAGACCTTAGATGTCATCTAGAATAAATGTTTCCTTGCCATCCAATATTTGAAAATGTTGAAAACCTTCTGCCACAAGCCTTTCTCTCAGCCCTTGACTAGGTTGGCAACACTCCAAACCTTATTGTATGGAAAACTGACCATCTGTTTGTGTCTCTGCTGACACACCCTGAAGTAGGGGAAACTTAAGGCTCTTTGGAAGGAGACAGTTCATTTCCCTAGCCAGCACAGACCCATCACCTCTGCTTCAAAGCTTTCATTTCACATCTGAATCAAAGGTTGGCCTAACCATGGAACCAGCCCTTCCCTTCCTTCTTTTTTTCCCTGTCAAAGTGAAAAATGGCTGGGTGGGAGCTCTAATTATGTGGAACATGCTGGCACAATTTTCATGCCCAAGAAAATTGGTATAACCACTGTCCTTGAAGCAGATGAGGTGATGCTGTGGTGACCAGAGAGAGGGGCTGGTGTGGCTCAGCAGTAGCAATACAACCTAGTGTTTGCACAGTGTTTTATCACTTTAAGGAAAATTTACGTGAATCTTGTTCAATTTAGTACTCTAGACTTGATAACTATTATTATTTGCTCTCATTTCTCACATTAATAAACAGGCTTATAGAAGCTAATTTAAGTAAATTAGTAATCAAGATATCTAGAATCTGGATTTCCACCCCAACTCTCAGTTTAGCATTATTTTTACTATAATATATATGTTTTTCTTATTAGCTCATTCTATGATTTTTAAAATTTGTTTGGTAACTTACTTTCTGTAAAAAGTATCCAAAATAAATAAATGGCATTGGTTTTTGTCCTTTTCATAAGGAAACAAGAAAGACTCCAGTGATTTGTCCCATAAAGTCAACTATAACTCGGCCTTTGTAAGAACTTTTTCCTCACAAAATCTGCACTGTGATCCATTTAAGGAATTTTAAGATGTACAAAATAAATCCATGGGAGGGAAAATATTTAAAAATTTAAGCAATTTTCTTCCCATTCTAAAAATATGGGTCTATTGCTTGTTAATGCTGACAACATCTCAGTGAGGGAAGGAGGTCAGGAACACTATTATCTCTCTGTTTTTAAAAGCGAGTACACAGAGAGGAAATAACTTGCCCAAGGACATGGTGACTCAGTCAGTAGAGGAGCCAGGATGAAAACAGCTCTCATTTTTTACTTTCAATACACACCAAGACCATGATCCACATGGGTTACAGAATTATAGCCCTTCACAAACAAGCGCATGTTAGTCAGACATGGAAATAATTATGTCCCTTTCACATTTTGAACAGAAAGTGAACTCTCAAAGATATTGGCAAAAGGAAAGGCAAAGATTCCTAAAGACTTTTTTTTTTTAACTTTTATTTCTAAGTCACAGATGGCTAGTCTGAAAATGGGAAAAAAAACCTTTCCTTGTCTTGTCTCTCAGGCCTGGCCTCACATAACACCTTCTACCACACCCCTGTGGAGAGAAGGATTATACTTTCCACTATTCCCTAGGGTAGATTTTGTTCTTTTAAAATAAACAAACACTTAAAAACTCTTTTTCTTCTAATATTAGCTTTGGTCTTGAACCAGAATTGATTTGGCATTGAGTAACTAGAAAGGATTAATAGCATTTTCAATGAGTGGTAGAGGAGATTCTCTTTTGACAGGATCTTTTAGAATTATTATCCAGCATGATAAACCATAAATGGGACTAATTTTGATGGGGAGAAATAACAACAGGAGAGAGTCACTCATCATCTTTCTTGGTTGAGGTCACCTAATGCTGCCACTGGAGGCAGTTCCCTACATTCCTATTTCTCTAGCCTATGTGCCATGGGCTTGGTTGTGTAATAATAAATTAACTTAAAAAAATCTCACAAAATGGTTGCCTTTTTCAATTTACACAAATATTATAAAGAGTGCCTAATGGAGGCCCTGATTCTATCCTCCCTAGTGATTCTATTTCTCTGATTCCAAATTAAGTCTGCTTTGTCATATGCTGCTAGCAATTTGGATTAAATGGCAAATGAGTTACATGCTAATGTGATTATTTGGTATTTGATGCTCTTCCTGTAACCTGTGCATTTTTTTTATAAGCAATGTGTCATCAAGACTATTTATAGTATAAATTTTTAGGACTAGATCCATAAAATTTTTTATGCTTTTTATTTATTTTTGAGAGACAGAGAGAGACAGCGCAAGCAGGGAAGGATTAGAGAGAGAGGGAGACACAGAATTTGAAACAGGCTTCAGGCTCTGAGCTAGCTGCCAGTACAGAGCCCGAAGTGGGGCTCGAACCCAGGAACCACGAGATCGTGACCTGAGCTGAAGCCAGACGCTTAACCAACTGAGCCACCCAGGCGCCCCTGTAGATCTCTTAATCTAGTGATCCAGGAGATACAATTGTTGAGGGAAAATATGAATGGGCAAGTGGAACTGTGAATTGCCCTCTCTTAGTCTTGAAAGACTACCATATCAAGATACTACAGACTGAGTGGCTTAAGTAATGGAAATTTGTTTCTCACAGTTCTGGAGGCTGGGAAATCCAAGGTTAAGGTGCCAGGAAGGTAGGTATCATTCTGAACCTTCTCTTGGCTTGTAAGTGGTCATCATCTCACTGTCCACTCACATGACCTCTTCTTGTGTAAACACAGGGAGGGGGAGAGCAAGCAAGCTCTCTGGTCCTATAAGGCAACTAATCTTGTCAGATTAGGGCCCCACATTTATGACCTCATTTAACCTTACCTCTTTAGAGATCCAATTTCCAATTACAGCCACACTATGGGCTAGAGTTTCAACAGGGATTTTAGGGGACACAAACATTCAGTTCATAACAAGCCCAGAAGTGCTATAATAAATTCCCAAAGCATGAAAAGACTTGATTCCTAAAGAATAGGCAGAAGTTCCTCCTCATAATGTTATGAAAAGAGCTTCTACTTCAGAACTATACTTGGGGATGCAACATGTATTGATAAATCAAACACTAATTGATAACAATATATTTTTATTACTCAAACTATAATTGTTTCCTTAAATTGTAGAAGAATGTTAAAGGAAAATGTCCCCTAGTTGAAAGTCCTGGCTGAGTCTCCAAGCAAAAGTCAATGCTGTCAAACATTCATGCATTTCAAAGAGTGATGCTAGGCTATCCATGCAGAACTTGCTGAGAGATGATAAGAGTGGTTCTGCAATCTATCATTCACCATTGGTTTAATGATAAGAAAAGTGATGAGAGGGAAGTGATGGGCTAGGGGAGGATTTCTTAGAAGAAAGGTATAGGCTTGGTAGGAAGGTCTGTGCTTATCACCCTCACTCAAGCTTAACAGTTGATGCTTAGGAAGCACCATGTATGGAGATTATCTATAAGAAAGGAGCCAATGGTTTCCACCTGGATTAAATGATGTCTAGGCAAGCCCCTTTCTGGGTTTAAGAGCAAGTGGGAAGAGAATGCTCTTGGAAAGTTTTGGGGAGAACCTAATATTATATCCTAGAATTTGGAGTGTCTGGAGCTTGTCACTTGTCTGCAGTAGCATACCATCAAGAGGCTAGATGTAGCTTCCCCTAATGGCAAAGCAAGGATGAAAGACTACCTTGGAGATGGTATGTTACGCTAGATGATGAGTGTTCGTTCCCAAGAGCCAGGTAGATCTTAATGAAAGTTGGCTGGACTAGAGCCATCCTGAAAGGACACTTTCCTAGAGCACTGCCAGATGAGGGGAGACAACCCCAGCTATAAGAGTTTACATTATTTAGAGCATAAGTGAGGGAGAGTCAAATAGGCCAGACTGAAGGTACAGCCTGTGACCTGGAAGAGAACAGGATCAGAAGTCCCTCAAAGGTAGGAGGTCTCCGAAGGACTTACTATGGATCTCATGACAGAAAGCACTAGCACCTCAGACTTCTTTTTCTCTACTTTCTCATAATCCAGGAGTTTCTGGAGGCAGCTAGTGGGTGAGAGGACATGAGGTTGGAGTGGTTTTCTTAATACCAGAAAATTGCAAATGACTAGAAAAGCTATGGGATCTGCCTGAGATATCACTCATGAGTGTAGATGGGAGGTCCAAAAGAGATGGCTTGGAAAGCCATATGAAAGAAAAATTGTTTTCTGTCAGAGCCCCACCAAGTCCAGACTTCCATAAACTGGTAATACTTAAATTTGTTTGCATCATAGGATATTTTCCTGGAAAGATTTTGTAAGTAAAATTATATGAGGGTAAACTTAGCAATTTTACAATTCTCTTAGAAGAATTTACAACTAAGTCCTCTTCATCTGAATACTTTTATTTCAAAACAAAGTTCTGGAATAAAAGTTATTCTTCAGAAACTTTCAAAGAAAATATAAACCCTTTTCTTATTAAGAAGTGGTTCCACTTGACAATACCCAAAGCTGTGTTTTTATATTATTAATTGTACTGCCCAAGAACCAAATTCCAAATGAAAGATGTAATTTCTCTCTCTCCCTCTGTATACATGTACATACACATATATAATATATATGTAAATATGTAAAAAGTCTGTGTGTGTGTGTATGTGTGTGTGTGTTGACAAGTTAATTTTAGGCTAAAGTTCTCAGTTATTTAACTAAACACTAATCTAGGTGTTGCTATGAAGGTGTTGTAGACATAATTAATATCTATAATCAGTTGACTTTAACTCAGACAGATTGTCCTGGACAATATGCCTGAAAAACTTTATAGTAGGGCTAAGGGTTTGCTGAGAAAAAGGATTCTGTCTTTGACAGCTGCTTCAGCTTGAGCCTGTGAGGTCCAGCCTCTCTGTGACCTGCCTTTCCTGATGGCTAGTCCTATATATTTACTCAGTCAACCACGACAATCACACAAGTGAATTCTTTGTATTAAATCTGTGTGTGTGTGTTTCTATACACACACACACACATATACACACATACACACACACATATATATACACACATATATATATCAGAGGATTCTATGAGTAACCAACCTTATTCCCCAAACCAGCCTTCCTGTAGTTAGGTCTACCCAGGAAAGAATACCATAAAGCCCAAAACAAAACAAAACCAAAAATCAGTGAAGTTAAACAGAGCTTACGCTTGTGTTGAGCGAAAAATTATAATGTTGGTTTCAGTAAACAATTTCATCTAGGTGGCAGTAATATCTAAGATAACTTCAAAAGGATAGTTAAAAGAAGAACTTCAGGTTTTGCAGTTTGGCTTACTGGAACATTTAAAAACTATAGATTTGGAAGTTAATACTAATTTTTTTTATACTTATTTACTGTTGAGAGACAGAGAGAAACAGAGCATGAGTAGTAGAGGGGCAGAGAGAGGGAGACACAGCATCTGAAGCAGGCTCTGAGCCATCAGTACAGAGCCAGAGGTAGGGCTTGAACACACGACCTGGGAGATCATGACCTGAGCCGAAATTGGATGCTTAACTGACTGAATCACCAAGGTGCCCCGGGAAGTTAGTATTATAAAATACAGGCTCCAGGGCCAAACTTTCCAGGCTCACATTTCAGTTCCACTTTTTAGTAGCAATGTGACCCTAGGCAAGTTAGTTCTCTGTGCCTCTTCTATAAAATGGTGATAAAAAATGGTGTTTTATCCACGGATATTGCAGTAAAGATTAAGTGAGTTAAAACATAAAAAGATCTTAGGACAAAGTATGGCAAGTGGGAAGAAGGATATGTTAGTTATTATTTTGTATTATTGTGTTTATTACCATAAATGTACTTAGCTTGAGAGACCACTTGAATTACAACATGCTGTTGGAGTTGAATATAATGTTCTAGAGAATATCCAAATGAAAAAGAAAATAAATTGTTCTACCTGCATATTTCAAAGGAGAAATCTTGCACAATGTTAAGTGTTAAGCTTTTAAAAATGTCAAAAGCCCATTTTCCAAAATGTTGTCCTTTATTACTTTGGTGTATATCTTGTCAACTTAAAGGGCTTTGTCCCTTCCCCTGAGAAATAATGTCAGGTAGTGTTTGCATCTTTTCTGCTTATTATAACCTTCAGGGGTAGCTGGGCATTGCCCAAATCCGTCTTCTCATTGGTATACATATGGAAAAAGCTAGTCTGTATGGTTATTTGTGGATCAATATTTCTCCATTCTGGACAGTTTTTTTAATTTTTAGAATAAATCCAATCCAAATGTGATCTTACTTAAAACTATGAATTATATGGGGTACCTGTTTTGCTCAGTTAGTTGAGGGTCTGACTTCAGCTCAGGTCATGATCTTGCGGTTTGTGAGTGTGAGCCCTGCATCAGGCTCGCTACTGTCAGTACAAAGCCTGCTTCATATCTTCTGTCTCCCTCTCTCCACTGCTGATGCTCTCCATAAAAAAATAAATAAACATTAACAATGTTAAAAAATACTATGAAATATGATTTGGAAGAGTGGAAGTCATTGCCATTTCTGTGGCTTAAATAGCAAGGTTGCCTGGATCTCTGTGATGCTCAAGCATCAAGCATTTGTTGCTCTCCCTCATAAATGGGCATCTACTACAGTGACTGCATGGTGCTATTATGGGTTGAATTGTGTCCCCGAACTGTTGGAGTTCTAATTACCAGGACCTGTATATGTGACCTGATTTGGAAACAGGGTCTTTGCAGATGATCAAATTAAGATGAGTGCATCAGTGTCCTTATAAAAAGGGGAAATTTGGACACACCCACACAGGGCTTGTAAAGACTGCAGTTTTGCTGCCACTGAGCCAGGGGACTTCCAGGAGCTATAGAGAGGCCTGCAAGTGATCTTCCCTAGAGCCGTCAAAAGGAGCATGGCCCTGCTGACAACTTAATTTTGGACTTCTGGCCTCCAGATACTTTTGTGATACATTGAAATGCTTTGCTACAGCAGCCCTAGAAAAGTAGTACAGGATTATAATTTAGGAATCTATATTTTTCGTAGCAAAACCCTTGAGCATTCTGTATTACAAGTTCTATATTAGATGATTTTAAAAATAAGTTATGAGGGACCGAAAATTGTCTAAGCCACATCCCTGGAGGAGTTTATTCCAGAAAGGGAAATTAAAGAGTCATTCAGACTAATAAATATACTGAGCCTTTGGCCTATGACATCTGTATTCAATGTGTCTCCTGTGGATTTGGTAAGTCTGGCCTGTGGCAATCACCTATAACTTATGAGATGTAAAACCCTGTTGGACTCAGACATGACAGGGAAGTGTGCATCATTCATTCATTTCTATTTTGTTAAACCTTAGCATATTTAATGTGCCAATATTCAGAGTAATAAAGATAGAGCTATGAGTAAAAGTCTTCTGGGAAATTGGTAATAAAAATACTTTTGTGAATGATACAGACAGCAATTTCACCCACTCAAATCCAACTGAAAAGTCCTCTTCATAGAGACTAGATGACCCAAAGGCTGTGCAGTTTGACACGTACATATTTCCCCTTCTGTCATAATTGCCCTACTGGCCAGTGTGTGGGGACTGTTTCTTTGCTTTGTTTTTCCCTCTGGGAGCAAAATTTCCTGAGAAAGATGGAGAAAAAACGGCAAAATTGTTGTTTGTTTCAATGTGGAAATGCCATTGTGCATAAAGAACAACAAAAAAAAAATGCTCTGACTTCTGGTACTATCTGTAGTTGCAATTTCACAGCATAAGTTAGTTTAATACATACAGCCAGGGAAGCTTCATTAAATTACACTTATAAAAGTAAAGATGCCCTTGGCTATTGGGATTCAACAGGAAAGGAATTTTATGACTAGATTGAAACAAATCTGAAAAGTGAGGAGGCCTGACTAAACCCTATGTCACCATGCCATTAAAATCACTGTTTGGTGCTAAGTTTCTGAACCACAAGATATGAGTCATGATTTAAAATATGAATAAATGAAGCCTAAAGAATATGGGCTTGCAAAATAATATAGATCAGCTCCCTTTAATGGAAAAATTTAGCTGATATATACTTAAGACTTTTGAATGAGATGTAAAGTCAAATGCTACTAGTGTATACCTACTACTACAAGGACTTAATTAGGCTCAGGGAGTAACACAGGGAAGGATAAGAAAGGCATCTACTCCCTAGAATGTGAATGTCTGTTGAAGAAGTCAGGACACATAATAGTGAAAATGTACCTAACAAAAGACTAGGTAATACATAACCTGAGCCAAATGAATGATCCAGCATATATTCAGTGCTATAGGCATTTGAAAGAAGTACAGGTTGCATTAGTTCAACCATTGGTTCATTCACTATTTCAGTAAGCTAGGAAATATTTTCAGAATGTCTATTATATGCCATGTACTAGTGTAAGTGAGAAAAAAATTGTACATAATATACACATAGCAGTCTAAATTTACAGATCATAGTAACATCCATGACCTCACCTTCTCTTTTGAGTTTCACCTTAACTCTGTTTTACAAGTGGAGAAATTAAGACTAAGAATACTCAAAAAAAAAAAACAACAAAAAACAAAAACCAAGCTAACTAATCTAAATGAGGAGTAGAGCCAGACCTAAAGGTTTGAAGGGCAGATTTCAGAGAAATCAGATCTGGGCACTTCAGAGACCTATGAACTGAAAGTTGGGTAAGTGAGCAAATGCTTAGGATGCTTAGGGTAGTTGGGGGATTTTTATTTTAAGTCTCTTGAGTTTGAAGCAAGATGTTTGAAGGGATGTCCCTATGAACCATCAATTGAGCCTTTGGAGATGTGAGCCTGCATCTTAAGAGAGGAGTCAATGGTAGCTAAAAATTTGGGAGTCATCCTTCTAGAAATGATAGATAGTTCAGGTATTAATAAGAATTATTAAGTTTTCCAGAAGAGAAAGTATTAATAGTTGAGAGAAGGGGCAAAGGTTGCAACCTTGTAAAAAGCTTCTGTTTGCAAGTAAAGGACAAACAAAAGCAGTTACCAGAGACAAGGAGTACAAGGGGTAAAGGTAATCCTGCTTCATCCCACAGGTTGATAGAATTACTTCAGGAGGAAACATGTCAAAAGCCACAGAGAATGTAAGAACAAGGAGAGATGAAGCAAGGGCCTTTGAGGATAGCAAGAAGGAGCTGATTTACGGTTCTACAGGATGTAGGCTCAGTGAAGCAGAGGGAGTTGAACCAGATTATGTAAGATATGGCCAGGTAATGAGCAATGAAAACAAGAGAAATTTATGACCCTTTTTTGTAATATACTTATAAATACCTTCTCTACTCCAAATTTCTATGAATGTGTTTCTAAATTTTCTTACGGTTCTTTTACAGTTTCATCTCTTACACTTAAATTTTATCCACTTGAGTTGTTCAACTTGCTATATGCTGAGATCTAATTCATTTTGTTTCAATATGAGCCTGAGACTCAACACTCTTTATTAAAAAACTATCCTTTTCCCAATGGCTTGAAATGGTATTTGCTAATGTCCTGTTAACATTCAGTTGCTTAGGATTCCCTCCTCACCCCCATCTAGTATTTATAACCAAATTGTGTAGCTTTCTTTTTACACTGTCATCTATTATATTTTACCAAAATTTTGATGAGAATGCATTTATTAAATGCTTTAAAAATAGTATTCCACATTTTTTAATATTCTAAAATGCATTATAGAGCATGGGAAATATCTGTTCCTTGATGCTTGAAGGATCTCACTTATACAACTGTTAGATTCTAGACCTTCCTTGAAATCTAAAAAATAAAGTCCATAGCTATGGACATATTAAGACATTTTATTCCTGTTGAGTTGCCTTAATAATTTATATTTTATTATAAACAATTACATAAAATATTTAGAATTTTTGTTATAAATATTTGTATACCATATTTGTATAAAGTATTCTTTTATAATTTAAAATGTTCCCATGTTTCTTAATTATATAGGCTTTCTTTATAAAAATATTATTGAAGTACAGTATTCATCACAATAAATGTAGCCACCATTTTTCACCATATATTATTACCATATAATAGACTATATCTCCATGCTGTATTTTTTATCCCCTTGGATTATTTATTTTATAACTGGAAGTTTGTGCCTCTTAATATCCTTTACCTATTTCATCCATCCCTGCAACCTACCTCCCCTCTAGCAACAACCAGTTTGTTCTATGTACTTAAGCATCAGTTTTTGCTTGCTCATTTGTTTCATTTTCTAGATTCCACATATAAGTAAGTTATATAGTAGTTGTCTTTTTCTGCTTACTTCGTTTATCATAATCCCTTCTAGGCCCATCCATGTTGTTGCAAATGACAAGATTTCATTCTTTTTTATGGCTGAGTAATATTCCATTGTTTATGTATAACATATATTATATATATGTATAACATATATTCTTTTTCATTCATCTATTAATGGACATGGTTTGTTTCCATATCTTGGCTATTGTAAATAATGCTGCATTAAACATAGGAGTGCACAAATCTTTTTAAATTAGTGTTTCCATTTTCTTAGGGTAAATACTCAGTATCCAGTGGAATTACCGGATCACATGGTATTTCTATTTTTAATTTTTGAGGAACTCTATATTATTTTCTACAGTGGTTGCATCAATTCACATTCCCACCCATAGTGGTTTCTTTTTCTCCATATCCTTACCAATGCTTGTTATTTCTTGTCTTTTTGATACTAGCCATTCTGATTGGTGTGAGGTGATATTACATTGTGATTTTGATTTACATTTCCCTGATGACTAGTGTTGTTGAGCATTTTTCTATGGAAAAATCGAAATCTGTAGATTTCTTTGGGTAAAATGGACATTTTAACAACATTAATTTTTCTAATCCATGAGCATGGTATACTTTTTCATGTGTTTGTGTTGCTTTCAATTTCTCTTATCAATATCTTATAGTTTTCAGAGTATAGGTCTTTCACTTCCTTGGTTAAATTTATTCCTATGCATTTTATTTATTTATTTATTTTTGGTACAATTATAAATGGGGTTGTTTTCCCATTTTCTCTTTCTGCTATTTTGTTATTAGTGTATAGTAATGCAACAGATTTCTGCACATTGATTTTATATCCTGCAACTTTACTAAATTTATTTATGAGTTCTAACCATGTTTTGGTGGAGTATTTAGGCTTTCCAAAATATAGTATCATGTTGTTTGCAAATAGTGACAGTTTTACGTCTTCCTTACCAATTTGAATGCTTTTTATTTCTTTTTCTTATGTGATTGCTGCAGATAGGATCTTCAGTACTATGTTGAATTAAAGTAGAAAGAGTGGACAGCCTTGCCTTATTCTTGGTTTTAAAGAATAATCTTTCAGTTTTTCACCATTGAGTATGTTAGCTGTGAGTTTTTCATATTGGCCTTTATTATGTTGAAGAATATTCCCTCTAAGCCTATTTTGTTGAAAGTTATTATCATGACTAGATGTTGTACTTTGCCAAATGTTTTTATTTTTTTGCATCTAGAAATTATCATATCGTCTTTATCCTTTCTCTTGTTAATGTGAGGTATTGCATTCATTGATTTGTGAATACTGAACTACCTTGCATCTCTAGAATAAATCTCACTTGGTCATAGTGAATAATCTTTTAATGTATTGTTGGATTTGGTTTGCTACTATTTTGTTGAGGAGTTTTGCATCTGTATTCATCAGAGATACTGGCCTATAGGTTTTGGGGTTTTTTTTTTGTTTTTTTGTTTTTTGTGATGTCTTTGGTTTGGGTATCAGGGTAATTCTGGCCTTGAGTTTGGAACATTTCTTCCTCTTCTATTTCTTGTAACAGTTTGAGAATAATAGGTTTAAACTTTCTATAAATATTTGGTAAAATTCACGTGTGGATCCATCTGGTCCTGGACTTTTATTTGTTGGGAATTTATTGATTACTGATTCAATTTTATTATTAGTAATCAGTCTATTCAAATTTTATATTTTCTTGATTCAGTCTTAGAAGATTTTATGTTTATAGGAATTTATATATTTCTTCTAGGCTGTCTAATTTGTTGGCATACTTTTTTATGTTATTTTTATAGTATTCTCTTATAATTCTTTGTATTTCTGTGGTAGTGTTATTTCTCCTTGTTCATTTCTGATTTTATTTGAGTTCTCTGTTTCCTGATGAGACTGGTTAAAGATTTATTAATTTGTTTATCTTTTCCAATAATGAGCTCTTGGTTTCATTGATCCTTTCTATTGTTTTGTTGTTGTTTTTGTTGTTTGTTTTTTGTTTTTGTTTTTGTCTCTATTTCATTTATTTCTGCTCTATATTTATTATTCCCATTCTTCTACTAATTTGGGGGGCTTGTTTGTGTATCTTCTTCTAGTTATTTTTTGTGTAAGTTTAGATTGTTTATTTGAGATTTTTCTTATTTCTTGAGGTAGGCCTGTATTGTTGTTAACTTTCTTCTTAGCATTGCCCTGGCCTCATTCCAAAGATTTTGGACCACTGTGTTACCATTTTCATTTGTCTCCATGTATTTTTAAATTTCCTCTTTTATTCATTCATTGATCCCTTGGATATTTAGTTCATATTTTTTGGCTTCTACATGTTTGCATTTTCCAGTTTTTTCTTATAATTGATTTCTAGTTTTATACCATTGCTCAATATAATTTCAATTTTCTTAAATTTATTGAGATTTGTTTTGTAACCAAACATGATCTATTCTGGAAAATGTTCCATGTACATTTGAATGTGTATTATGCTGTTTTTGGATGGAATAGTTTATAAATAACTGTTAAATTCCCCTGCTCTAATGTGTCATTCAAAGCCTTTGTTTCCTTGTTGCTTTTCTGTTTGGATAATATATCCATTGTTGTAAATGGGGTGTTAAAATCCTCAACTATTATTGTATTACCATCAATTTCTCCCTTTCTGTCTGTTACTAGTAGCTTGATATATTTAGATGCTACCTTTTTGGGTGCATAAATATCAACAACTGCTATATCCACTTGTTGAATTGATCCCTTTATCATAGTGTAATGTCTTTTGTTTCTTGCTATAGTCTGTGTTTTAAAGTCTATTTTGTCTGATCTAAGTGCTGCTGCATGGATTTTTTGTTTGTTTGTTTGTTTCCATTTACATGGAAATTCATTTTCCATCCCTTCACTTTCAGTCTTTAGGTGTCTTTATGTCTAAAGGGAATCTCTTGCAGGCAGCACATAGATGTATCCTCCCCTTTTTTATCCTTTGTGCTATCCTGTGTCTTTTGATTTGAGCATTTAGTCCATTTACATTTTATTATCAATTGGTATATATTTATTGCCATGTTGTTAATTATTTTCTGTTTTCTTTTTTTCTTCTTTTGCTCTCTTTCCTTGTGGTTTGATGGCTTTTAAAAATATTATCCTTGAATTCCTGTTTCTTTATTTGTGTGTGTGTGTGTGTATATTACAGATTTTATTTGTGGTTACTGTTGAGTTTGTAAATAATGTCATATGTATAGTCTATATTAAGTTGATGGTTGTTTAAGTTCAAACACAGTCTAAAAGCACTAAAATTTTACTCCCCTCTCCACCTTTTATGTATTTGATAACATTTTTCTTTTTATTTTGTGTATTCTTAGACTAATTTTTGTAGATACAATTGATTTTTCTACTTTTGCTTTTTAACTTCCGTACTGGCTTATAAATAATTAACCTATTACCCTTACTATGTTTGCTTTTATCTGTAAAATTTTTTCCTTTCATAACTTTCTTTTTAGTTATGGCCTTTTCATTTCACTTAAAGTATTTTCTTTAACTTTTTATTTTTTTTTAATGCTGGCTCAGTGGTGTTTAACTCCTTTAAGTTTTGCTTGTCTGGGAAACTCTTAATCTCCTTAAATCCTGAATGATAGTCTTACTAATAGAGTATTCTTGATTGGAGATTTTCTCCATTTATTTTTTTTAAAGTTCATCTTTACATTTATTTTGAGAGGGAGAGGGAGAGAGAGGGAGGAGAGAGAGAGAGAGAGAGAGAGAGAGAGAGAAAGCCTGAGTGGGGAGGGCAGAGAGAGAGAGGGAGAGAGAGAATCCCAAGCAGGCTCCATGCTGACAGCAGGGAACCTGACATGGGGCTTGATCTCATGAACCAAGAGATCATGGCCTGAGCCAAAAATAAGAGTCAGACACTTAACTGACTTAGCCACCCAGAAAACCCAGTTTTCTTCTTTTAGCACTTTGAGTATATCATGTTACTCTCTTCTGGCTTGTTTTTGTTGAAAAATCAACTGATATCTTTATGAGATTTCCCTTGTATATAATTGTTTTCTTTTCTCTTGCCGATTTTAAGGTTCTCTCTTTATCATTATTTTATGCCATTTTAATTATTATTTGTCTTAGTGTGGAATTCCTTGGATTCATTTTGTTAGAGGCTTTTTGTGCTTCCTGGACCTGAATGTCTGTCTCTTTTTCCAGGTTAGGAAAGTTTTCAGCTATTATTTCTTCAAATAAGTTTTCTGCCCCCTTCTCTGTATCTTCTCCTTCTGGGATCTGTATAATGAAAATGTTATTATGCTTGATGATGTCACAGAGTCCCTGTTCTCATTTTTTATTACTCTGTTTTTCTTTTAACTATTGAGGTTGGTTGTTTTCTATTACCTTTTTCCCAGATCACAGATCCATTCTGTATCCTCTAATCTGATTCCCTCTCGTGTAGTTTTCATTTTAATTATTGTATCTTTCAGCTCTTTTTATATTTTTTGTACTCTGTTAGGTAGGTCAGCTATCTTTTCCAGTCTTGAAATAGTGGCCCTATGTAGAAAGGTACTGTGGTGCCCTACAGCACAATACCTCCTGGTCACCAGAACCAGATGCTCCAGGAGTGTTCCCTGTGTGCCATCCTATTATAATTGAGCCATAATTGCCTTTAGCCCAGCTGGCTATAATGACTCAATTTGCCTGCTGTGGCATACTGGACAGAGTTTATTTTATGCACCCACTGTGAGCTCTTTGGTGGGAGGGGCCAGCATTCAGTCTGTCTCCAATTTGCTTCTACATCTGGAGGTACACTAAAGGGCAGGGCTTACCACCATACAGTCAGCTATTAGGCCCACCTGCAGGAACTATGGGTGCACTGGTGTGTAAGGTTTTCTTTTCTCTTCCCAGAGTGAGAGTCACTTTGACCCCAGCTTTGGCTGCCTGCTAGTGTGGTGGGGCAGGAGCTGCTTTAAAGGGATGCCTATCTAAGCCAATGGGGTCTATGAGTGGGTCTGATGGGGAATGGCACACTGTACTGACAGGGTAGATGAAGAGTGTTATAATTGGCTCCTGCAGCCTACTTTCTAGGCTGGGGGAAGGGATGAAAAATAGGACCTGCCAACACTCGTGTTCTCAGAGAAATCTCTTACAAATCTCTGTCCCTCTGGCACACATTCTAATATTAGTCAATAAATCTTCATGTGTACCCTAGGAACTTTTCAAACTGCTGCTTCTGTGCTGTCTCAGACCCAAGTTATTTAGTTTGCTAGCTCTTTAAGAGTGGGGACTTAGTGTCTTGTTGCTACTAGCTTTCCTGGAGTTAAGCCACATTGATTTTCCAAGCCAGACATTATGGGGATTTTTCTTCCCAGTGAAAGTTTCCAAGGCCAAAGGTGCTCAGTATGGGGTCTCATTGTCTTGCTCCTCCATGCTTGTGATGTCCCTCCTTCAGATTTTTGGAGTTGGTTGCATAAATGTAGTTGTTGCCTCCATGTGTTGTAGAATAAAATGAGCTCAGGATCCTCCCATTCTGCCATCTTCTCCAATTATGCTTCCCCATTAATAATTATCTTTGTGTTTTTTCTCTTCTGCTAAATTTATCAAAGAGTATTAGTTTTTACAAAGAACCAACTTTTGAAATTTTAAAATAAACTATTATTTTCAAATGTATGCACTTATTTTAATTATTCTAAATTTTCCTTCTCCAACTTTCTTTAGGCTCTGTTTTGTTTTTCTTCTAACTTTTTTGAATGAATACAACCTCGAAGTTTGCCTTCATAAATACATTTTCTCATATATCTAAAGTTTCCATTTTTATTTTTATCCTCATTATTTCTAAGTAAGTTTCTCCAGTGATCGAAAGTGCTGATGCATTAAATTGTGTCACAAGAATTGTGTTGTCTTCAGAAAATTTACTGAAAGGCTTTTTCTTTTTTTATGCAGTCAAGTAAAATGGTACTTAGGTAATCTTTTTAACTTAGATACTTGAAAGATATTACTGGTAAATTATTTGGACCTAAGTACTTTTTAAAAGGTAATTTTTGTAAACTTTATGTTAGTGTGTAAAGAGTTCATAGTTGACTTAAACAATCTAAGAGTCTTGTCTTTAAAGTGGGAGTTTCAGGGCACCTGTGTGGCTCAGTCAGTTGAGGGTCTACATCTTGATCTCAGGTCATATCTTGATCTCGGAGTCATGAGTTCAAGCTCCACACTAAGTAGGCTCCATACTGGGTGTGGAGTGTACATAAACAAACAAAGAAACAAATAAATAAAATGGAGGTTTCTATTTTTTATTTCTCTAAGTGATATGTTTGATGTTTCCTGTCTTATGTTAAGTATTGTTTTTGTTTTTGTTTTGTTGTTCCCTTATTTGCTTTTTTAATGCACCCATTCTTTTTTATGGGGTTTTTACTATTTTAAATGATTTTTTATATTATTATAAACTTCAAATTCAGATATTTTAAAGATTTCCACTATGTTTTACATTTGACTAGTAGCTATACTTTTGTTCATTCAAAACTATGCCCTGAGTTTTTTTTCTAATCATCAAAATCTAGGGCAATTATATCTTTTAAGTTATTTTTCTATGTTAGGTGAGGAATTTTCATCTTTTATTATTTTTAACATATTTTATGCTTTACTCTAATTGTTGCAATTTAACTATTTTTTAATCATTTCCATCTTTTCTTTCAGAAATTTTTTTCTTACTTTGTGCTTAGTTTTACTTTATTTTTGATAATCATTTAAAATCAACTGTATTTTAGGTTGGTTTCATTATCTGTTAATCTTTTCTTTTTTTATTATTATGACCGCCTTATTCTTTATTTTTAAATTTGGATTTATCTATTGGCAGTATATTTTCAAGCAATTTCTTTTCAAGATTTTGGATGGTACATTTTTCTCAATATGTCTGTATTTTGTAATAACTTTCTATTTCCTTCATGCCTGAACGACAAGTTGGCTTAGCATAACATCTTTAGCTCACCAACTTTTTTCCTTCAAAATTCTGTGGTTTATTTTTTCATTGTCTCTTGGCATTTTACCTTGCAAAAGAATAGTCTGAAGCCAACACAATTTCAATTTCTCTGTTAGTAACATGTGTTTTCTGGAGGCTTTCTTGTTAGATGGTTTTGTTTATTCTTGTAAGTCCAATATTTTATTACTCTTGGATTTCTTTTCAATAATACTCTAAACCCCTTTCAACCAAACAGTTGTGACAGTTGTGTCCACATTTATTTTATCTCCAAGTCCTGTTGATTTTTTACTTCTATTCATCTCTGAAATCTTCCTTACTCTCCTCTGCTACTCTTCAAGGTAAACAAAAACAAAAACAAAACAAAACAAAAAAGCCACTGTTATCTCTTATCTGGACTCTCACCGTAAGAACCTCTGACTTGCTTCTTTAAAAAAACCTCCACACTGTAGTCAGAGAAATTATTCTAATCCCCAAATTCATATTTGTTCACCTTATATATCTGCTTAAATGACCTCAATGGCTTTTGAAGAAATAGCAAAACCTCTAACATGTATTTGCCACAGAAATTTTCACACTGCAGGTGGTGATCCATTGATGACTTATAAAATCAATTTGTTACATAGATTATTAAAAGATTATTATATACATGAATACACATATGTGAATTTATCTGTATATACCCATGTAAAACATATATAATGTACATAAATCTAAACAAAAGATTTAATCAACTGTTGTCTAATCTATATGTCCTATTGTATTCTGTTCTATTTCATGGTGTTTTTAAGGTTTTTTAAAAATATTTATTTATTTTTGAAAGACAGAGAAAGATAGAGCACAGCCAGGGGAAGCACAGAGAAAAAGAGAGAGAGAGAGAGAGAGAGAGAGAGAGATTGAGAATCTGAAGCAGGTTCCAGGCTCTGAACTGTCCACACAGAGACCACTGCAGGGCTTGAACCCATGAACCATGAGATTATGACCTGAATTGAAGTCTGATGTTTAACTGACTGAGCCACCCAGGAACCCCTCATAGTGTTTTTTTAATGCATTCATCAATTAGCAAATTGATTTCTATATATGTATATATGGGTATACATACTGGACTATGGTGTAAAAAGTATTTCTTACTGAAGGCTATAGTAAAAAGATGCTTAAGGTCTCTGACCTGCAGTACCCTAAATGGTCTAGCCTCCACCTACCTCTCTACATTGTCATCTTACACATGTTCCTCTTGAGTATCTTGGCTCCATTGGCCTTCCTATGGTTCCTAAACCATGCTATGCTCACTCTTACTAAAAGGCTTTACATATGCTATTTCTCTGCTTGGGTCAGTTCCCTGGTTATTTCTTAGTACCTCCCAGACCTCACATAAAATTTGACTTCTTTAGGGAAACCTCTGACCTCCTGACTAAGCCAAATCCCTCATCACATGCTCTTATACACTACATGCTTTTGACTTGGTTGTAATCTTTATCATACGATTATCTATCTGTCCCTCCAATTACCCACAAAGATAGGAATGGAGCACATGTTCCTTTTTGTTTTATTTATCCTCAATGTATTTTGTAGAATAGACACCCAATAATTATGTAAGTAATAAATGAATGTATATTCACATATTATTTTGTTTTAGTTTGGGAAGATTGTTTTTCACTGTATTTTTGGTTACTGCTTTGTTTCTAACTTCTTGCTTCTTTCTACTCATAACTTTCTTAAGAACATCTAGACTTCTTATGATGGATACAGTCCTTCCATATTGACTCAATATTTTAGTATTAACTATTCTCTTTTGCATTCTGAAATACCTTCTCAAATTGATTCTTCTCAATGATGAATAGATTTAAACAATGCAATTTTTTTGCTGTCTCTACTTTTACTTGTTGCATATTTAAATTTCTTACTTGAACTTGCTATAATATCTCCTATTTTTTTAAGTTTATTTATTTTGAGTGAGACAGAGACAGTATGAGTGGGGCAGGGTCAGAGAAAAAGGGAGACAGAGAATCCCAAGTAGGTGGGGCTCGAAATCGTGAATTGTGAGACCATGACCTGAACTGAAATCAAGAGTCAGATGCTTAACTGCTGAGCGACCCAAGAGCCCCTCATTCTCTTTTTTAAAAATTACTCTTTTTTTAGTTTATTTTTTGAGATGGAGCATGCAGGGGAGGGGCAGAGAGCAAGGGAGAGAGGGAATCCCAAGCAGGCTCTGCACTGTCAGCACAGACCCTGATGTGGGTCTAGAACTCACAAACTGTGAGATCATGACTGGAGCCAAAACTCAAGTTGGATGCGTAACTGACTGAGCCACCCAGATGCCCTGCCCCTCATTCTCTTATCTTTAAATCTCAGTCTGGTCACTCCTTAGCACTTTCTACTATTGCATCATATAAACCATGTCTTCTTTTACCTTACTGAGGAAACCAAGCATTTTTCTAAAAATTTCTTCTGGTTTTTATCATAACTTAGTATTTAACAATCATTCTTCTTGGACTAAGGAGGATGGGATTGTATTCATTTGAGCTTCAAAAACATTCTTTTTCTTTTTTCTTTCTTTCTTTCTTTCTTTTTTTTTTTTTTTTTTGGCTACATAATGTGTGTGCTACTCACTGCACACTTGGGAATTGTAGATTCTTAGATCTCTAGTTGTAGGACAGTGTAATATACAAAATGCCTAGCCCCAAAACAAGGTTCTATTGGCATCAGATGGAAACTCTTCCATTTCACAGTCTATTTCTCTGATGCACATTATAATTTCTCAGTATTTTTATAGACTTATTGAATAAGAGTGTAGAGAGAAATGGAAATTCATATTTTGGCTGATTCAAAAATTTGGCTTAACATTGCTAGTGAAACCCTCAGATTAACGAACAGAGTGGCTCTCTGAGCTGGGGAATAGACAATGGGGTGTGCTAAAGTCTCTTTTCTGCCTATTTTCAAGTTGGCAAGTTCATTATGTTTAATGAAGTAAAACATGGATAGTTGAGTGCTTATTTTTGAAATCAGTTCATTGTCTTTGTAGTTATAATTTCTTACATATGAATGCAACAGGTTAACTAGCAATCTTAGTTTCTATAGTGTTTGTTTTCTCTATTTAATGTTTCAATTTATATTATGCAATAAAATTAAAATTGTGACATTGACATCACAGATCAACTACTCTTTTGTACGAGGTTTACAGATTGAATATTTTTAATCTGAGAAGATAAAGGATTCAATTTCGGTATCAGGCAGGAAATTATATTTACAATCTCTTAACGATTAGTTGTTTAAACCAGCTTGGGAATGCTTCATTATCCCATTTGGGGTAGATGTTAACCAAGTCTATATCAAAAGATCTTTTCTTGAAAATATTTTTATTTTATGAGACTGATGATACATTATAGTTATATATTTTCCACTCCCTTCAGCTGAGGGGCTTATGGAATCTACAAAATATAAAGAACTTGTTTTGTACTATGAAGCCATAGAACTGCTAATAATCTCCTTTGTACCTTTATTTACCTGAATTCCCCTAGATAATAACATTTCTGGTGTTTAAAATTACCGTGCTTGCAGAAGGAAAATTTCAGCGGTGGTGGTTATTATGTCTATTGCCTTGGATTGTGGTGATAGTTTCACAGATGTATGCATATTTCAAACCCATCAAATTATACACATTAAATATTCATAGTTTTTAGTACATCAATTATATCTCAGTAAAGCTTTTAGAAATAAATTAAATTGCCAAGTTAACATTTTTCTCCAAATAGTCTTTGGAATATCTGATATAATGAGAAATTTTTATTGTTATGCATTTGTTTATACATAAGCTATATAGATTCATCACCTAGTTAATAATGACTGGGTATATAAAATCTTTTCTGTTTGGGTTTTCTTATTGCTTGCTATGTTTGTCATCCTGAGTCTTGGGCTTTGATATCCCAGAGTTGTCTAGTTTCCAATGGATACTTATACTTCTATCATTTAAAAAAAATATTACCATGAGTGACAGTTTCCCAAAATATTTTTACTTATTGTTGTTGCTAATTATTGAACTTTTCTGTTTAGATATTTTAGAAACAGAGATGAGTCTATTTAGAAACTTTATGAGTCACTGAGTGATTTAAGTAAAAGTGAATTTAATAGCTTTAGGGAAGAAACTCAAAGGAAAAGGAAAGATTATGTTTTCTCCCCACAGGCATTGTTAAATCAAGATATAGGATAGCCAACTTTATTTCCCTAGAATAGGTATGGTCAACAGTGGTTTCAGCCTATCATCTATCTATGTATTTAAAAGTAACATTCTCAGGATGCCTGGTGACTCACTTTGTTAAGGATCCAACTCTTGGTTTCTGCTCAGGTCATGATCTCATGGATCATGAATTTGAGCCCTGCATTGGGCTTCATGCTAACAGTGAGGAGCCTGCTTGGGATTCTCTTTCCGCCTCTCTCAGCCCCTCCTGCACATGCTCTCTCTCTCAAAATAAATAAATAAACAAACTTAAAAAAAGTATCATTAAAAGAAACATTCTCCCCCTACAGAAAAAAAGTGCTATTAATTCTTTTATTATTAATTTTTAGTGGCAGTGATAGAAATTGTCATTCCATCCTTGTTAGCTTATGTCTGTTAAACTGTTCACTCTAATAAATATGTGATGACACAGTTTTAGCAGTGATGATGAAGTTCAGATTAAGTTTTAGAATAAAATCATTACATACTTTAGCACTTCTAGGTGAGGCTACTACAATGAATTGATTTAGAATATTAAGTAATGCTGACCTCTTAAAAATATATGTGAAATTACATTTAGATTATCACAGAGATTGCATTTAATACTGTAAAGTTAATGTGATGAATGAGTTTAACAACCTAAGTTTCTTTTTCATCCAACACTGCAGAGAAAGGCCTGGAGGGAAAAATGTGTAAAGTGATCTAATACAGTCAGATTTCCTATGGATGAAAAGTTGAATGAACCATTGACATAGCTTATATTACCTTCTAGCATTATGGTATTATATAATAATATCTAATTAATGCCTAATATAATCTTCAGTTGTATATTAAATTTATTCCATACAAAAAGTAATTGAATCCTATCAATCAGTGCATACATATTGAGACTTACTACATTAATGTCTTCTGGAAATTGAATTGAGAAATGTACAGTTGTCTTATATAGGTTCAATAGCTCAAAAGCTCCTTTTGTGAGGTCATCTAAAAATGGGTGTGTATCAAATTATTTTTTTTCTATTAGCCTGGATTCTAAAGAAGCCTGAGAGATTTGGCATAGGAGAACTGCTTCTATGGGCACTTTAGAGATTATATATTTTCATTTACTTTCCCTCTTGCCATATCCTGAGAAATAATATTTAGTAAAAAAATGTGATCAAAAGTGCTATCAGGCTAAACAAATATCCATTTATTTACTTCTTGGGGTTTGGATTATAAAGTCCTATAGTACTAGGGTTACTGATTAGGTCTTTACTATTCTGGAATTTTTCAGTTTATTGATTTGGGCTGAAATAAAGCATCATAGCACAGTTATTTTATTGGGAGAACTAATGGGCTTCATATTTCATTCCATCTAAGCAATAGGAGGATTTGAAAAGGAGTTAGCTGAGGAATCAATTATGATCTATACTTGAAGACAGAGATATTTAACGAGAGTCTACATGAAGTATAGAATGACCAACCAGAAAGAAACTTAAAAAACATCTGGAGGAATAGATTGTCTTTGAAGTACTGTCACATCAGAGTTCACAAATGGGGCAAAATTCCCAATCCAATGTATACTGAGTCAAACTGAACAGGATAACACAGTGTTCAGAAACTTCATGGGGTAACAATAATATTACATCGCTTTTCTGATTTAGATCTTATATACTGTTCAGTTTTGTCTTTTATTTAAGGTTTTATTTAAGGATTTGTTTATATATTTATGAATTATTATTCTTAGAAAGACATAAAAAGGATCATAAATATACCTCTCTGTAACAGTTTTTTATAGAAATATAAAGGGCCTAATAATAAGGATTTGCATTTTGGGTGAAACTCATAAGGAGTCTTTGGAATTATAACTAGGTGTTGGTTCTCAGTACTAAATACTATGGGATTAGGGTAACTTCACAGACTAACAACAGCCCTCAGCCAGAAAATTCTGAGGTTCTGGCCAGTTCTAGTCAATATCTTTTCATTTACAGGAGACTACGTGGGAGAAAAGTGAGGAGTTGAACGACAGTAAGAGTTTTCCTTAGAGGTGCTATCATGCTGAAAGCTAGACAAGTTTTTTCAGGCATATTCCAAAAGCTGACAATTGTGAGATGAGCTTCCTAACTGTTGAATGAGAAGGTTTAGTGATATAAAAAAGATCTGACTCCCTGAGAAACAAAAGAACTTGATATCTTGGTCAGAAAGAATCAAAATGCCAAGGAGATTATGTAGCTGATTCCCTGAGGCAATTTGAGAAATTATATAAATCTAAAAGACATAACGGTAGCCTTTTCAACAAGTAGAATATTAGTATCTGGATTACTAATCTGTAAAGATTAGACCACCCATAGACAGGAGAAAATAGGTAGACCAGTGGAGTTTTTCTTCTCTTTTGTAAAAGACATACCTGAACTTTGAACCAGTCTAGAGGCTTCCTCATTTCACACCTGAAGAAAGCCAGAACCGCTTGCCATGAACAGGCCCAGCAGGTATCACCTAGTCTCTTGCAAATTTCTATTTCTTTACTCTTCAAGTAATTTTGAGAAATTCATCTCTCTCAGTCCACTAATGTTCAACTCAGGGCCCTGAATATTTAAATGTATTTTTTCACTCCACTTTGGCTGAGGATCAAAAAATCTTTTGGCCAGTGGTACAGCTGAACTTTTTTTTTTCTTATTCAGGGAATAAAAATTTAAGTATCCTTTCAACTCAGCTTCATTCTTCATCTAACCTCTCTTGGCTAAATGAGCACAGCAGAGGCATGCTAACCGGGGAATTTCACCTTCATGGATTTTAGAAAATATGCAAATAATGCAAAAATATAAAAAGATGCAGAATACAATAGTACTACTCATGCTTGGGTTTACAACAGCAGCAATAAAAGAAATGGTAAGAAAATGGATTCTAATGTCAGAGGTGAGCTCAATGACTGCTTACCATCTTTTTTTTCCCCTTCTGATGTAGCATTTATGTGTAGTGAAATGCACAAATCTTAAGTGAACATTTGTGAGTTTTGACAAATGCACCACCAATATACTATTCACTTTGCTGACAAAGAGTGGGAGGTTTAGAAATATTCATCAGCATTAGAAAAAGGAAAAATGCCCTTGGTTATTACTACATACACATTAGACACATTAATGACACATCAGTCAGTCACGCTTCAGAAGGGTAACTAACTCTCCAAAATCCTTTATTTAATAGAATTTATCATTACCCCAGAAATTTCTGTCATGTCCCATTACAATTAGTTAATGACCTAGCCCACTGCTCAGAGGCAACAACTGTCATAATTTTTTTCACTATAGAATATTTTTGCCTCTTCTAGGATTCCATAAAATTGGAGTCATATGTACGCTTATGTGTAAGGCTTCTGTATTAGTTTGCTAGGGCTGCCATAAAGGATACCACAGACTGATGGTATACACAACAGAAATGAATTTAACACAATTCTAGAGGCTAGACATCCAGTATGCAGGTGTTGACAGATTTGTTTTTTTTTCTCTTTCTTTGGTTTGCAAATGACCACATTCTTGCTGTGTCCTCTATGGTTATCCCTCTGTTTCTATGTTTGTGTCTTAAGTTCCTCTTATAAGGACACCAACATATTGTATTAGGGCCTACACATACAACCTCATTTTACCCTAATTACCACTTGAAAGACCCTATCTTTAAATTTAGTCACATATTGAGGTACTAAGGGTTAGGACTTCAATATTTAAATTTGGGGAAATACAATTTCGCCCATAACAGTTTCTTTTAATAACAAAAATGTTTCTAAGGTTTATTCATATAGTTTGTATCAGTAGGTTGATCTTTTATATTCCTAAGTAGTATTTCATTATGTGAATATACTACAGTCTATTTATTTTATTAATGGACACCAAGGATGCTTCCAGTGTTTGGTTTTATGAATGAAACAACTTGAGCATTGTTGTACAAGTCTTTTTGCAAACTTATGTTTTCATTTATCTTGGCTCAATATCTAGAAGGGGAATTGTTGGTCATAGGAGTAGATGTAGGTTTAATTTCACTGGAAACTCCTAGAAAATTTTCTAAAGAGAGTGCATGATTTTACATTCCTACCATCAATTTATGAGACTCCAGTTGTTCTAAATCCTTATTAACATTTAATATTATCAGTTTTTACATTTTAGTCATTCAGATGAATGTGTAGTGGATCTCATTGTGGCTTTAATTTGCATTTCCCTCCAGTGACATAGAATATTTTTGCATGTGCTTATTGGTTATTTCTATGCTAGACTATTTTAATATACATTTAATAAGAGTACCTGGAGACTTTAAGAAAATACCTATCTGAAGCAAATGTTCTTAATGTGTCCATCATCTAAAAAGTCACTTCTTATATTGCACCTGATGTTTCTGACCTGATCAAGGTCATATATAATCCCATATGTGACCTGAGTAAAAGCAGGTATAAATTATCTAAGGGTATGGCATTGACCTTGAAGAAAATGAACTGAATATGTGTTTGATTCTATATTTTTATGTTTCTTAGTGCTCCATAAAATAATAATAATCTGAGAATGGGAGAAAGAAAAAAAAGGCTCTTTTCTCTGTAATTAAAATTGGCCTAGATCACAACTGGACAGGCAGTTGGAAAACTATGATGTTAGATCGCTATCTTACTCCACTCACAAATATAAATTCCAGATGGAGAAAAAAATCTATTTTAATTATTTTAAATCAAACACATACTCATTTTTTATGAAGTCAAATATTTCCTAAGAGTTTATAATGGAAATATTAGTTCTTCTCCTTTCTTCTACCCTTAAGTCCTCTTACCCACAGGCACAAACCTTCAAGAATTTTAGTTATTCTTAGCCTTTATTTCTTATTCTTATTTTTAACTGAATTGATTTTTTCTAGCTTTACTGAGATATAATTGACGTATATCATTATACTTGCTTAAGGTATACAACATACTATTTGGGTATATGATATGTTGTTAAATAATCATCACAGTAAGTTTAGTTAATATTCATCATCTCACAGTCACTTTTTTCCTTATAATATGAACTTTAAGATCTACTCTCTTTGCAACTTTCAAATATGCAATATAGTATTGTTAAATATAGTCACCATGCTATACACTAGCCCAGGACTTATTTATTTATTAAAAAAAATTTTTAATGTTTTATTTTTGAGAGAGACAGAGAGACAGAACATGAGTGGGGAAAGGTCATAAAAATGATGGAGTAAATGGGGAGAAAAGGTAGAGAATTTTATATATTGTAAGATAAAGAAAACTATTAAGTATACTGCTACTATAGTTAGAAATTAGAATTCTCTGTACAAATATGTAATGGAGAAAGGCAAAGAACCGTGTGATGTTGCATTAAATTGGAGAAGAATATGAGGTCAATGAAGAAAAAAATATTAATTTTGAAAAGTGTGAATATATTTAATGCTGGTGGGAAAGAACTAATAATAGGGAAAGATTAAAGTAGAAGATTAAAGTAGCAAGTTCCTGAGGATGTGAGAATGGGATCCTGCACTTAGGTAGAGGCAGCAGACCTAAATGGGAGAGTGGATACCACATCTACTGAGGCAGCAAGGAAGGTGAAGGACAAGAACAAATACAAATTATGTGTTGGGGCAGGAAGCTCAAAAACTTCTTGAATAATAGCTTCTGTTTTCTTTGTGAAGCAGCAGATGAGGTCATGTGCTGACAGTGAGGGGTGATGTGGTAGTTGAGGTGGTTTTAGGAGAACAGAGATTTTCAATCCACTATGGAGAGTGAGATTGAGAGACTTGACGGAAATAAAATGGAAGGATTGCCAGGCAGCCCTGAGGATCTTGTTGGGGATGAAGAAGACGTGACTTTCCATTGGCATTAATGGATGTTTTTATGATTTTCTTCAGCCTTAAATATAGATAGGGTAGACACAGGATTGGTCCAGGATTGGGATTTTGTGAGTCCAGAACAACTGGAAAAACAGTAGGTTAATGCTATTGAGAATACTGGCAAGAAAATGTTGATTTAATGAGCTATGGATTCCTAGATGGATAGGGAAAGACGTGAAGACAGAAAAATGCACATAAGGAAAAAGTAAAGCCATCAGGTATTTGGAGAACTTAATGAACATGAAGAACATGTATTGAAGTATTACTAAGTGAGGTTGTGATAAAAAATGAAATAGTTGAACTTAGGTTTTCAGAGGTGAAACACTGAGGCCACAATACAGATTTTTCATAACAGAAGATGGCTGAACTAAAGTGGAGAAAAAGGTAATGGAAGATGAGGTCAGGAAATTATGAAACTTGGATACTGCATGGACAAGATATTGCTCAGAATGATGGTGAAAGTGGCATGAAAAGGAAGACCAGAGTTGGGTGCTAAAGTGTTTAGTAAATATGGAAGAATTGTCTGTGGAATCCACAGGTACCCTGAGCACAAGGGAAGGTGGAATATGGTATGGTTGGAAAACTTGGACTTTCAAGGAGAAGGGCATTTTTTAAAAAATTTTATTTATTTTTATTTTTTTTTACTTTATAAAGTTTCATATTTTTTAACATATGCAATTATTTTCCATCATTTATAATACAGTAGTTGCAATGACACTCAAAACAGAAAAGCAAAGTAAAAAATCAAAACACCAACTTCT
>NC_043706.1:70569463-70587635 GCF_006229205.1 Suricata suricatta | reverse complement strand
CCTTATTATTTTCTTTACTTTTTTTTTTTCTCTTCTTTTTTTTGGTGGTGGGGGTGGTTATGTTTAAATGAAGTTGCTTTTACAACACCAAAGACTTAATCATCCATTTCCTACATAAAAGGTAGCTACTTTTTTGCATGGAGAAGGGCATTTTACATAATTGGTGTGAAGCACCACTAGACGCAGAGGACCTGAGCTCTGTTTCCTCATTCTGAGACACCAAGGGTGTATACAGCCACAGTCTCCATTTGGGGAGAGTTATGGGGAAGCAGCAAGTGTCTCCCGGTAGAGTGAGGCTTCAATTAAGGCAAGAAGGTGGAGTGAGTTTAGTAGCAGAGCCAGGGACTGAGAGCTTCAGGAAGCATAATGAAAGTATCAGGAATGGGAGGGCAGTTAGAAGTTAAGGTCAAGAATAAGCAGTCACAGAGCACTGTCATAATGCACATCTCTAACTGGTTGCTTTAGAGGGAATCACGTAGTCTAGTTCCCGTTTTCCAACTACACATAGTTACTCAATGACTTATAGAAGGAAAGGCAGACTAAAACCTATAAGACTTAACAGTAGCAGTGTTTAGTTACACATATACCTGCATCATCTATGATGAGTTTACTACAAAAAATAAAATTTTATTTTCCCACTAAAATGCATTTAAAGAAAGTAAATATTATAAAACCCAATATGAACATTAAAATGGAATTCAATGTAAAATCCAAGCTGATAATAGTTTTGAAAGTATTATCTATAGACATATATGACTTTATTTCAAAATTATCATGTCCAGTGAAATTAAATGGACTCTGGGTTGAGAAAATGGACTTCCAGAAAGTGAAGTCATAAAGTCAGAACGCAATCTCATAGTAACAAAAGGCTACTGAACTAGCAATCTATAAAGCTGTAACTAGGAAACTCAGAAGTAGCAACTCTCCTAGGAAATACGGCTGTACAGTTAAAAAAATAGAAAAGTAATGAAGGCACTGAGAGAAAATTTTCAGGCAAAATAAACATTCAAATGATTTGCCATACTGCCCAAATCAGACTGGAAAACAGGAAATGGTATTTTGTGATACAAGCATTCTGTGATATGTATATTTACAACATACACATCCAAGTGTGTACAAACACACACATACACATATACAGATATATAAAAATTGCACATATACATATCCAATTACTACTTTAGAAAGGCCAAACTCTGACAGGCCACATGGCAGTGTCTGCCAAGAATCCTTTCAGAGATTTTTAGAGACGGTTCCTATTCTCTGACGGAAGGGTTTATTTAAAAGCTCTTAATGAACATTTACCATTAGTAGTGTCTTTACATTATAGAGATATCAAATAATTGATTTTATAGGCAATTTAAAAACTCCTGTATAGTTAACATAAAATGTTATATTAGTTTCAGACACACAATATAGTGATTCAACAATTCTATATGTTACTCAGGGCTCATCAGGTAAGTGTATATATATCTCCTTCACCTATTTCACCCATCCCCCACCCCCACCTCCCCTCTGGTAATCATCAATTTGTTCTTTACAGTTAAGAGTTTGTTTTTTGGTTTGTCTTTCTTTTTTCTTTGGTTTCTTAAATTCCACATATAAGTGAAATCATATGGCATTTATCTTTGACTGACATTTCGCTTAGCATTATACTCTGTAGATCCATACATATTGTTAAAAGTGGAAAAATTTTATTCTATTTTCTGAATAATATCCTGTTTTGTATATATACCACATCTTCCTTGTCTATTCATCTATTGATGGACATTTGGGCTCCTTCCTTTTGGTTTGGTTAAAGCCAAACCAAAAAAAAAATATTGTAGGACTACACAAAACCTTTGTGCTTGGGGTGCCCGGGTGGCTCAGTCAGTTGAGCATTTGACTTTGGCTCACGTCATGATCTCACAGTTCATGAGTTTGAGCCCCATATTTGGCTTGCTACTGTCTGCTGTCAGCACAGAGCCTACTTCATTCAGATCCTCTGTCCCACCTCTTTCTGCCCCTCCCCCACATACTCTCTCTCCTAAAACATAGAAAATAAAACTTAAAAAAAATCTTTGTGCTCATGAGGTACCTGGGTGGCTCAGTCAATTAAGCATCTGACTACTGATCTGGCTCAGATCATGATCTCACAATTTGGTTTGTAGGTTCAAGCTCTGCACTGACAGAGTGGAGCCAGCTTGGGATTCTCTCTCTCTCTCTCTCTCTCTCTCTCTCTCTCTCTGCTCTCCCTGGCTCACGTGTGCACGAGAGCTCTCTCTCTGTCTCTTTCTAAAATAAATAAATAAATATATATTTTAAAAAATGTGCTCTTGAAAGTAGTTTTCTTACAGGGATTAGTATTATGCCATATAAATCCTATAAAGTATTTATGAATTTAATATGCACATATATAGATAGAAAACATTAATTCTAAACATTTTTTGTAGTTTATCATAATCAGAATGTCTTATCAAACACATTATTAATACATGCATGCCCTTTTATTTCTACTTCCTTCTTTCAACAAATCATTTTCAAGTTCATACTCTGTTCCAAACACTGTTCTAGGCACTAGGTGGGGATCCCATCTTGAATGCTGACAAGTACAAGGAGGTGATACAAGTTCTTTGTGAACCACCTCTCTCTGGAGTTCCAGATCCACATTGTCTTCAACAGACACACACTTGGAAAATCCCCAGGCCCCTCAAATCCACTGTCTAAAGTGAGCTCACTGTCCTGTAATACATACTCCATTCTACTAGGGAAGCCTAATTCTCTCCTTATATTTCTCCCTCACGTGTAAAACAGCTCTCCAAAATGTAAATTTGACTACACAATGCTATAGAAACTGTCAACAGCTCTCATGCCTAAAGCAGTATTTCATAAAAATCTCTGTGAAAGTCCTAAAAAAGAGTGAGCATGAGTAAGTCTGGAGGAAAGAGAACACAGGCTAAAATGATCAACACGCATGAGATTTTTTCCAAAATTCAATGATTTATTTACCTTTTATAACTCATAAAATTTTACATATTAATCCACAACATGTCTTTATTTTTCCTATAAGATGTTTTAAAATTATTACCTTTTAATGTTTTCTCACTTGAGTAGGATTTTCCCTTCCAGATCTTTGAGTACAATTGATTTCCTTGGCAAATGGCCACACAATCTTCTGGCTTCATGTACCCTGAACACATGCCTAGTTAGACAAGCACTGACTTAGAGGATAAAGCTCAGACCTCCCTTTACAACATTCATGAGGGGTGTCATAGTCAAATGGTTAGGAGCATGGGCTGTGGAATTTAATTACTTACTTGAATCCTGATTCTGTTGTTTGCTAGTTGTATGATCTTGGGCAAGTTATTTAATCCCTCTAAATTCATAAAATAAGGATTATAATAGCGTCTACTTTAGATACGTTGTTATGATTATGAAGTGAAACAAGTAAAGGGCTCATCCTGGTGCCTAGCCTATATTAAATGCTCTGTATGGAGCATGTTTATTCATATGTTACAGCTCCAAGGAACAATTTGCAAATTCTTGAACATGCCATGCTATTTCATGTTGATCTGCTCTACTCCCAAAATACTGTATCATAATACTGTAATGGGGTGTAGAAATACGTTCCACTAACTTTTCTAAAGGGGAATAAAAAGCTAACAATCCTATTAAAGCATGACATTTTTTTTTTTCTTATGTCTTCGTGTAAAACTGTGAGCATTTTCCCTTGGGAGAGGTTGAATGAGTGTTAGCGAGTGTGCAGTATTTGATGCTAGAGCTGAGGATAACAACTCTCAGCTCATAGGTCCACCCACTTTCTGTGTTCTTTATGTCCTCCGACATTATTAAGCCACTGGATTTCTATTTTGCTCTTTCCTTCCCATCCACTTTCCATCTTTTTACTGTTGAATACCTGCGTTGGTTTTTAAAATTTTTTATCTCATTCATTCATTCAATACAGCTTGACCATTATAAGATAATGCTACATTGAAATAAATCACTCATTAGGACACTTCAACCTGAGGAAAGCTCTGTTTAGCTAAATAATGTTGGTGTTTCCAGACTGTGACCCTCAACATTTATACTCTTTTACCACTCCAGTTATAGATGCTGCATTCCAGATGCACACTAAATCTTGGGGCCCCATGTCTATCAGTCTGTAAAGAATTACATACAAAGAAGCATGGCCTGACAGGACAAAAATGATTTCATAATATATTCTAAATTTACTTTTCTCTCTCAACCAAACAGCAAAAGGGATTCAACTCTACTTCAGAACAACTCTTCTCAAAATTATTTTCTTCATTCTTCTCTTTTCTTACCTTCCACATTATAACTCTTATCTTCCAGAACTACTTACAAACAAAGCAGCCTTCAAAATGCTCTCTTCAGGTTTAGTTCCATGTGACTTTTCTTTTTTCTTTTCTTTTTTTTAACATTTATTTATTTTTGACAGATCATGAGCGGGGGGGTGGGGGCAGAGAAAAGAGGAAGACAACAAAATCTGAAGCAGGCTCCAGGCTAAGAGCTGTCAGCAGAGAGCCCGATGCAGGGCTCAAACCCATGAATCATGAGATCATGACCTGGGCTGAAGCTGGACTCTTAACCTCTTAACTGACTGAGTCACCCAGATGCCCGTCCATGTGACTTTTTATTTTACTCCTTCATTCGTTCTCCTTATGGAGTCTGATTTAGCCCCTTTATACCTTGATTCCCCTGCTCCCATTTCCTGTCCCTTCTTTGTCCCTATTTTTCCAGATTTGTGCCTCAAAAGGAAATTGCCACTTCAGATAGCTGTGAAATTAGGTGATTAACTAGTTGGTACCTAACCTTCTAATTTCTGTATAAGTCTAATTACATGAAATAGAAGTGGGGGTTTTGATTTTTTACTTTGCTTTTCTGTTTGGAGTATCATTGAAACTACTGTATTGTAAATGACGGAAAATAATTGCATATGTTAAAAAAAAATTGTATAAAAAAATAAAAAAAATAAAAGTCCAAAAAAAAAAACCAAAAAAAAAAAAACCAAACAAAAAACAAAACTGTTTTGCTTATTCTTAATCCCTTGCAATTCCATGTAAATTTTAAGAATCAATCAGCTGGGATTCTGATAACAATCATGTTGAATCTGTAGATCAGATTCTCAACAATGTTGTTTTCCAATCCATGAATATGGGATGTTTTTCCATTTATTTAGATACTCATGTTTTTCTTTCAACAATATATTGTAATTTTTAGAGTGTAAATTTTGCAATTATTTGGTCAAATTTATTTTTAAATATTTAATTTTTTCGATGCTATTATTAATAAAATTGTTTTATTAATTTCAAAAAAAAAGGTTAAGCAATCAAGTTAGCAAATACTCCCTTTAAAAGTAAGACATGTGTTACTAGAGACATTGTGAATTCAAAGAGGGTTAGGAATCTGGTCTTCAGCAGCACACTTGTTTGTTCCTTCACTGGACTGGGAGCTTCTTGAATGCATGTCATATTTCCCTTTGTGCCTGCAATCCCCCAACACAGGGCCTGGCCCAGAATAACACTCTGTAACTGTTGGATAGATGTTGAAATTATTATTTTATATAAAGGACTTCTTAAATAGAAACTCAAAAAATGAACTTGGTTTAATCTGTAATACAACTAAGAAAGCAAATAAACTTTAAAAGGCCAATTGAGATTCTAAGTCTCTTTACACACAGATGATTTGTGTGATATTAATTCACCATAGTGGTCTTACAACTTAGTCTCTCTTCATCTGTCTACATACCTGTGTTTATATAGTATGCCTGATTATAGGACACCATATGAAGACATGAAAAAAGCATTTTAGTTGATGACTTGCCCCAACTTTGTGAAAATTTTGAACTGTAGCTCAGCTGTAGCCTCTTTGAATTCTGAGTTTGGTCAAATTTTAAAAGTAGAAAAACCCCGTATCAATTAGAACTATCCAACATCAATGAGACTACCCTTTACTACAGACATAGATGTAAAAGAACATGGTCAATTCTTGCTTTCCATTTCCATCTGGGCTCTTTCTTCGCTTTCTGTATTCCCTGGATAGACATTTTCACTTCCTTTCCTCTGCCATTTTTGTGGCTATATATATATACATACATATATATATATATATATATATGTATGTATATATATAATTCCTTTAATATTCAATATTGAAAACCCTCAAGAGGAAACAAGCATGTGATGCTGTGTGATGAGAACATTATAGAAAGACTTGATTACTTAATTAGACCAAGGTCCTTTAGTCATCTTCATGCTGAAGCATTATCTAGTAATTTAATTGAACAAACATATATATAGTCCATGTGACAGAATAAGGAAAAAAGTGGGCTCCTTGAAGAGAGGGACTCTATTTCTCTTTATATCTCCAATCAATAGTCTAGTGCTTGGCCCACAGCTGCCACTCAATAAATGCTTGTTGAATGAAAATTACGTTTAATCTTACCTTCATGGAGCAGATAATATAATACTAAACACACTGGAATTGGTACAGGCAATAATAAAGGTGAAGTTACAGTGTGATGGGAACAAAGAGGAGGAGATTAACGATTGGCATGAAAAATGTTCTTTAACTTCTCATATTGTATGCCCAAGTTCAACAGTAGCACTTATAAAATGGAAAGCCATGTAATATATTTATCTGCCAAAAATTTGATTGCAGGTTGCTGTTCACAGAAGGAAACTAAAATTAGAAATAAACTGCCTGCATTTTGATATGAAGGAAGAATATAGTTTTTACAACATACTTACAGGAGAAACCAAACCCAAAAGACAAAAGCAACCTCATTCTCCTTATGCACTGGGTGAAGGATGTTTAACTAAATGAGGTTCTCCTGCAGATTATAATGAAAGTTTAGAAAGAAGAACAAAACAGGGTAGAGTGAGATGTATGAAGGGAAGCAACCTGATCAAAACTGACAAGTCTTTTGTCCAGAAGAAATGCCTTTACTTTTTACTTCATGGCCTGCAAATTATCTTCTCAGCAGATATTTAACCCATATTTAATTGCACTGAAACAGACAAAAGATACTCTGCTGTCTCAAACTCTTTTGTATTTTTAACTCATTCCTTTACTCATTCCTTCCTTTATTTAGATCCTCTGGTATATGAGACCTTATCCTGGGAGAAACTTTGAACCTTAGGACAAGTCTCTGAGAACTTGGGTGAACCATCTCAATTCATTTAAATGAACTGAAGCAAGTTTTCCTATGTAAAGTTATCCAACTGCCTTTGGTGTTGGAAACACTGTTTCATACTTTAATGATATTGCTATAACCCATGCAGAATCATACTGACAGAATATTATATTTACTTCTCTTCACTACTTCATTGTAGTCAACTCTTTATGGACAGAATGGCAACAGCAGGTGAGATTTATATTTTTAATGTGTGTGTGTGTGTGTGTGAGAGAGAGAGAAAGAGAGAGAGAACAATTGGGGGAGGGGCAGAGAGAGAGAGGGAAACAGAATTCGAAGCAGGCTCCAGACTCTGAGCTGTGGGAACAGAGCCTGATGCCGGGCTCAAACACTCAAACCACGAGATCATGACCTGAGCCAAAGTCAGATGCGGAACAGACTAAACCACCCAGGCACCCCTTGTCTACTTTACAATAGACCCACATAATTAATCATGCATGATAAAGCACTAACCTTAGGCTTAAAACATTTACTTTTTTTTAGATTAGTGAGAAAAGAAGTGTAATAAAATTTTTAATAATTCTTCTTTAAGGTTATTTATTTATTTTCAGAGAAAAAGAGAGAGAGAGAGAGAGAGAGAGAGAGAGAGAGAGAGAGAGCGAGCACCAGTGGGGGATGGGTGAGAGAGATGATGAGAGAATGAATCTCAAGCAGGTTCTGCACTGTCAGCACAGAGCCCGATACAAGGCTCAAACTCATGAACCATGAGATCATGATCTGAGCTGAAATCAAGAGTCAGATGCTTAACCAACTGAGCTACCTAGATGCCCGAATCTTTAATAATTCTTGAAAGCATCTTAAGCAGAGAATTAAGACCTCCCCAGGCTTAGGCTTGGGTGTGTTGGCTCTGGAATACACTGGAATCAGTTCTTCTCACTCTAGCTTTTGGATGTTGACAATCTCTTTTGCCTACCATCTGTAAAATACAGTTCTCCAATTTTAGGGCAAAAATTCTTACTTTCAAGTTTACTGTTAAACTGAGCAAACTCTGAAATCTAGTAAGAATGGGAAAGGTTATGCCGGCTAATTATATAGTCAGGTAGAAAGCAAATACAATGTATATAAGCTGTCAAGTTTCAAGTAAGTAGAAATGAAACAACATTTCTTTGATTCAGAGCTGTAGGGATCTTTTGGTTATTACAGCTCAGGCTCATCCCTGTGACCAGCCTTCACCAAACTGCCATCCCTTGAATATACCGTACACTCTCATATTCCTTTCATTTGTAACATACTTTTCTTCTGTCCAGAAATATCTTTCTCTTCTTTCTATTTAGAACAGACCTATTCTCCTGTGAAGTCCTAGTTCCTTCACTAGACTCTCTCCTAATTAATTATTGATCTGTTATACCTCCATAACATTTTTTGTAACATTTTGTTGTGATGAAAAAATAAATAAAGCAAAATGTGCCATTTTAGTAATCTTAAATGTACAGTTGAGTGGCATTAAGCTCACACAGTTGTGCACCCATTACCACCATCCACATCCAGCCTTCTTCCATCTTCCTCAACAGAAACTCCATACCCATTCAACAAGAACTCCCTACGCTCGCCTTCTCCTAGCCCACAGCAACCACCAATCTACTTTCTGTCTGTATGACTGTGACTACTCTGAATACCACATATAAAGTGCAGTCATACAAGATTTGTCCTTTCGTAATTGGTTTATTTCACTTAGCATAATGTCCTCAAGGTTTACCATGTTATAGCATGTGTTATAATTTCTTCCTTTTTAAGGATGAGTCTTATTCTGTTGTATGTACAGGCCACATTTTGTTAATGCATTCATCTGTTGATGGACAATGGGTTGCTTTTACCTTCTGGCTATTGTGAATAATGCTGCTATGAATGTTTGTGTGAAAATATCTGTTCAATTCTATGCTTTCAATTCTTTTGAAAATATACCCAGAAATGGAATTGCCAGATCATACAATAAGTCCAATTTTGATTTTTTGAGGAACAGTTATACTGCTTTCCATAATGGTTGTACCACTTTATATTCCCACCAGAAATGCAGAAGGGTTCCATTTTCTCCAGATCCCTGCCAAAAATTGTTGTTTTCTATTGTTTTAAATAATAATCATTCTAATTTGTGTGTGGTGGTATCGTATCTTATTGTGAGTTTGACTGATTTACATTTTCCTAATGATGAGTAATGTTGAGAGTCTTTTCATATACTTAGTGGGCTATTTGCATATCTTTGGAGAAATGTCTGTTCAAGTCTTTTGCCTCTGTTTTAATTGGGTTATTTGGCTTTTTGCTACTCAGTTGGAGGAGATTTTACATATTCTGGATACCTTATCAGACACATGATTTGCCAATATTTTCTCCCATTCTGTAGATTGCCTTTTAACTCTGTTGATAGTATACTTTGATGCATGAAAGCTTTAAATTTTGATGGAGTCCGATTTATCTATTTTTTGTTGTTGTTGCCTGTGCTTTTGGTGTTATAGCCAAGAAAGTAACGAAGCTGATGGCACAAAGCCTTTCTCTTATGTTTTCTTCTAAGTGTTTTATAATCATAGCTCTTACATTTAGGTCTTTGATTCATTTTAATTTTTGCATTATGGTGTTGGTGAGGGTCCAACTTTACTTTTTGTACATGTATATTCAGTCTTCCCAGTACTATTTCTTGAAAACCCCCATAACATTTTGCACACATATTTATAATTATGCATTTTTCTATCTAGACTGATAAACGAATTGTCATGCAGGGCAGGGGTAGCATGGAGAGAAGACCCAATTTGCAGTATTTGCTGATTTCTCTTGTGTAGTATTCTCACCATGGCCACATTTAAGTTACCAACATGATGACATCACTGACCATGGAATTAAGGGTATAGCCTGGAATTATTTTACTTTGTATTTCCAGCACCTGACATATACTAAATAGTCAAATTTCCTTCAATAAATACTTGAGGGTTTTCTATGTGCTAGACAACTGTACTAGGTACTGTGAATACATAATAATGGAAAAAACATACATGGTTCCCACCTTCATGCATCTTACAGTCTAGTGACAGGAGAAATAAAACAGAAGTAAATAAAAAATAATGAATAATTACCCATCATGATAAGTAAGATGAAAGAAATAAACAGGGTACAAGATGGAATTGCTTGAACAGTCCTCTCTAAAGAGAAGGAATTGGGAAAAACCAAGTGTGATCCTTCCATACAGGCAGAGAAGGAACTGATTATGCAAAGTGCCAGGGAAGAACACTTTGAGGATGGGAAACAATGTGTGCGAAGGCCTTAAGGCAAAGGATCATGGCCTCTCAGAAGAGCTTAGTGGAGGCCATGTGCCTGGGATAGAGGGAAATGGGGAAAGTGGCCCACAGTGAGGATGGAGAAGTTGCTGGGAGCCAGATCATATGTGGCCTTGGAGGCCATTGTTGGGCATTGGGATTTTATTTAAAGTTTAATTTAAAAAAAAAACATTTAAGGGTTCTAAACAGAAAGCAGGCATAATTGGATTTCTAAAAGTGAATTTTTCTGGTTCTGTGTACTAGTTGAAAGACATCACTGAAGTGAATGTGCAGTAAATAAGTTTTTGAAGTGTTGTCAATGAAATTTGGATATGAGAAGGGAGAAAGAGAAAAGTGGTATATTTGAGACTTTATTTTGAAGATAAAACAAAGGGGACTTTATGATTGACTAGATGTCAAAAATTAGGGGGTTAAGTGTCCTTTAGTCAGTAACTTAGGGAAAAGAAAGTTGGGAAATAGGCAATTCATTCTTTTCAAGAAGTGCTCAGCCCTGAGCTAGGCACTTTGAGTTATATGAAAGAGGTATATGATGCAGCTTTATGCATAGAAATTCATACTCTAGTGGAACCAATACTTATAAATTGTAATAACCAAAATATAAAGTCATAAAGTAGTGTCTTATTTGAGGTTGATGGTATAAGTGTACAAAGAATTCTGAAAACAAAGATCCTAGGGGGTTGAAAGTTTCATGCGGGAATGACATCTCTGAAGAAAGTGCAAGACTCAGCTGGGCAGACCAGAAGAACCAGAGGTCCTCACAAGTATAGAAAACTAGAAAATCACAGAATCTGTCAGGACAGGTACATGTGAAGTGGATAGGGAGACAGCTGGCCCAACTGCAGAGGTGCTGGATGGAGATTATTGCAGGGTTAATGGGAAATGGCATTAGGGCTGTCAGAGACTTTGTTACTTAATTTACAAAGTGCTTTTCCTTAAATTATTTCATTCAATCCTCATCATGAAACATGTAAAGTAACAGGATTATTTCCTTATTTTATAGACTGGAGATGGGATACTTAAATGGTGAGTTGTTTCACCCAAGTTTACATGGCCAGTGGTTGAATTAGAACTAGTACCTAAACCATCTCATTCTCTTAGCTCTGGGCTTTTTACTACAAAACTTGTTTTGCTGTTGCAAAATCAAAATTAGTGGTTTGGGTATGCATTTTGTTTTTTGGGAAAGAGATTTATGAATGATAAAAAAAGAAAACGATACTGATTTCAATTAAAATTGAAAGCCATGTCAAGTTTGGGTTTCAGGATATTGATCATGTTTACTTTCAGTCATGTGGAATATGTCATTCCCCACCCCACCCCCCACTGCCACCCAGCACAATTTGTGTACAAAGAAGACAGAGGTCAGTGTTCCTAAGTTAAGAGGGCTTTAATGTTTATCCCTATCCTGACCCATACTTTTGTTTATGAAATTACTACTAAGGAAACCTAAGGAAACAAAACAAACCTTCCAATGGAGATTTCCTTTTGAATTAACTGTAAAATTTGATAAAAGAAAAAAATAAGCCCCTGGCTATATCTTCAGCTTCCATAGATTTTACCAGAATGACTAAAAGGCCAAAGTATGATTTTTATGATTTTCTGACTAGTTCAATTCTCTTTTCTCATTTCACTAAATGGTCATTTCCATAAAGATTCTGAAATCAGAATCTTTGCAGATTTTGCAGACATGAGTCTTTTCAAGGAGAGGGTGGTTAAAATCAATCTTCACAAAACTGAAAGTACACTTTGCATGGTGGCTGTGTCTCTATTAGATTAGAATCTCTGTACACTCTCTATGGAGGCCTAGTGTATCATTTAAACAATTTTCTGAATTTCTTTATTGGGCATAGTACTCTATTATGAAATAGTGTTGTTTGTGTGTGGTTCATATCTGTGTGTGTATATATGTAAGACTCATGCTTGCTTCTTTTGAATTCAACAAATATTTATGAGTATTAATAGGATCAAGCCATATGCCATGGACACAGAAAAGTCTTCATTCAGCAGAATGTGATGAGTATAGTTGGCATGAGAGATGGAGGGCTACAGAAAATTGAAGAGGTGAGGAAATGTCTGTGGTTGAAAGGGAATACTTTAGATATTTAAGCAGCATTTAGAAAAATAGGTAAAATTTTATTAGGTAGAGATGGAGGTAGGATATGCTCAGCAAGAAAGAGCAAAGACTAAAGCCCCATGTGAAAAAGGGATAAATGTATTTGGGAAAGCAAGAATAATAAAAGTTTATAGATACCTTGGGTACAGGTTGAATGGTGGAAGATAACACTGCAAAAATGTTTAGGTCAGATTAAGAGTGAGCTTAATTTGGTAGGCAGTAGTAACCACTTAAATATATGGTAAAACAGAGTGAAAAAATCACAGTGGCTTTGGTATATAGATAGGACTGAGCAGGGAAAAAAGTCAGTTTCTGTGGGGTTGTCTAACAGAGAACTCTAGGAATCCAAATTAGCAATAACAAAGCCTGATCAAGGATAATGACAGGTAAGTCGAAAGAGGGGATGGGGTGTGATAGGTTATTTGTAGTGACAGTGATACATAGTTGATTTGTGGTCAACTGTGGTTATGTCTGCCTTAAGTACACTGAGTTAGGCATTTTTACCTTTTATCAGTGCAACATATTTTCTCCTTAAGTGTACTTTCCTACTCTGGCTGCCAGCCTGTATGAGTTCAAAACTATAAGAAACAGAAGCAGGACAGCGTCGAAATTCTCCTGTGCTCACTGGGCTGATTTTGCTGAGAACTTACTTCCACCTTGACTTGTGAGGGCTTTCTGGAGATATAGAAAGGGACGATTTTAACTGGTAAAGGGCCACCCTTTGGTTAAGATTACACAAACAGAAAGGACCAATTGTATGTATTGAAAGCCAGGAGGCCAGTGCAGGAAATTCTGAAGGAATTCTGAAGAGAAAGTCCAGAAATCAATTTCAAGACTCTGACCTCCGCATCCTCTGCAAGTCTGGTGTCTCTAAACGTACCTCAGGGGCCAGCACACCCTTTTCCAGGATCTCTATGAACCATTTAGGCCAACACTTGGTGGCTCAGCATCATTAGTCACCCAGTATTGACCCAAGCTCAGCTTGATAAGCTCCTATTTTGATCTTTGTTTTCAAAGATCTATTCTCATGCCATTTTTGGCACCCTCCTTTCCCCTTGACCTTGGAATCTGACTTATTCTTGCTTGTTTTCCTGAATCCATGACTTTGAATATGAATATGGGCTCCTGACACAACACCTCATGAGTAACCTACTGGAGAGCCAGTATTACCTACCCTGCTTTTTCTGAAAGTCTTCTTTTGCCACCAATATAAGATGCCCCACTATTATCCTCTCACCTTGCTTCTCCTGATGCTTGGTTTGTGAATGGAAATGCCATATTCTCCAGGCCACTGTGCAGGAGCCTCTAGCTTCAGATTCTCTGTCATTGCTTCCAGAAGCCTGGGTTTTCTCAAATTTGAGCCATTCGATGGACACCTCTGATGGTACTGGCTTTGTCTGATGATTCCCAAGTTCAATCAGAGAAAAGGAAGTTTTAAGGAGCCAGGCCAAATGCAGAGCTATGGAAGTGAGGAGCAGTGTGCTATGTGAGAGACAAGGAAGATATGCAGACCTTGCCAACTTTGTAATTTGCACATTTTTCCTAACATAGCAGGATCAAACTTCAAATACTTCTCTAGATATGAAATGGATACCAAATAATTTTTGTTGTTTTTCTTTTACTTTATTAAAAATAAAACAGGGGTATGTTTTTATAGTAATATAATTTGTAACACAATAACCATTATGACTCAATATATTTTCTTGACTTAGGACTGCAAAAGAGATTCTGTCACTCCAATGGTAGGAATAGAGATAGGGAGTGGAGGAGAGTACCATTTATGTGGGTGTGATATGACTGCCATAAATCTAGGGATACTCTACTTACCTCTCCTTGATCAGGAGTTACGTAAATTGTCTGCACGATGTGTAATGACTGTGAGTGATGTGTGTATGTGTGTGGACTAGTGTTATATTTAAGGGGAAATATTTAACTATTTGGAGCAGACTAGTCAAGTACTAGTTGCCTTCCTCTTCCTTTAAAGAAAGAAGAGGCCACTCACTCCTAACTGTGGTGCTGAACCAGATAGATCATACCTCAGACACCCTTCTAGCTAGATGTTTTGATTTTCTCCAAAAGGTTTCTAGGTGAAGATGTGTACAAATAACTTCTTTTGTGTTTCTCTTTGAGAATATAGAAACTCAATCATATTTCTATTGTAGGAATCAAGAAGCATTTTTATGTAATTGAAAAATGACATATTTTAAGGATGCTAGATATTACTGAAAATCAAAGACACAAATCTGAAAACACAGTCAATAGACTGTGAAAATATTGGGGCACCTGGGTAGCTCAGTCAGTTCAGCATCTGGCTCTTGGTTTTGGCTCAGATCATGATACCAGGGTCGTGGGATTCTGTTAGGATTCTCTGTCTCTGTCTCTTTCTTTCTGCCCCACTTCTGTTCTCTCTCCAAAATAGAAAAAAAGAAGAAAAAAATATTTACTCAGAACAATACTTGAGAGGGGAAAAAGTCTTGATCTATAATAGGCAAAATCATTAACATTGACAGTAGTAATGATTGCTGTAACAAGAATGGTAATTTTCCTCCCAGGGTTATTATGATCTTAACAGATCTGAAACTGTTTAACACTCTTGTTAGAGATTAGTATTGACATCATATTAACCACTATATCAAGGGCATTGTATCATACTTTAAAGGTTACTCAGTATTACACATTTTTCTTCAATAAGTATTTATTGAACATCTACTATTGTCAGGTATGATATTAGTGCTGTGGGTACAAGTGAACAGAACAAGTTCTTTTCTCCCATGAGTTTCCCTGCAATGACACTAAACATTCAGCTGCTGTGGTGATTAATCAACCAGAATGTTACAAGATCTTGGTTTATTCACTAATAAGCAGAAATTGACAGGCGGGTAGTATGCCAAGGAGATAGCATGAAGAAAATGAACTGTCTCCTGCCCTTATAAAGCCGACTGCCTATTAGGAGAGAGAGACAAGTAAACAGACACTTACAATATCTCATTGCGTCACATGAGGAAGTACTCGACATATGGGGAAAATAAAATAGGCTCCTAACCATGCCTTTAGGAGTCTGCAAGCTCAGAAGAAAGGCCCAAATGGAAGCCTCCCAAATATAAAGGAATCAGCTGGAACTTTGGGTACAGAATAGATTGTGACTAGGCCTGGAAACAAGGTAACTGGTAGACATGTATCATGTGTGGCCCAGAGCAGGTTTGGAGAGGGGGCTAGGAGTGAATTTTGAGGCAGTAGGAGTGGGATCATTAGGCTTTGCCTGCCATTCTGAGGCTTGTCCTACAGTAAAATAGGAAACAACTGAAGTGTTTTAAACATGGAAGATACATGATTCGGAACAGGTCTGTGTAAAGAATATACTTATGTTACCATTCCATCTCTGAAAGGACTGCAACCCCAAAGTATGGTTTTTATGTATGTTTTAATTTGGCACAGGATTCAGACTCAGATGTTTCAACTTATCTGAGGTCAAATGTCAGTTTAAAATTATTGTTTACAGAGTAAACGGCCTTTTTAGTTTGGATGTTTTTCCTTGCTGCTTTGCTCCAGTAAGCACCATAATCTTGGGTCTCTATTTAGACGTCCCATCGTGGATACTCTCCTCATTTAGAATGTGAGCAGGAACGTTCTAGTGGTTCCCACAAAAGACAAATACTTAGAATGTTTGTTCCTGTCACAGAACATATTTCAGAGATGCAGTTTCTGCCCAAAATATTCTTTAATTTCTTCTGTTAACATCTGGGTGAGACCCTCATCTACAAGCCAACATGTCATTAACACCTGCTAATATTCATTTTAACAGAGAAGGTAGGTCCTAGATTTGGTCTGTTTTTAGACAGCTGCCACTGGAGAAGGGGAACATGAAGCACTCAGCTCCTGGCAGGGAGCATTCCAGGACCAAAATCCTGAACTGGCATAATTGGGAAGTTGCAAATGAGGAAACCTGACCATTAAAGTTTAACTCCTTGCAAGGGAGTTAGAATCCCATGTCTGCTTCACCGTAGATAGGGTATTCAGCTCTCCTTTGGATGTCTTGGTTAAGGTGATTTAACCACAGTGCCTCTGTGGTAAGAGAACGTTTCTGGTTTTCCTGAAACAGGAGATGAATTTCTACACTCACATACAATGAAGTCTCATCTTAGTGTTGGATGGATCACTGGAGTTTTAGTATGTGATTATGATATGGAATGATATTTTTATTTTCAGTGGTATTTTATACCAGCCTTCATAACAAACCTTTTCATGGCAGAAAAATATATCACATGTAAACCAAGATTTTACTAATGTGCCCTCCTCTTGTTCCTTTCCCTCTTTACTTTGAAGACTACTTCTCGAATAAAATACAGAGAGGCTATGGGCTGACTGCACGACTTGAACTGGAGGTGCTGTAGAGAAAAATAATCAAGCTCATTGTTTTATAGAATAGATATAAGTTTCTCAAGGATCATATTGCTGACCTAATGAAGACAATGGACCACTTTCTTACTCCACACACAAAAGTAAATTCAGAATCAATGAAAGACCTAAATGTGACAGGAAACCTGCAGAGCATATCAATATTTAAATGGTAACTGTAAATTATAACATATGAATGTTATTTCTATGTGCACAGAATGCCCTTTGATTTTGGAAAACAGTTATAGATTATCTGAGTTTGCTCAATAGTTAAGATGTATCTCTACACATCTTATGGATGACTCTAAATCTGTTTTTGTGGGTTCTGACCAGTGGTGTCCTGGTACACTTATAATAACTTGCAATGAAAGAAGCAAGAAAGGGACAAAAAAGGAGGAAGGGGAGAGAGGGGGGAAAGAAAGAAAAAGACAGAAAGAAAAAAGAGAAAGGAAGGAAGGAAATAAAGGAAGAAAGAAGGAAAGAGAATAAAAGAGATGAGAAAAAGAAAGCCCAGATTTGTAGCATTTGCCAATTCCCAGAGTACAAATACTCCTAATACAGACTGTTTCAAATTACCAATGAGAGATCATAACCTACAGAATTGGGAAAGAGATACACACCACTCACTCTTGTAATAGTACAGTCTAGCTCCAGCACATTACTGGCTGTTAACAACGTCTCGTGATTCCAAATACCTTTGTGTAGTTCAGTAATATAGGCTTTGGTTCTATAAAAGTAAATATATTTAACATAGTTTTAGATTGTCTGTTTCTCTCTCTGTATCTCTCTCACACAGACTTAAAAATTATATCAACACTACATAGTACATATAGAAATTCTGCCAGGTATTATAGAGAATAGAACAAGATGTAAGATGGCGCTTGTCCTTGATGAATTTACAATCTGGTTTGGGATACTGAACATAAAGCCTTGACATCATAAACAACAAAGCATGAAATAATAGCATATATAATAGTTTAGGGAAGTAAAGATAAATAATAGTAAAAAATAACTATCAAATGATAGATGTAGTCAACAATTACCCAATGAAAAAAGAGTTTGAAGAAATTCTGTGGGAAGATTTTTTTAAAATATTTTATTGTCAAATTGTTTCCATACAACACCCAGTGCTCTTCCCCACAAGTGCCCTCCACCATCACCACCACCTCTTTTCCCCCCTCCCCCTTCCCCTTCAACCCTCAGTTCATT
>NC_043706.1:70493670-70569363 GCF_006229205.1 Suricata suricatta | reverse complement strand
TGAACATTGGGGTACATGTGCTCCTATGCATCAGCATTTCTGTCTCTCTTGGGTAAATCCCCAGCAATGCTATTGCTGGGTCATAAGGGAGTTCTACTGATAGTTTTTTGAGTAACCTCCACACTGTTTTCCAGAGCGGCTGCACCTGTTTACATTGTCTGTGGGTAGATTTTATGAAAATGTAGATCAGAAAGGTATGATATCTGAGTAGCATTTGGATGTGTGGGCTTCTCTAAGAAGGCAGGAAGATGAGACGATACATTTTAGTGTACAATGAGTGAACAACCAGGAAGGAGCAGAGCATTGGTATAAGTGCATTTTAATAATGATGGCAGAGGGTTACTAGGCATTTCTTCTGTGTCAGATACTGTGCAGCCTCATATAAATCAGCTCATTTGATCTTCACGGAAATATTATGAGTCAGGTTGTTTGTAGTATTAAATGAGGCAATGACGCATTTTATAGACAAGAAAACTGAAGCCTAGGGACATTAAATAAGTGACTGACATTCAGCAATGGGTAAAAGCTGGAGCTGTTGCTGGTATTCAGGTTTTCTCTGGTCCTAAAACCTTAGGCACACTGCTAAATTGGGAGGCAAATCTAGACATGTAACTCTTAGGATAAAGTTATAAAAACTTCAAACATAAAGAATAAAGAGTTCAGAAATTTTTCTGCAGGTTATAGAAAACCAATAACCATACCCTTGACAACTTGACCAAAAAGTGAAATGTCCAAACATCTTGTTTTGCTTCTCCTGTGAAATTTTTTTCTCTTTTTGATTTTGGAGTCCATTTATGACAAAGTGGGACAGATGTGCAAAGGCTAAATATTACAAAAGTTTGAGATAGTGCCTTATGAGTTAGGTAAGTCTGTAGTCAACTTTCAAAATTGTTGATACTTAATCAGAATATAGATAAAGATAAGGCTCCAATACTGGGAGTTTATGGCTTCTTCAAAATATCTCTTGAGCTGTGTTTATATAAAGTTAATAAACATCTTGAACAAAGAGCCACACATTCCTTCCAACTGCATGATGCATATTGACAATTAAGCATTTATTATTTATTCCTAATTGTGTTGACAAGTCCTTTGCCATTGCAAACTTTATACTATCAGTTTTGTGAAAAGTTTCTTTTTGTCCCTGATAGCCAGGATGATTTGATGCATAGAAATCTGGGGAAGAAGAAAAATATATCTTTGGATTAAAATATCCCAGTTTGCTCATTCCTCTTGGACATCAAAGAAGAGAGACTATGCAGTGTTGTTGTTTTTCTTATATGAGATTGTTCTGGAAATGAAAGACTGCTTATTAGTTTAAGACAAAAAGTCTGTATAGTTTAAAGATTATTATTTAGTTGTAAATCATTAAATTAATTGACAATAATCTTTTTATTATATACTTACAGTGCCTATGAATATATTTTAAATGCAGGGTAAAAAAGTTTTTCTCTCTGAAAGATAATTTAAGAAATGAAACGGTTTTGCAATTTATAGATATTTATATTGGTATTTTTGTTTTGGATCAAAACAGATTCTAAAGGTTCTCTAAGGTTCTAAAACCATTCTTACTAGTTTATAAGATGGTTCTTCTTCCCCACAGAATGGAGAATGAAAAGAAATTTGCACTGTGCAATGGGAGCACAGACCAAATATTATAAAAGTTTGAGATAATACCTTATTAGTTTAGTATAACAGTATAACAACCTAAGTGAGAAACCATTAAAAACAGCAAAGCACTACTGGTTACTAAAAAGATTTGAACAATTTAAAATATAGCCTTTGAGTCAATGTTTTTAGAGCTTTCTTATATATGTCCTGAACCTATTTGAAATTCTGATGGAAGCTGTCTTCACGGAGGTGCAAAAGTTTTCATACAGTTTTAAAGGATATGCTGTCTGAAATCCATCCACGGATCTTCAAGGGTCCAGTCAGAATATGCTTATATGGCACACTATTTCACAACTGATATCTAATATTTTAATATCTATATTTAATTTCTAATTTATGGCAAAATAATTCAACCAGACTTCATATTAATACTTCAAGTAAGTGTTTCTCTTTCTTTCAATTTAGGTTCTTAAACATTTGCAGCACCTGTGCAGCTCAGTGGGTTAAGTGTCCGATTTCAGCTCAGATCATGACCTCACAGTTCCTGGGACTGAGTCCTGCCTCAGGCTCTGTGCTGACAATATGCAGCCAGCTTGGGATTCTTTCTTTCTCCTTCTCTCTCTCTCTGCCCCTCCCTTGCACATGCACACACTCTCTCTGTCAAACTAAATAAACATTTTTTTAAAAAGAATGTTTAAACATTTTTTTCTACAGGACCAAAGTGTTATAAAAACATGACTTCTTCACTTATTATCCCATAATTCATATTGATTAATTCTAGAAATATTTGAAGCTTAACTTTAAACTACTTAAAAGTTTACACTAGGTTTTAGTTCATGAGAGAAAGAACTATTTTATCTGAATGTTTGTGATCCTCTAATGTTATGACCTTTCCAGTCAGCTTTGCACTGCATCCTGGAAGAACTGTGGAGCTGACATTTTACAGAGTAGGACGGGAGGGAGGCAAGGAAATCTTTAGAGTAGCATAACAATTAAAGGATCTTCTCAAAATTGATGTCTTAATCATAAAAATCAACAGCAACAAGCTCTACAGCTTAAAACAAGCAATCAAAAAGCTGTTTTGACCACAGTTGGCAGCCAGGTGAGCTTTAGTAAAACAGCGTTACAGTTTAGCTTCTTACATGCATTCTAGTGACTAGAACAAGTGTACATTTGACATATGCTACCCAACTTCCACTGTATGCACTATCCAATGGCTCTGGCATGAAGATTCACCATGTGTTCTGCCTCCTAGAATTTGGGCTTCTTCATCCAATATTCTGTAGGGCTAACTAATCCATGGGGACGTGTGCATACATGAAATTGATCCCTAGGCATGTGGCTCGGGACTGGGAGACTACCTACTCTGGTGCAGTCCACCCTATTCTATCTCGTATAAACTTTTCTTCAAATATTTCTTTTTTCCTTTTTCCAATGGACACACACACACCAAGTATACCCACAATTATAAGGGAGTCATTTGAAGGAAAGATGAAAGTAGTGTCTAGTACAGCTTTTTATTGGAGGAGTTTCTCCTGTGTCTGTCTCCCTGATCTTTTTCTGTCTTGGTGTCACAACACGACACTGCTCTCAGTGGTAACAGATAACAGATTACAGTCTTGTTGGCTTGCCACTTCCTTCATGCTTAAGACAATAAGAAAAGACGGTTACTTGGGCAATTAGGTGGTTAGACATTGCTAACAATCTTTACTTTTAATGCTAGTGACTACTGGTAAGTTTATGACAGGTAATGAGTAACTGCTGATCTTCCTAGTGTGTTAGCACAGCGGTTCTCTGCTTTTGATCTCTGCAGTGTAAGAGTGTTTTTTTTTTAAATAGTTTATTGTCAAATTGGTTTCTATATAACACCCAGTGCTTTTCCCCACAAGTGCCCGCCTCCATTTCCACCACCCCTCTCCCTCGCTCCCTCTCCCACTTCAGCCCTCGGTTTGTTTTCAGTATTAAATAGTCTCTCATGATTTGCATCGCTCTCTCCCCAACTCTCTTTCCCCCTTAACTTTAAACTTATTCACTTCTGGTTGTATCTAATTTCAGTTATGTATTTTACTCATACTTAAACGTTGAATTGACTCTCACTCTACTTATTTCTTATTCTTTTATATGGCCTTCTCGTGTGTCTGTGGTCCCTATCTGTTTTCACAAAAACAGCAAGAACAGTTTGTGTTGAGATTGTCTGCTGATAGTATATAAGGTAATTTAGTTGGTAGAGAAATGCATACACACAAAAAGCTTTCTTCAAGGAGGTAGGGTATAACAATCCTACTTCTGTCATTAATCTATTGGACGGCCTTAGGCAAGTCTCTTAACCAGTTAGCTTCTGTTTTACTGCTTGTCAAGAAAATATTAGAAAGACAAACTGCAAGTAAAAGGAATGTCACAGAATGGTTCTGGAGCACTCTGCAGAATATTTAAAAGGAGTAGCATTGAGCATTGACAATACTGCTCGTTCTAGGGAATACTTCGGGTGAATTACCAGATAGCCTCAACAGTTCACTGTTTGGATCAAAGAATTTTCAGAATTTCTTGGAAAAATGAGATAATGGTTGAGTAATTAGCATATAATCATAAAAGTACAAGTGTATGCATGTTAAATCAATCTCACAAAAGGGTTAAGGAAAAAAAAATCTGCCAAATCCTTTAAAAACCCTGGTATAAATAAATAAAGCAGGTTAAAAAATGATTCCTAATTTATTCAAATCTCGTTGCTCATGGGAATGTGTGGTTGCCAGTGAGAATATAATGATTTATTATCTGATCTAATACAAATAAACATGTGGTATAGTGTCATAAATAAGAATTTATTACAATATATACTTGAATTTACAGTTCTCAAATTGGACCTTTGAATATTTGAAAACTCAGCAATATGAAGGTATCCATGCCAATGTGTTACCACATTCACATTTCTATTCAGTAAAGGAAGCTGGGGGTAGGGGTGGGAACTGAAAGTACAAAATAGGGTTCTGCCAGATTAAGTCCACCATTAATTCCAGTCATCTTGGCTTTTCATGGAAGGGTATTACTTTTGGGTGTCTGTAGTGTAAATTTGGGAACTCTTTATAACCTTAGAGCTGATTACTAAGGTAACTAGCATCCAAAACACAGACAGTTTTTTAAACCAAAATTAACACTTGAATTGTTCTTGGAAGCCAAGCAGAAGTTCTCAAAACTCCTGGAGGCCAACTGATGTTATCCTGTTCCCATTTTCCTGGACAGCTCCAGCTCCAGCATTCTCACCAGTTAAAGTTTCCTTCTGGTAGCCTTGTGTAGCTATTGAGCTGTGTGTAGGGCACCTAGTTGTAATCCAACCGAGATATTTGACAGCCAGATGGCACAGTGATCATAGTGAAACCAATTTATTTTCTCTCAAACCAGACCAGGTCTGCATTCTCATGTTTCTAGCCTCTTTCAGGAAGGGGAAAAAAATTCATACACCTGATGACACACTCAAGTTCTAATTAAATTGACTTTAACCCAAGTCAGCTTGACTTGCTCTGATAAGTCCTGATTAGATATTAGAGCCAAGGCCAGGAGCAGCAGAATAAAGGTGACAAAAGGAGGGGGGATGTTTATTTTGGAATTCCTGGAATTTTAATTCTAATACCTTTCAAGGGAAGGAAAAATGGCTACCAAAGGAATGACAGTAGATAAATAAAGAAACCTTGGGCAAAAATAGTTTGAATTTTCAGTGGCCCTTTTCCCTGGATCATTAGGCACCCATCTGTGTGTGTGTGTGTGTGTGTGTGTGTGTGTGTGTGTGTGTGTGAACATATAATCCAAGTATCAAAATGGGTTAACTGCATTGCACATTTATCTTCATCTCTTTCATGGGCAATAGTGGGGTAACACAAATGAAAGAAGTTTCAAGGAAACCAATTTGGCAAGGAACATATTAATATTTAAGATTTGATTAATATAATATCCTGTTTTAAGTTTAGTCTGCAGTAACTTGGAAAATTTTCAAAATGATCAACATGTAGAAAATACGTAATTAGCTGCACTTTCTTGGCCAAAAAATTTAAATTATGTGATAGGACAACCTGAAAAGCTCATCCTTTCTAGACAGATTTCCCAGCTTTATCTTGAGTTCCAAATTTAAAGAAATCATTATTGCCTAAGTTTAATGGATTTGCTGCCATTCCTATTACTTGCCAAGTGTAATCAGCAAGTTCATTAGCTGAATCACACATACATGGTATTAGCCATGTTCTTAAGATTTAAAAAGTAAAAGGAGATAAGGGACTAACTTACTGTAAAGGCTTTGTCACTTTCCTGTGAAGTGAGAGCCAAAACACTTTTCTAGGAGGGAAAACACACACACACACACACACACACACACACACACACACACACACACCCTTGGAACTGAAACTGCTCGCAGTAGTTTTTTTTTTAATTCCTTCATCAGAGTAACTCTGGAGCCTGGCGCATCCTGCGTACTGCTACGGCATTTCTCAGGCATTTGCATTCCTCCTCAGCGCTCACTGAGTTTTCTCGATAACCAGGTCTCTTAAGACGACCAGACAGGAAGAGGAATAATCATGAAGAAAGTCACGTTCACAAAACTGCTGAGATAATGTAACTTATATAGCCAAACCCACATAAGATGAAGTCATTTGCATGCTGCTTAGGACATACATTTTCCATGATCCTTACCACTGAGTCATTATGTTTAGTCATATAAACATTCTTTGGCCCTCAATGTCCCCACCTGTAAAATAGGGATAAGAGTATCGGTCACATGGACAATGAAAGATGAAACTGTTTTTGAAGGGCTTTAACCTTGTCAGTAAGTAAAATCCACATACCTGTGTTCTTTGTTTTAATAGTATAGTGTTTTTATTCAAAAATAATATAGGCAAGTAACTATCTCTGAATAATTTTAGTGGTTTTAGGGCTTCTCTAGTGTTATATGCATAGCATATATTTTATTTAAGCTTGATGAAAATTGTTTTTAAAATGTTTTAAAACTTGTCTCTTTTTGTAATGTTATACTTATTTTTTACTTTTGTGATTGTGCTTTTTTCAATCATTTAAATGATTGATATTTAAGTAATTCTCATGTTAAGACTACATCATTTAAACTGAAACTTCTACTCTGGTACTCTAACACTTACACTACTCTTCACTCTGATTTTTTTCTTCCTCTATAGCACTTATCTTTCTCTTTCAATATACATTATTTATTGGTTGTATTAATTGTTTATTATATATTTTGCTACTGAAACAAAATCTCTGAGTTTACAGATTTCTGTTCAGTGATATATCCCCAGTGTCTTGATCATCTGACACAGAATATTTTCTAAACGGTTCCATTGAACACATGAAATTTCTGTTTGGAAATAGATTGTTTGGAAACAAATTGAACTTCTGCTCAATTTCTACAGTTTAGAGTTGAAATTTGATTCAGGCTTGTGAACTAATATGGCCATAAATCCACCCACCAACCCACACCTCTGTCTTTCCTACCTTTCTTGCATGTGTCTGCACTCAACGTCTAGTCTGTCTGGGTTTTGCTCTTCCTACTACCACCTGAAACTTGGTTTTGACATTTTCTTCTAGCTATTAGTTTTGCTTCTCTGACTTAATGCTACTATAATGTGTAAATCATTTATCTGAAGAATTATGAAGTACAACAGTAAGTACAAAATGGCTGCCAACGTTACACATGAAGAATGTACATGTGGGTAATGGAACTGATAGTTCCTGAAACACTGTGTTACAAAAGACCTTTCTGGCATCTGATTGTCTTTCAGCGAGAATAGCATGCACACCAATTGATGTTATGTGGCCTTTTAAACTTTCAATTCATTTCAGATGTGGCTTAAAGTAATGTGTCATCCAGAGTTCGCTCGCCTGTTGGATGATTCATTTATTGAACTCCCAGAAAACAGATGGTGGGTAGGGGAGAAGACAGGAGAAAAAGGAAGGAAAGAAAGAAACGAGAGAGGAAATCATTTTGACAATAAAATGTCAGTGTTGTGATTATTTCTTAAAAACTAGAAATAAGCATTTCGGTTCCCCAAGTGAAAATTCAACCTGGTAATACCATAAACTTGAGGTAAGTGCTGTGATTTAAAGTATTTGTTGTTTTGTTGGTTGATTGATTATTTTTCATTTAAATTAAGATGATATTTATAAGTGAGAGAGAGAGATTAGAACATGACTAATACAGTAGAGTTAAGGGCTCCTCAGTTGAAGATACTGAAAGTTTGGAGTAAAAAACAATCACACCATGAACGATTCTTTACTTTTTATTTGTAAGAGTGAGGCTGTAAAATTTATTGCATGTTTTAATAAAAAGCCAAGCATAGTGTATGTTTTTTGTCAAGACACTTCTTTGTGTTTCATTCAACAAACATGACTGAGTATCTTTCAAGTGCTAGGCACCGTGCCTAGTGCTATAGCAGGGACAGCAAGAGAGGGGAGATAGAACAATGAGGGCTACCTACAACATTTCTCTGAGAGTATGAAGTGCCTATTTCTTTCAAAAGTTACTTTAACCCTCACAAAACTCTTCAACATCCACATTATAATGTTCCCTTTTTAAGTGCAAAAGCTTGAGGTTCAGAAAAGTCACCTAATGTTCCAAAGTCACCCAGCCTGTATGTGGTGGAACCAGTACTAAAACCAGCATTTTGATAGCACCAAATCTTTTGCTATTTTCACTAAGCTACCTTCAAGGTGTACACAACCTAGAAGAGACAACCTCCCTTGGATGCCTGGACAGTCTCTAACACTTCACAGTGTAGTCAACATATTCAATGTCATGTTTATTTATTTTTGAGGGAGAGAGATAGCATTTGTGGGGTAGGGGCAGAGAGAGAGAGAGAGAGACAGACAGACAGACAGACAGACAGAGACAGAGACAGGGAATCCAAAGAAGGCTCCAGCCTCCGAGCTGTCAGCACAGAGCCTGACCTGGGGCTTAAACTCGCGAACCGTGAGATCATGACCTGAGCCGAAGTCAGATGCTCAAACGACTGAGCCACCCAGGTGTGCCCAATGACATGCATGTATTGACAAATGTTCATGTATACCATGTACATATGCTAAGTAGTAGAGATACACACACACACCTAAAACCTATTTCTACTTTCAAAGAGCTCTTAGCTTTGTGTAAGGAACTGGCATGTCAAAAAGGTATTGTAGTATTGTCCAATTATTCAGTTCTTCTGAAAATTTATCTAGAAGGAAAAAATGCTACCATTTGCAGCAGAATAATGTGGCTAACATGCTAGAAACCTGTGCTGAAAAGAGAGTGGGACTCAAGTGTGGTGAGGTTTAGTTGAGGAGAAATATCTTGTATTATTGCTTTCTATTGTCCCCTTGTAAAACATTCCCTTAAACATTCACAATGTTCATACTTTAGAAATTATTGTTCACAATTTACAGATGGAAGTTGAATGATAGGATTATGGAAAATAATTGTTTGAAACTTCACAGAGTTGCTAGATCATTGGAAAGAAGTTACTACATAACTACACATTTCATAGATGGTGATTGTTCTGTAATCAGTTGGCTCAATAGAGCAATACACTGGCCTGCATGTTCCAAATTAAAATCTAGTTGGGGGATGTTGAATATCAATTTAAGATTATTTATGACTCCATATATGTTCAAACACACAAACAAGTATATCTTAGAACTGATAAAATAAGGTAGTAGTCAAGTTTCTCCACAGAAATGTACGTGTTTATATGTATATGTGTTCACACATGCGTGCACATGCACACACACACACACCTTATTCTATTTCTATGGAGAAATTTGACTAATATACACCTGTATCTATCTATCTATCATCTATCTATCTATCTATCTATCTATGATCTATTTATCATCTATTATCTTCTATCTAAAATGAGAAAGAGATAGAGAGATAGAGATTTATTTTAACAAGTTGGCTCACACAATTAAAGAAGCTTAAAAAGTCTAAAATCTAAAAGGTAGGCTGTCAGGCTGGAGACCCAGGAGGAGTTGCAGTTTGAGTCTAGAGGTAGTCTGCTGGTAGAATTATCCTTTCTTCCAAGGAGATCAGTCTTTTTCTACTAAGGCCTCCAACTGATTGGATAAGGCCCACCTCATTATGGAGAGTGATCTGCCTTACTCAAAGTCTACTGATTTAAATGTAAATCTTACATAAAAATATATTCACAGAAACATATACATGTTTTACCAAATACATGGGTGCTGTAACCTAGACAAATTGACATATAAAGTTGACCATCACAGAGTGACATTAGGTAGTGTGGGAAAATTGTGTTCATTGACAGAAACATTAGTGCTAGAAGTCAACCCCACAAATAGAGTACAGAGACAGGGAAGAGTGGCACTTGGCTCTTCCTTTTACGTTCCTGTGAAGTTGGAGGTTCATCTTCTGATCTCTTCTAGCCATTCCCTCAGAGGGAAACAACCACAATCCAGTCAAATTCACTGCCTAAGCATAGCTGGTGTGCTATGAAGGGGAAAGTCTCTGTCCTTTTCTTTATATTACTAAAGTTTACATTTTTCTGTTTCCCTAACTTGATAAAGGCTAGATTCCCAGAGATGGATTGGGAGGTGGATAGAAAAAAAACAAATGTGCTTCAAATATATGAATAAGAGTATTTTTTCAAAGTTTCAGTTTAGTTCTTCTTAGCTGGAAGTTACATATGTGGACAGATGAAGGGTGGGGGAGGGTAGAGAAATTATGGTAGAGAAGCAGCTGGGTTTTCTCTATATACCCCTGGTCAGACCCCGCTTCACCTCTACCCCACTGTCGTCCCCCTCCCACCACCAAACTCCCATCCAAACCTCCTGGACCCACTGCTCTTACCCTCTGTATAATGTACTGAAGTTCTATTTTTGCAAGCAGTAATTCTCTGTTAAATTTTACCTACATTCAATATCTTTGCTCCACCTGATTGCACAATACTTGAACTGCTGACTCACATGCATGCTTTATCATAAGTATTTACATTTTGGTTAAAATCATGGACTTTGGAATCATGAAATCTCTGCTTTACCATTTTTTTCACCCTAGCCTTAATCCCTTCATCTGTAAATTTGGGATGATGACAGTACTTACATAATAAGTTAGTTGGGAAGAGTAAATTAGACAGCATATGGAATGCTCTTAGTACAATGCCTAGCAAGAAATGAGCATTATGATTGTTAGGTATTATCACTTTTATTTATCTGATGTGGTTTCTCCATGAGATCATGATGCCTAGTATTTGCAAATTGGATAGGTACACAGAATACAAAGATAAAGCAGCTTCTAGGATAATTGGAGCAATATTATGATATCCTTCTGTTGGTTTTCATCGTTGTTAATCATGAAAGAGATCATTGATTGTAGCAGTGCTGCATTGAGATCAACTTTCTATGTAGTGATGGTTAGAAAAATTAAGATAGGGTGATGATCTTGGTGGCCTCTTGGCTTAATATGGCCCACTAGACAGGTTTTATTAGGCCTAGCAGTGGTCCCTCCCCAACCCCCATGAAGTAGCATGCTTTTGTAAAGGGACTGCACTTTCTCAGCCACTCTCTATTGTCTTGTAATCATCATGTCACTCATTCACACATATTTATCTGTTTGATCACCCTATTGTCCTTGAAACTGTGACCCCTACTCTACATTAAAAGGAAATGTAAAGGTTTAAAAGCAGTAAGTAGTTAAATGTTCCTCATTCTTAGAAATATAAAAGACACTATTAGAAACAAATAGCATAGTAAAAAAAAAAAAAAAAGAATCCTGTCTAGGAAATGGGTTAAGAAGTAAAAGCTTGATCATCTGATTATCTTAAAGAAACACTCTCAAATTTGCCTGTATGTGTCTAATTTAAGGAGCCATGTGTTCCTAAGTCCAAGGAAATCCAGGCTAAAAGTAATGGGAGTCCTTTGATAGTATAAGTCAGAATTTCATCTCACCCTCACTGATAGAGTTCCCAAAAGTGTCTCACACATGCTCAGGCACAGATCCTATGACACATCATAGCATGTGCCTTTTTTTTTTTTTTTTTTTTTTTCTCTATTGTTCCAGTTCCCTTCAGCAAGGCCATGATTAGCAAAGCTGTATGAAATTGCTACCCACAATCTGCCTTTTCTAAACATGATGCTTCCATAAGTTGGCATCAGCATTTCTGTGAGCACCAATACTTGTACAGGCTTTGAAACCACTTCTAGTCATACCAGTGACACTCTCCTCTGTCAGGCACACTACCTCCTGCTGCACATTTGCTGCAGGCACTGCAAACTGTGTCCATCAGGGTGCCTCAAGTCATGCAGGCACCAAAAGTTTATATGTTCCTTGGAGAACTGATAACTCCCTACAAACTATTACTTCTGTGTCACATGAGAGCATATACACACCACTAGAGCATTTGCTACGCATCAGTGCCTTAGAGAGTTCTTAGTAAGGAGAAACTTCCCAGTTTTTCTCCGAATACATCTGCTTCTAAGACTGACTTGTTTGTGTGTTAAGGTCAGATGGGAGAGATAGATGCCTTGCAGCATTCAGAATTTCCATGGCCCTCAAATAGTTGAGGTTTAGTTTTTGGGTCAAGTTCATTACCTTGATTGTCCTTCCTCCCCAGGATGAGTTCTTCCTTCAGAGAGCTATCTCTTGATTTAATGAGCATTCCTGTGGGCCTCCCTAGCAGGGCTCCAAAGGTAAGTGAATAGATGTCTAATGGAGTATCCAGAAGAAGCCAGACTTAAAATTTTTTTTGTAGGATGGAAAATCATTTAAAATAAGTTCCACTTTTCTATGTCTTAAAGAGGAGCTGTCCATTCTTCTTTGGGTGGATTCACTTGGTATGGGAAGAATGACTTTTATGGCATCTTTTAGTTTCATAGAGATGTAGAGCAAACATCACTCCTGCTCTGAAGAGAATACAATGGGACTTCTTGACTGAGCCAAGGCTGGCTCCAGTTCTGTAGACAGATGGAGTCCTCATGCCCCTCAATGAAACCCAGTGGTTTATAGATCTTTGAGGTTATAAGGTACACATTCCAAAAAAGACTTTGTAACACAGAGGGGTCATGGAATGAAAACACTTCAGATCTCAGTTCTTTCACTTTGTGATTCAAAGTTGTAAAAACACATCCAAGGGACTGGCAGTAATCTTCATGGAGGTGAGATGGCAAGAAAAGACTAATTAGCTTGGAAATTAAAGTTATCAAGAGACATCCCATGGAAACAGAAGGAAAGGGGATGCAGACTGGCTTATTACATTTTACCCTAGGCTATGGGTTGTTGGTATGGAGAACTGATTCTGGAATATTCTGACTGGCACTGGAATAATCTCTAACCCAACCAAGGAGTGATTTGGGGGAATTGTCTGACTCTGAATGACAGGAAATGGCTGACAGTACTGTACACATGGCACCCATCAGATTTGAGTGTAAGCTTAATGCTGGGGGAGGGTGTCTTCTCCTCCCCATTGGGAATTCTGTGTTTGGAAGAGATATCAGAGCAGTGGTAGCTAGAACTTGCAGTGGAATGTCTTGGTTTTGGCAATGATGCTGAACTTTAGCAACAACAGAGTGGAATGGGATACATTTCCCCCAAGGGCTCCACTATGTATGTGGTGACAGTTTCTATGCGTCTAACTTGCTCAGCTTAACAAGAAGATAAACGTAGCTTTCAAGAGTTTTATTATCAGCAATGTAAAATAGTAAGCTGTATTAGCAGCATTACTGACAATAGCCAAAAGGTGGACACAGCCCACATTACTAATAGATAAACAAAATAATAATAAATAATAATAAATAAAAAGTGTCATATACAGATAATAGAATATTATTTGGTTCTAAAAAGGAATGAAATTTGGACACATGCTACAACATGGATGAATCTTGAAGACATTATACTAAGTGAAATGGGCCAGTCACAAAAGGACACTGTATGAGTCCACTTACATGAGGTACTAAGCATAGTCAAATTCATAGAGACAGAAAGCAGAATGGTGGTTGCCAGGGACTGGGGAAAGAGGCAAGAGGGAACTACTGTTTAATAACTACTGTTATTAACTATTATATGGAGGTGCTATGTGGAGTGACAAAAAAGTTCTTAAAATAGATAGTGGTGATGGTTTCACAATAATTCACAATAATGTGAATGTACTTAATGCCACTGAACTGTACCCTTAAAACTGGTTACAATGGTAAATTTAATGTTATCTATATTTTAAAATAATAATTTTTTTAAAGTAAGATGTCAGAGGTTGGGTTAGTGAATAACTTTATTGCTATTGCTCCTCTGATCACTAGGGAGCTAGAAATCTATGTAATTTGAGAATTAAAGTATATCTGACCTTATTGTTACTTGTAAGCTAGTGATGTCAGGAAAATTCTGAATTACATTTTTTAATGTTTTATTTATTTTTGAGAGAGAGGGAGAGACAGTGTGAGCAGGGGAGGGTTAGAGAGAGAGGGAGACACAGAATCTGAAGACAGGCTCCAGGTTCCGAGCTGGCTGTCAGCACAGAGCCCAACACAGGGCTTAAACCCACAAACTGCAAGATCATGACCTGAGCTGAAGCCAGATGCTCAACCAACTGAGCCATCCAGGAGCCCCTGAATTACATTTAAAAATCTGGTAACACAAAATTACAAGCAGAACTGGGACATCTTTTAATTTGAGAGGTTTTTTTAAGGCCTTTAAATTATTTATTTTAAATGGATTCCTATCCATCCAATTGCTCAGCTATCCTCAGACCCAGGTAAGATTCAAATTCTAAATATAGCACTAGAAAATGACTATGAAGCAATTCTTCCAAGATTGTTCTGCCAATGCTACCTTGGAGCTCTAAGGCTGGTTTTTAGCATACTCAATTCACATTTAATATCAACCTTTTGCCCAATCCTATTACTGTATTGGGAGCTAATCATCTTGGAATTGTTTTAAAATGCAGCTTCTAATTCAACAGGACTGGTGAGGGGCCTCTGACTCTGCATTTTTTAAAAATAATTTTTAAATTTGAGTATAGTTGACATACAATGTTACATTAGTTTCAAATGTACAACATAGGGACTCAACCTCTCTATATGTTATGCTATGCCTACCACAAGTATAGCTGCCATTTGTCACCACACAATGCTATTGCGATATCATTGACAATATTCTCTATGGTGTGCCTTATTTCCATCACTTATTCAGTCTGACTTATTCACTTATAATGCCCTCTAGTCTATCCATGTTGTTGCAAGTGGCATAATTTCATCCTTTTTTAAGGTGTGTAATATTCCTGTGTGTGTGTGTATGTACCATATCTTCCTTATTTATTCATCTCTAGGTGAACACTTTGCTTCCATATCTTGGCTGTTAACAATAATGTTGCAATAAACATATGAACTGTCTGTACGTTTTTGAATTAGTATTTTTGTTTTCTTTGGGTAAATACCCAATAAGGGAATTATTGGATTATATGGTATTTCTATTTTTAATTTTTTGAGAAACCTCTATACTGATTTCTACAGTGGCTGTACAAATTTATATTCTCACCAACCATGAGTGTTCCTTTTTCTCCACAGTATGGTACTGGCACAGAAATAGACACACAGATCAATAGAATAGAATAGAGAGCCCAGAAATAAACCTACACATATATGGTCAATTAACATATGAAAACGGAGACAAGAATATAAAGGAGAAAACAGTCTCTTCTATAAATGGTGCTGGGAAAACTGGATAGCTACATGATAAAGAATGAAACTGGACCACTTTCTTACACCATACATAAAAATAAACTCAAAATGGATTAAAGAATTAAATTTGAGACATGACAGGAGCAAGATATGGATGTCTGCTTTTACCACTGTTATTTAACATATTACTGGATGTCCTACTCTCAGCAATCAGACAACAAAAGTAAATAAAAGGTATCTAAAATCAGCAAGGAAGAAGTCAAACTTTTACTATAGCTGTTAGAGTGATATGCAGACATGATACTCTACACAGAAAACCCAAAATATTCCACCAAAAAATAGCTAGAACTGATGCATTAATTCAGTAAAACCACAGGATACAAAAATCAATGTACAGAAATCTGTTGGTGGGGCTCCTGGGTAGCTCAGTGGATTGAGCATCTGACTTTGGCTCATGTCACTATCTTCCAGTTTGTGAGTTAGAGCCTTGCATCAGCTTGCTGCTGTCAGTCTATCAGTACAGAGCCCACTTCTGATCTTCTGTCCCCCTCTCTCTCTGCCCCTACCCCACTTCCTCTCTCTCTCTCTCTCAAAAAATAAATTCAAAAAATTTAAAAAAGGAAATCTGTTCAATTTCTATACATCAATAATGAAGCAGTAGAAAGAGAAGTCAAGGAATTGAACCCATTTCCAGTTTACACTAAAAACCATAAGATGCCTAGGAATAAACCTAACCAAAGAAGTAAAAGATCTGTACTTTGAAAAACTGTAGGACACTTATGAAATAAATTGAAGATGACACAAGGAAGTGGAAAGACATTTCATGCTCATGGGTTGGAAGAACGAATATTGTTAAAATGTCTATGGTACCCAAAGCAATCTACTCATTTAATGTAATCTCTATCAAAAACCACCAATATTTTTCACAGCTAGAACAATCCTAAAACTTATATGAAACCAGAAAATACCCCAAATAGCAAAGCAATCCTGAAAAAGAAAAACGGAGCTGGAGGCATTACAATTCTGGACTTCAAGTTATATTACAAAGCTGTAGGGATCAAGACCATATAGTACTGGCACAAAAACAGATACACAGCTCAATGCAATAGGATAGAAAACCCAGAAATGAATCCACAACTAGATGGGAAATTAATCTTTGACAAAGCAGGAAAGTATAACCAATGGCAAAAATATAGTCTTTTCAACAAATGGTGTTGGGAAAAATGGACAATGACATGTAGAAGAATGAAACTAGACCACTTTCTTACAACATGCACAAAAATAAATTTAAAAATGGATGAAAGATCTAAATGTGAGATAGAAAACCATCAAAATCCTGGAGGAGAACACAGACAATAACCTCTTTGACATTGCTATAGTAACTTCTTACTAGATATGTCTCCTGAGGCAAGGTAAACAAAAGCAAAAATAAACTTTTGGGACTTCATCAAAATAATAAGTTTTGCATAGCAAAGGAAACAATCAACAAAACTAAAAGACAACCTATAGAATGAGACAAGATATTAGCAAATGACATATGTGATAAAGAGTTAGTACCCAAAATATGTAAAGGACTTATCAAACTGAACACCCAAAAAACAATCCAATTAAAAAATGGGCAGAAGACATGAATAGACATTTCTCCAAAGAAGACATACAGATGGTCAACAGACACATGAAAAGATGCTCAATATCTCTCAACATCAGGGAAATACAAATCAAAACTACAATGAAATATCACCTCACACCAGTCACAATGGCTAAAATTAACAATACAGGAAACAACAGGTGTTGGCAAGTATGAAAGGAAAAGGGAATCCCCTTACTCTGTTGGTGGGAATGCATATTGGTGCAGCTACTCTGGAAAAAAGTATGGAGGTTCCTCAAAAAATAAAAAAAAAAAAGAACTATTGTATGATCCAGCAATTGCACTACTTGGTATTTACCTCAAGGATACAAAAATACTAATTGATAGGGATACGTGCACCCAATGTTTATAGCAGCATTATCAGCAATAGCCAAATTATGGAAAGAAGCCAAATGTCCACCAACTGATGAACAAATAAAGATGTGGTATATATACAATGAAATATTACTCAGCCATAAAAAGACTGAAACCTTTCTATTGCAAGGATGTGGATGGAAGGAAAGAGTATTATGCTAAGTGAAATTAGTCAGAGAAAGACAGATTCCATACAATTTCACTCATATGTGGAATTTAAGAAACAAATGACATGGGGGAAAAAGAGAAGCAAAGCAAGAAACAGATTCTCAACTATAGAAAACAAACTGATGTTTACTGGAAGGGAGTTGGGTCAGGGGTATGAGTTAAACAGGTGATGGGTATTAAGGAAGGCACTTGTGGTGATGGGCACCAGGTATTGTATGTAAGTGATGAATCACTAATTTCTATCCCTGAAACGAATACTGCATTATATGCTAACTTGTTGGAATTTAAATAAAAACTTGGAGGGAAAAAAAAGTAGATGTGAGAAGTGAAACCATAAAAATCCTAAAATAGAAAATAGGAAATGACTTTTCTGACATAGACCATAGTTACATTCTTCTAGATAGCTCTCCAGCAGCAAGGGAAACAAAAGCAAAAATAAACTATAGGGACTACACCTATTTGGTAAAGCTTTTGCACAGCAAAGGAAACCATCAACAAAACAGGCCACCTGCTGAATGGGAGAGGATATCAGACTCTGATTTTCTAGCAAACTCTCAGATGAGAATTCCTGAGAACCACCCTCTGAGCAGCAATGCCCTCAGTCATGCTCCCTCTGTTTGGTTTATGTTTTTTTTTCCAGATAGAAAGAAAAGCTACAATGGAGGGTGGAAGCCAGGACTCATAACTAGGTATCTCTTCCAGCATCTAGTATCCAGCATCTAGCATTTGCCTTATGCAAATATAGAAGCCCAATAATACTAGTAAAATGATTAAATTTAAATTACATAAACAGAAAATACATAAGGAAAAGGGAAAGAAAATACTTGTTAGAGAATAAAAATGGAAATCTATGGATAGTCTGCAGTGTCTGAAATGAATCAAATTTGCTAAGTAAAAGAAATGAATTTTGTAATATTTGAATGCACACATGATCTTGAGGAAAGAGTACAGCTTCAGGAAAATATTTAGGAAAAGCAGATGATGATTTTCTTATGAGATTGACAAGTGACACCTCTTAAACTTCATCTTTCAAACTTCAAAGAGGTATATTTCACTTCGCTCATGAAAATGGCTAAATTCATTTCTGAGGCCTCTGTTTATGCGTACCATGTGATAATTCCATGATGTGTTCAACATAGTGCTTTGTCTTTAAGCAACTATGAATGATTCCCCATCACAGGTTCCTCTTTAGCATATGCTATAATGTAGGGCTCAGAAAACGAATCCCGTCTTTTTGAGAAAGTAAGATAATACTGTAATAGTCATGTATAGACCTTATCCTGGTCCATGTATGAAATGTTTTGCCAAATATGTTGCCAGTGAGAAATAATGTTGAAGTGCTTATAAATTTTAAGTTAGTAAAAATTCTGATTTTTAAGCACAGAAACACATTTCATGCTGTGGTCTTCCTATGTGCTAAGTCTTTTGAAGTCACCGCTTTTTCTCTTATTATTCAATGGGCAGATCTATTTTTCGACATATGCTAGCCTGTGTTTGAAATGTTTAAAATTTCCCCTATGATTTCTTCCATTTTCTGTAGTGTAGAAAGTGAAGTATTATATTCCTTTTTTCTACATCAGGCATGTCCTTCTGATACAGTTCCCTCCACAGGCACTGCCAACAAAGGAAAGCAAAGTCGAATTCTTTATTCATCTTGTGGTTCCCATATGGAGAATGTTCAGTCTAACCCATCTTTCTGAATGCGGATCTGATGAGCAGACAATCTCCCTCCCTAACAGTTTATTACGCCTTGGTCTTTATAAGTGGGAAGCTATAAATCTGACAGCAGCATTACACCTTCTGAATTGAATGTATAATTTAATTTATAAACTCATGTCCTTCACTTTAACAACTGTAATAAACCAAGTATATGCTGATTTTCTAACATGGATTCATTTTGGGGTGAGTTTGCAAGTTGACATGGCCTGAGCCTTTAATGCATATGAATTCTTAAATGCTGGTTTCTTCAATCTACTAGTTCTTATCTCTCTCCCCAATTATTTTTGTTGAAAGACTTTGAGGTTTCTTATTCAAAATTGTATGAAATATTGATTAACCCAACAGATTTATTTAAGTGCTTTTGTTATTAAACATTTTAGAAAGACTCATGGAGGAAGAAGAGCAGAAGTTCTGTAATTAATCAGGATTGCTGGGCTCTGTTGCTACAGTGGCAGTGAATTGGTTCCCTGTAGGAAGAGTTAATAGAAAAACATTCAATTTAAAAATGGCCTGGATGCATCAAAAGGATTAAACTGTAATGCTTTTAATCCCTGTAACTCAAACAAAGAGAAAATTTTCCTGAGCAATGAACTGCATAATGCATTTGTGGGCCAGCAAATGATCACTGTGGAACATCAGCTATACAGCCAACTCTGTAGCCCAGGGATTTTACTAGGCACAGGCAGAGTGACAGCCCAGGGGATTTAGACACTTTTTAACTCTAGGTTTTGAGTGATGCTAAAATAAGGGCTGTTTTGGAAAGTTGTAGTCCTTGGAGCTCCCAAGCTATCAGAGATCCTACTGATAAACCTTTAGGTTAAAACTCCAAACTCTACATGAGGGAAGGCAATTTACGTGGCACAAAGACTACAAGATCTCTCCACCTCCAAGGCCCATGACACACATTGCTTTTTCACTATAACCTCCTTTTGCATCAAGAATATCTCTGAGTTCAGGGGCACCTGGGTGTCTCAGTTCATTGAGCGTCTAACTTTGGCTCAGGTCATGATCTTACAGTCTGTGAGTTTGAGCCCTGCATTGGGCTCTGGGCTGACAGCTCAGAGCCTGGAGCCTGCCTCAGATTCTGTGTCTCCCTCTCTCTCTCTGCCCCCTCCTCTGCTCCTTCTCTGTCTCTCAAAACTAAATAAATGCTTAAAAAAATTATCTCTGAGTTCAATAATGTTTGCCATCCTTCATTCAGATCTCTTTCTCTCTCTTTAAGTCTATTTATTTATTTTGAGAGAGAGAGAGAGCGAGAGCGAGCAGGGGAGGAGCAGAGAGAGAGAGAGGGTAACAGAATCCCAAGCAGGCACTGACAGTGCAGAGCTCTACAAAGAACTCAGACTCAGGAACCTTGAGATCATGACCTGAGCTGAAATCAAGAGTCAGATGCTTAACTCACTGAGCGACCCAGGTGCCCCTCTTTCCCTCTCTTTTTTTTTAAAATTAACATTAATTATTTAATGTCTATGATTAAAAATTTTCAATGTCTAAACATCTGGTAGAAGATATCAAATAGCATGTAGGTATATCTCCAAATGTATATTTTTCAAATAACCTGTGTATGTTATATTTTGGAGGCTACAGGGCATTTTTTAATTAATTTTTGGGAGGTTTTGCTTTGAGAAAACTGTAGATTCACATGTAATTGTAAGAAATAATACAGTAGATACATAGACCCATTTCCCAGTTTCCCCTAGTTCTAGTTGCAGAACTAGAGTACAATATCACAACCAGGATGTTGACATGGATACAGTCAAGATATGAAACATTACAAAAAATGAAAAATAAAATAAAATCCTCTAATACCACCAGATCTCTCATGTTGCCCTTTACAGCCACATCCACATCTTACTGCCCCCATCCCTCCTTTAACCCCTGGGAATCACTAATCCATAATTTGTCATTTCAAGAATGTTATAAAAATGACATCATGTGGTTCATTATCTTTTCTGACTCGCTTTTCTCACATAATATGGATTTTTGGAGATTCATCCAGATCATTCTATATAGCCATAGTTTGTTTTATTGCTGGGTAGTATTTCATGGTATGGATGCACCACAGTTTGTTTAAACATTCACCTGTTGAACATCTAGGTTGTTCCAGTTTGAGTCTGTTATGAACAAAGCTGCTACAAAAATTTGTGTTCAGTTTGTGTTTGTGTTTTGATACAAACGTGTCTTTTTTCTCTGGGGAAAAACGTATCCAGGGGTATAGTTGCTAGGCCACATGATTGTTGCATGTTTACTTTTAAAAATCTCTGAGCTGTTTTTTGCAGAGTGGCTATAGCATTTTACATTCCCAACAGCAACATACAAGAGATCAAGTTTCTCTTCATCCTTGCCAGCATTCTTTATTACTATTTTTTCTATTTAAGCCATTCTCATAAATACATAATGATGTCTTATTATAGTTTCAAATTGTATTGTCCTAATGGTTGATGATACTGAATACTTTTCTTGTACTTATTATTTGGCATCTGTATATTTTCCTCCATAAAATATCTTTTCATGTCTTTTGCCTGTTTTCTAACAGGATTTTAATGTTGCTGTGTTTGGAAAGGTTTTTTTTTTTTTTTGAGATGAAGTAATTTATTTGCAGAAAAGTTGATACTGCATATGATTAAGTGACAAACATTTGGTACAGGTTGGTACAAGCAACCTGGGATGTTAGAGGAGAGAGTAATTTCTTTTTTAAAAAATTTATAGTTTATAGTTTTTTAATTTATAGTTTACTTTTTTATTTATAGTTTTTTATTTATAGTTTATTGTCAAGTTGGTTTCCATATAACACCCAGTGCTCTTCCCCACAAGTGCTCTTGTCCATGACCATCACCAATCTTCCCCTTTCCCCTCCCCCTCAGCCCTCAGTTTGTTTTCAGTATTCAAGAATCTCTCATGATTTGCCTCCCTCCCTCTCCCTAATTCTTTCCCCCCCTTCCCCTACCCATGGTCCTCTGTTAGGTTTCTCCTTTTAGACCTATGAGTGAAAACATAGGGTATCTGTCCTTCTCTGCCGGACTTATTTCACTTAGCATGACACCCTCGAGGTTCATCCACTTTGCGATGAATGGCCAGATTTCATTCTTTCTCATCTGCAAGTAGTATTTGTTTGGAGAGTTTTTATACATTCTAGATCTCAGTCCTTTGTCAGGTATGTGGTGTGCACATATTTCCTCCCAGTCTATAGCTGTCTTTTTATCCTCTTAACAGAGTCTTATATGGACTAAAAATTTTTTAATTTTGATGAAGTACAGTTGAGCAGTTTCTTTTTATAGATTGCATATGTGGTGTCAAGTCTAAGAACTCTGCCTAGCTTTGGATCTTAAAGATTTTCTTCTGGGTTTTTTCTAAAAATTTAATAGTTTTATGTTTTATATTTAAGCCTGTGATCTCATTTTATTTAATTATTTTTTGTATAAGGTACAAGAGAAAGGACTAAGTTTTTTTCTTTTTCTTTCCATCCCTTCATCCTACTTTTCCCCCTCCTTTTCTTTGTCTCTCTCCCCTTCTTCCTTTCCCGCTTCTCCTCCTCCTCCTCCTCCTCCTCCTTCTCTCTCTCTTTCTGCCTAAGGATGTTCAATTGCTTTAATACCAGTTTTTAGGAAAAGTATCTTTTCTCCATTGTTTTTGTAGCTTTGTCAAAAATCAAACTTGTCATATTTGTGTGGGCCTATTTCTGTGTTCTGTTTTAATGATCTTTGTATTTATCCCTACACATATACCACAGGATTAATTACTGTAGCTATGTAATAAGTCTTGAAATCAGGTAGATTGGTTCCTCTCACTTTGTTGTTTTTTATTTTTTGAAAAATTCTTACCACAAAAATTTTAGAATACTTTCACTTATATCTACAAATAGTGTTTCTAAAATTTTGGTTAAAATGATGTTAAGCTTATATATCAATTTTGGAGAGAATTGACATCTTAGTTATGTCTGGTTTTCCAATCCATGAACAAGGTATGTCTCCCTACTTATTTAAACCTTCGATTTCTTTCATCATCATTGTGTAGTTTTCAGTATAAATCCTATACATGTATTGCTAGATTTATACCTGAGTATTTCATATTTTGAGCAGTTGTAAATTTTATTGTGTTTTTAATTTAGGTGTTTAGGTGCTTTCTGCCAGTATATAGAAATAAAATAGATTTTTGTATATTCACTTCATATCCTGTGACCTTGCTGGACTCAGTAGTTCTGGCAGTCTTTTTGTAGATTACTTGAGATTATCTAGGTAGATCATGATGTCATCTGCAAATAGGGACAGTTTACTTCTTCATTCCTGACATGTATGCTTTTTATTTCCTCTTTTTGCCTAATTGTATTGACTAGAACCTCAAGCACTATGTTGAATAAGAGTAATAAGAGGGAACATCCTTGCCTTGTTCCTGATAGTAGGGAGAAACTAATCTTTCACTATTAATTATAGCAATAGGGTTTTCTTATACGCTTTTTATCAAGCTGACAAAACTCTCCTCTATTTCTATTTTTATAAGTTTTTAACATGAATAGGTTTAAATTTGGTCTAATTTTCTATATCAATTGATATGTGATTTTTCTTCTTTGTCCTGTTAACATGGTAGAATATAGTGATTGATTTTTGAATACTGAATCAAACTTGCATTTATGAAATAAACCCCACTTAGTAATAGTGTATAATTGTTTATACATTGCTGAATTCTATTTGCTAATATTTTGTTAAGCATTTTTGCATCCATATTCATGAGATTATGAATCTTAGTCTATTGTTTTCTTTTTTGTAATGTTTTTGAATGGTTTTTGGCATCAAGGTAACACTAGTTTCATAAAATAAGTTGGGAAGTGTTCCCTTCTCTTCTATTTTCTGCAAACTGTATTGAATTGGCTTTACTTCTTATAAAGTTGGTGAAATTCTCCAGTGAAAACATCTAGGTATGGGGATTTCTTTTTTGGGGGTTTTAAATTATGAATTTGGTTTCTTATGCTTTCAATTGGTATATTTATATTTAATACAAATATTGATAAGTTAGGACCTAAGTCTGCCATTTTGCTTTGTGTTTTTAGTTCTCTCAATTTTTCATTTCTGTGTGTTACTTGAATATTTTTTAGAATTCCATTTTTTATTTCTCTATACTATTTTTAATGCACCTCTTCATGTAACTTTAAAAAAGTTTTTCATATGACTAGATATTCTATTATATATGCACAACATCACAGTCTACTGATGTGGTCATTTTACCACTTTGGGTGAAGTATAGAAAGAAACCTTAGCTCCATTACATCCCTTTATAGTATCACATTTACAGTATAATTGTCTTAAATGTTTCTTTTATATTCATTTAAAAGTACAAAATACAATGTGAAAACTTTTGCTTCAGCCATCAAAATAACTTAGAAAATTCAAAAGGAGAATAAGGGTGTATTGTTAAACCCATGTTCTTGCTTGTTGTACAGTTTCATCCTTCTTGATGTTCCAAGATTATTTCTTGATTATTTCTTTTCTTCTTAGACAACTTTACTTAACTATACTTTTAGGGTAGGTCTTCAGATAACGAACTCTGTTTTCCTTCATCTGAGAATGTTTTGATTTACCTTTCATTCCTGAAGGCTATTTTTCCTGGATATAGGATTCAGGGTTGATAGTTACTTTCTTTCAGCACTTTTAATTATGATATACATTGGATGCGGGAAGCCAGGTCTCTCTAAACTCTAAGTAGAGGAAAAATCTCCTTGTGAGGCAAGGCGGGTTTGCAAGTCCTCCCACTGTCAGATGGCGACCTGCATCCACACCCACTCAACCCCCACTCAATTTCTGCTTGAGCACTGACCCCCAAGGCACCTGACTGACTGATATCAGGAGTGACTTGCCTTCTTATGCTTAAAATATGTGAATTGTACCTTGTGGAAAAACTTGTCATAGGAGTTTCTTTTTTTATGATTATAGGAGCAAAAGTTACATTTCCTGAGAAAACCTGTTTTTCCTCTCCTCAGAAAACAGGCTATTGACCCCTGCTCACAAAGGCCTAACTCTTGCCTTTGCTATGCTAAAAACTTTGCCTTGTATTTGAATGTTAAAGACCCCTTCCTAACATCTAGTCACCAATTGATAAAGGTTATGCATGAGTCTTCCACCAATCTATGTTCTGAGAAATTTTTACATACCAAACAATTTATTATCAGAAATTATTGTCTAAGGCAATTGCCACTTCTGTTTTGTACTCCATACATTTTTTTTCAATAAATAAAGCTGACTCTCAGGTAAGGATAGGGACGCCTGCCTGGTGAGCAGAAAGAAGCCAGGGCTCTCTCACTCTCTTTTGCTGACACCGTCCATCCTTCAGGGAGCTCTGGACCTGCTGGAGCTGGACTCTGGCAATTGGAGTGGATCTCTTTGGCTTTATTCTATTTGTGGTTTGCTAAGCTTCTTGAATATGTTAGTTTGTCTCTTATCAAGTTTCAAAAATTGTCAACCGTTATTACTTCAAATATGCTTTTAGCATCTCTTTCTCTTCTCCTTAAATAACAAAAATGTTAATATTTTGTTAGTCTCACAGGTCCCTGAGTATTTTCTTTTTCTTCTGGTTTTTCTCCTTCTCCATGTTGTCCTCCTCCTCTTTCTTCCTCTCCCTTTCTTCTCCTCCTTTTCCTCTTCCTCTTCCTTCCTCTTCTTTTCCTTCTCCTCTTCCTCCTCCTTTTCAGTGAATTTTCTCTGGGTTGGTTATACATATTGGTTAATTTCTTTCTTTCTGCTTTTTTCATAGTGGCTAATATATATTGTTCTATCATCTGGTTCATTGGTTATTTCCTCTGTCTCCTCCATTTTGCTCTAAGGCCCATCTACTGAGCTTTTTAATTTCAGCTGTTATATTTTTAATTTCTGATTTTTACATTTTCTTATACCTTCTATTTCCTTGCTGTGGGCTTTTTTATTCTTGCTCATTAATATTTCTGGGTTGCTGACTTTTTCAGCTTCTAGTCTGGCATATATGAAACAAATAAAATCCAGAGAACTCATTGCTATCTTGTTCCTTGGATCTTGATTTCCATAGGCAGACTGACTTTTTCTTTCAGAGTCTTATTATGTTTGCCTTATATATAATATCAATGGGTTTTAGTTGTACTTAGTGGGAGGAATATAAAAGCATGTCTACTCCATCTTCCCAGAAGTGGAATCCCAGGTCTATCTTTTTATTCACTAGGAAGTTTTAGAAAATATCCTGGACAGTTTTATAATGAGGATGATCATTAGGCATAGAATCTGAGAATGCTGAGAATTCTGAGAATGCCCAGAGGTCACAAATAACATTTGGAAATAACTTAAATATCAAGATCACATTAAGAAAGTTACTGCTGTGTTAGAAAACAGAAACATCTATCTACTCCCCCTAAAATAAAAGATATACCATCACCACCATGTGTTGGTCGGTCTGCAAACTTGTTCACTGGTTCTGAGATAAATCCTATATATCAATTATATTTTTTGTTCTGTGTTTCTCCCCCACCCCCCTGAGGCCCACTGTGTGTTCAGGCACCCTTAATATCTTCGCTGGATCACAGGAAATTATGGTTATAATAAAACTATTTTATAAAGTTGTTCATACTTAATATCTTACCTTCCAGTAATATTTGCATTCTATAAGAGGGATATCACAAAAAGGGCAATGTTCAGCAAAAGAAAGGCCTTCATACAATATGCTTTCTAACATCCAACAGTAAGTGGAATTTTCTGTGAAGGGAGAAAAGATTTACCAGAATTCTTCATATTACCAGAACCTGAGCCTCATCTTTATCATTTTACTATCTCTGTATACTGATGTTCATTCCTTTTCAAAGAAAAGGCTGTTAGTAAAATATCTCTACTCTCTGTATATATTCATGAAAACTTTCTATGTGAAGAGTGCGTGTGTAGAGATGTGAGTATATTATATTCTGCTTGATCAATAAAATATGGTTTATGGCACAAGGAGAGTGATTGGTTGTACAGGGTATCACAGTGTCCAGGCTATTCTGACTCTAAAGAGTTTCTTCTTCCTTTGGAAATCCATCACAGCAGTTAAGAATGTGGCTTGGTTAATGGGGCCTAGTCAGATCCCTGCTCTGACTTTTATTGTTGGTATTGACTTTCTAAACCCTAGTTTTGTCACCTATAAAATAGACACAGTAATATTATCTATCTTCTGTAAGATAATTCATGTAAAGTCCTGAGCATAGTGCCAGACACATGGTACAGATTCAGTAAGTGTTACATATTAGGAATTAAAATCTTTGACTTAAAAAGGTAGTTTTCCCTTAAGAGGCATGGATGTGTCACTCTGGTGATAAAACATCAGTGTTGTACTTAACTTCCTTGAAAAATGCACTGCAAGAATGAGAGGCTAAGAACCTAAGGTGATGTGATAGAAGCTTGTGATCACAGGAAGACCAAATCCACCTGCTTGTGCACCAATCACCTCCTATGTTCTCTGAAGGTTGGATTTGGTTATACATATCCTTTATATTTTTGAAAGTTCTGGAACTACCATAGATAAAATGCCTTGTATTTCTCTCCTAATCACACTGTCATTTTTCAAGTCATTTAGAAAGGAGAGAGGTATAGTGAAGGATTAATCAAAACATGTCGGGGATCAGTGGAAAATGCCTGAATGGCAAGAATTTTCCTTGAGCTGGTAAATTGTAGGCATGAACCAATTTGTCAAAGATGGAAATAAAGCAGTGTTGTGTTTGGATAAAAAGCAGTTTTATTGCTTTAGCCACACCCTATACTTACAGGAAAAGATGTGCACACCTTTAATGTCTCCATTGCCAAATCTTGGATATCAGATAAACTTAGTCATGGCTTTATTAACAAATTGGGTTAATCTGGGCTCCAAAAGCAGAAATGTTGCTGTTTCATTTGAATATAGAATTGTGATAAAACAAAAAAGTATTCTGTACATGTGCAGGACTCTGTAATGCCTATTAGTGAAGGGTGACTCACAGCACCCCCCATGAACTTCGGGTTAAAAGTATGGAGTGCAGTGAAACCCATCTATGAGAAGCCCTCCAACCATACTTAGACTGGCTTGAGTCTTTCAGAGTTATTAGGTGTCCAGAAACTCCATGTTTGTACAATTTGTAACCTCAGGTAGCTGTGCCCAGCATAGCATCCAGTATTTGAAAGATGCAAAATATTTTTTGAGTTCAATTTAATGAAACTGAGTTAAATGGAAAAGAAACTAAGACTTGAAAGCTCATTTTCTCTTCAAGAAGAAGAAATGGAGAGAATCAACTTTACTTTGAGGACCTACCATGTGGCAAGAGGAGGGGGTAGTACAGGTGGCAGGGGGCACATGGGGAGTCTGTCCTTGTCATCACCCCCAAGACTGGACCATGTAGTTGGCGAATGAGCATGACTCCCGCAATGTGTTTACTTTATTTAGTGGAGAAGCAAGTACAAGAGGTAAGGATGTGGAAAGAGGAAACTAGCCTTCATCAAGCACCTACAATGTGGCCAATATCATGTTCATTAGCTTACAAAGATTCTCATTTCATTTCACCATTTCTCAAGTCTAGCTTAATAGTGCAGTGATACTGTATTAGTACTTCTAGTCCTAGAGAGCATTAATATCTGAAAGATAATAAATTATTTCCAACAAATATGCCTTTTTATAGCAAACAAAGGAGTTGTGTAAAAGTGTGATGTCACAAAATCTTATGTATCTATCTATATCTATCATCTACTTATCTACCTACCTATCATCTATATATCTATAATCTACCTATAATCTACCTACCTACCTACCTACCTACCTATCTATAGAAGTAGAGTTAGAAGAGGAAGACACCGACCAAGTAGTCCGAGAGCTGGAGTGCCCTCACTCAGTGGGGCGTAACTTCATTTACACACATTGTTGATCTTAGCATTTTACCCTGAGGCTAACATCTGACTAGAAAATGCTATTAATGAAAAAGTTGTGATATATTATACCAACTCAAGGTTATATGTACTTAACCTTATCTTCCTTTATCACACTGCTCACTTTTATTTTCCCTTTTCCTCTCTACATTCCCACAGTTATTTTCATGAGGCTGATGCTGACACAGTCAGAGTATCCTCCTTATGCTACTACAAAGATCAAGAATCAATTTGGGCTTTGTTTTCCCATGCAGTTGTTGTTATTGGGATAGCAGCCAGGCATTTTGGTGAGTGTAAACTAGAAGCATCTAGTGGAGATTACATTTACAAAAGTATATATCATTTTCAACTTTTCATAAGGCCATCAGCATTTCAATGCCTAAGTTGGTTATTTATATGCTGATACTACTGGGACCCAGGAGGAAACCTCAATTAAGATTCTAGTCCTGTAAACTTACCACTTTCAAAAACACTGTCCTGGACCTTGGGAGCCCTTTTCCTGGCAGAGATCTGACCACTCTGTGAGGGCCTGGGCAGTTGCTACACTGCAGAGAGAGGGGTAGATGAGCTGATTTTAGTTTTTATTACATTCTCTAATTAAAATGTAGCACCCACCCCTGAATACATTTCTTAAACACCAACTCACCAATGACTTGATGTTCTCCTCTGCTCTGTCTGTCATCCTAGCTACAGAGCTCAAGGAACCCAAAAAACACAGCTCAAGTTCATCTCAGCCAAATGCACTTCCTTCCTTCTTTGATCATGCTTATATCCTGAATCTTTTCCTAACTTTCCTACTAGGACAAACTAGTTAGAAGGAAACTTAAGCACACCTTTTCCCTTTCACTTTTAAAAACAGATATACAAGGTTTTACGAGTAACCAGATTTTCCTTGTATTCCTTCCCAGGTATCTATCTTGATGGTCCTTTCTGTCTCAAGTCAACAACACTTCTTAATAAAAAGGAATCCCCCAACTGCAAATGCACATCTCTACAAAAGCACCATCCCTTAGAGAAATGTAAGATATGAAGAAAGCGTTGTTAATATCCTTATAGTTTTTGACAATATGGCCACCATCTTCACCTCATCCTACCATATCTTATCCTGTGTTGACCCTGGAAGTTGGGGAGCAAAAAAAAAAGTGAGAGATTTACTCAGTAAAGGGAGTAGAAAGTCAGAGCTTTACTCTTCACAATATTTTTAGTATTTCTTCCTATTTATCCTTCTGTTTGAGCCACATAATGTCTTCTATCCCTGAAATGGGACATGGAAGAGGAATGGAGGCTGATGCCATACATAGTAGAATGGGGATCATCTCTGGCATTTATCTGGTCATTTAATGCCTATTAACATAGCTCAAGATGGCACTGGTTCCTTTCTTTGTCTGCCATTAGACAGTGCAGGTTTTTACTGAGTTTGTGGTCATGAAAATCCCCTTTCTAGGGTGTGCAATTGCCATTTGAGGCACAAATTCAGGATTAAAAATTTATCTTTATGCTTAAAACAACTTGTTAATAATTAAAACATTTAAAGTCTTAGATGTGATTCTGGCAACAATTTGGATCTAATTGGTAAATAGTATTTAAATTCCTCATTTGATATGAGTTGTCAAGATTTTTTTTTTAATGTAAAAAACTCCAACCCATTTCACTGTACTTTTTTATACTTTGTTAGTAATGTCTAGTGTTACTACTTTGTGATCAGATTGTACACAGTGTATATACTTTTTCAGAAGTTACATTTTCTTTGTAAAAACAGTGATTCTTTTTGTTTTAAATGTGTGCTTGAAAAAAGCTGTACTTTATTTTGGCCACAGAGTTTGATATATATCTACTTACTGATCCCCCCTTTTTTTTTTTAAAGTTTTTATTTTAATTCCAGCTATTAACATACATTGTATTAGTTTCAGGTGTACAATATTATAAATTCATCCAAATTATCTTAATTTTTGGTTTCTTATTGTTACTGTTGTTTGCTTACTTGAACAAAGACTGAGTGGTAAGTTCCATTATTATAATAAAATTGTATTTTTGTTAATTTCTCCTTGAATCTCTAATAGTTTTGATTTATGTATTCTTGACTATTCAACTTGCAGAGTTTTGTGACTACTCTGTATTTCTTACAAATCATTCATTACTATAAAATGTACTTCTTTGTCATCTGTTTTTATTTTGTTTTGCCTTGAATCCTAATTTTTCTCATTCCAATATTGGAAACATTATTTGCTTCTTATCTGCCCTTCACTGATGCATTAGTTACTATTCTCTCACTTAAATAAATAACATTGTTGATGATCATCTTCTAAAAATTTGGATTTAGATTTTTAACTCATTTTGAGGTTATTATTTTTTAATCAGAAAGTTTAAGTAATTTATACTGTTTTTGTCTTAACTGAAGTTCATTTGTTTTATTTCTGATACCTTTTTACATTATCTGTTTTATAGGGTCTTGTTATTTCCTTCTTTTCTTTTGAAAAGATTGAGAGACTTGACCAATGAAACATGTCTCAATATAGAAAATCAAAACACCTTAAGCAACAAGAAAACACAAGTGGCCAACCGAGAAAAACATTTACAATATATGGTACCATGAAAAAATTTATACTGTTAGTCTTCTAGAAGTTCTTCTGAATGACTGAAATTGTAGATAAAGACCAAATGAATTATGGGAGAAAAGTATGAACAGACAATTCTTAAAAAGGTGGTAACAAACGTTCAATAAACATATGAAAAATTCTCAACTCACAAGTCAGAAAAGAAGTATAAATCAAAGTAATTATTTGGTAGCGTTTTTACCTATCAGACTGGTAGATCTTTTTATCACAATACCCAGAGTTTGTAGATTTGAGTAAAATATTGGTAGTTAGCAGTTTTATGAGTAAAATTGATACATTGAGGGACAATATTGAAATATAAATCCAAAGAATAAAAATGTGCAATCTATTTTCACAGCAAATTTACAAATGTGTCATAAAAATAAAACTATTTTAGAAAAAATATGTGCAAAAATTTGTCTACAGTTATATTCATTATCATATTTAAAATTATAAAACATTTTAAAACATTATAATTTCAGTTAAGAATTGGTTAAATAGGGTTGCCTGGGTGACTCAGTCAGTGGAGTGTCTGACTCTTGATTTCAGCACAGGTCATGATCTCACAGTTTATGAGATGGAGTTCTGTGTCAGACTCTATGCTGACAGTGTGGAGCCTGCTTGGAATTCTCTCTCTAACTCTCTCTCTGCCTCTAGTCTACTCACACACACACACTCTGTGTCTCTCAAAATAAGCAAATATTAAGAAAAAAATAATTGGTTAAATAAAATACAAGAAATTCATAAGATGCAACATGAAGCAGCCATTAGATACCATGTTTTAGAAGACCATCTAATAGTCATAAAATATTTCATGTGAACAGCACATTTAAAAGAATTTGTGGTTGTGTATATACACAGATTTGAAGACTAAAAAAAAAAAACAAAACCAAAAAAGAGAATAAAAGACTGAAGAATATAAACCCAATGTTAATATTAGGATCAGGAGTGATTTTCATTTCTCCCTAATAATGTTTAAAATTTTTGAATTCTCAAGAATGAACATGTTTTATTTGCAATCATAAAAAAAAATTATACACCTGAAACCAATGTAACACTGTCTGTCAACTTTACTTCAACTAAATAACAAAAACAAACAACAAAAAGTCCCACTCAGCTAGGGTAGTATGCAGTTCTTGATAAACAAAATTAACAAATAGGGTGGCTGGGTGGCTCAGTTGGTCTGATTTTGGCCCAGGTCATGATTTTATGGCTCATGAATTTGAGCCCCACCTCTGGTTTGCTGTTGTCCATGCTGAGGCCACTTTGGATCCTCTGTCATCCCCTTTCCTCTTCCTCTCCCCCACTCAAATTTCTCTCTCTCTCTCTCTTTCTCTCTCTCTCTCAAATAAACATTAAATATTAATAAATAAAAATGTAAAAAAATAAAACATACAAGAAAGAAAAAGAAAGAGAGAAAGAAAGGAGAAAGAAAGAAGAAGGAAAGAAAGAAAGAACGAATGAACACGGGAAGTCAAGGAGATGTCAGGCCCAAATGCTGATAATAACTGGAAGTTTGTACTCTTTGGAAAAAACACATTTCTGAAAACTGAGGAGGGCCATTGCAAAGCCCTAGAAATGTATTACAGGCTTATATATAATACTCTTCACTATGATTATCTAAACAGCCACGAGTCCCCCTAATTATATAAGCACTATTTATTGTCTTCATCCCCACAGGATAATCATTAGAGGCTTTGTGATATTCTTCACAGGACCCAACTACATTTTGATTACCAGCAAATAATTAAGGCCATTTCAGAATGAATTCCTCTTAGTGAATATCAGGCTGGTTGTCAATATTCACAATTTTCTTTTAAAATAATATCAACAATCTCTTTTTAACATACAGAAGTCACAAGTATAATAAGAGCTACAATTCACTGAACCTCCACTATATGTTTTCTATACATTATCTCATATAGTTCTCATAAGCATATTAAAAATTAGCTGCCATCATTACAATCTTGTTTCTGAGAAAACTGGTGTTCTGCATGATTTGGGAGTGGCCCAAGATTTCAGTTGGTGTTAGACACAAGAGTTAGGTCCTTTTCCTGTCAGTCTTTCATTCTTTCCACGATCTCCATTTAATCAGCCACAAGATTGTTTTGAATTTTATTTTGTGTTGTGACTTTTAGATAGAACTGAAATAGCTTGATGGGATATGAAATGAATTTCTAATTAAATGGGATCTTTATGGAAGCTATTGCTATAGAAACCCTCCAGGTTCTCATTGGACAGAGCCTCTTAGGGAGACCTGGCTGTTTCAGAATCAGAAATAGCTGTGTGGTTACTAGGGTAAGGGCTTCTATTATAAGAGAAAGGGTACTCTTGGCATATTAAGTGGGATCCTTGCCAAGGTTCTGACAATTGTGCCCCAAATGGATTTTTTTCTTCTCTACCCTGACATTTCTCTCTTGGTCATATGAACAGAGGGTTGATAACTCTAGTCCTCATGGTAAACTTCATTGGTGTAGATTAAGTCATCAGTCCTCCAGCTGCTGCTTGGAGAATAACTTTGAAGACAAGGGGATTCAGTCATGGTAAAAGAGAGTTATTGCTAGGCCAGATATGAATGTTATCTCTACCATTTACTCCATATTTGGTCTTGCCAAAATATATAACTTCTCTTGACTTTTTTTTTCTTCAATAAGGCTGGAATAGTATCTGCCTCAAAGAATGTTTTAAGGATTAAATAAGATGACATGTCAATCAAATGTGCAGTATTAACATTCATCTGTAGTTTTCTACCGTTGTTAACTATATCACCCTAGGCATTGGCATGCTGGCTGTGCCCCATGCATTGTTATTGTTCCATATTTAATTTTAATGAGATACTGTCCACTCTAATAATTTGTGTCCAAATGCCCAAGTTTAAAGTAGTCACTTTATATACTACAAAGGCTAGGTATTTAGTCTTCAAAACATATACACCATATACAACAATACTGATAGGTAGGATCTGAGAGAGTCAAGCAATGAGTCGTTTCTTAATAAGTTTACTTCTCATATTATTAGTTGTCATCTTAAGAAGCAACGTTTGGAGAATTGCATAGAAAAAATGAGATGCTCTCTGTGTGTGCTTTAGAGGTTCACAATCTGGTGGAGAGTGTGGTGAGGTAGACACTCAGGTGATTATAACTCAAGGCAATATGAGGTGCTATAGGGGCTGGAGTGGCCACTTCCAGTCAGTGCTTGGGCCAACTGAAGGGGCCAGGCATCTGCAAGGAATCAGGATGCCTCAGGGAAAAAAGTAGGGTGGAAACAATAAAGACCACATCTGCCAACTACACAATTTTGCCTCTGACTGGCTTTATTACTCACATATGCAAAGCTGAGCCTCAGGATCTGGATGAAAACTCACTGAGGTCTTCTGTAACATACTAGTACTGCTAATGGAGCCATCAGGATCTCCAAGGAGGTTTCAGAAGTACAGTATGATCTTAAAACACAAATATACACCTATATTGGCTACATGGTTCAGTTCATAGTGCATATACCTTAAGGTCCCACTGATCACTCACTGACAGACCTCGGGGAGATAATTTGTCTTTGAGCTTTGGTTTCATCCTCTTTTGCATATGGTTAATAATATGTATTTTAAAGTTTGTTGTGAAGATTAAGTGATATACTTCTGGAAGGTACTGTTTTCTACAATTATTAATTTCCTTGTGGCTTTTTCAACCGCCATCACATGCCTTGCCTTAATTAACTTGGATGGAAGTTCTGCAGTGTTCACTGTGGTTAATGGGAATTACATTTTCCTTCATTCCTTACTGTTTATTATTTTGAAATCACAAGGTTGTCTCAGATGAACCAGGATGTTGCTATGAACCATATGTGCCAGTTGACAAACTGAATAATACTTTAGTGTCATGAGTTTTTAGAAGTTTAAAAATTCAATGGAATTATGTTTAGTAAGCAAATATAGTCTAAGTTTGTTTTAAACTGTTCCCTCTTTCTTTGAAAAGTATACCACTTAGATATAATTAAATTTTTCTGAAAAAAATCTCAATTTTGTATATACTTTATTCCAACTACAAACAATAAAGAGTGTTTAAAATGTTAATTTCTTAATCTTCAAAAGAATAAACAAAGATATTTATTTAGGAGAGAAGAAAGTGGGATTTTGCAGGTTCTCCAAATCAGAGAACTTTTTTTTTAAATAGAAAGTGGTTATTTCATATTCTTCTAAGAGTGAATTCAGATCCCCTAAAAAACAATCAGTTTTATCTGTTTTCTAAAAATGAATTTTTAAAGTTACATTGTTCAGGGTATGTAAATTTAAATCTATGATTCAGCTGATGTCTTATCTGTGAATTAGAGTATTTCATTACTTCTTAAGGGGTTTTTTTTTTTTTCCATTCTTTTCAGTGCCTGAAAGAAGATAAGATTTGTTTTCAAATTATTCTACTAAAGATTACATTTTGGTTTCTAATTTTGGCTCTTGGGATTTAGAGATTCCTGAATATGCTAAGGTATAATAAGGTGGCCATTACATTTCTGGATTTAAAGGGTTTATCTGATGTGAATAGGGGGCATGTTGAGATGTGGTGAGGTTATCACAATTTCATTCTTTTGAGCTCTCTTTCCTTGGAAAATACTAACTCCCCTCCCTGACGGGCAGCTCTGATGGGCATCCTGGGGTTAACGCAGAAACTGGGGAAAGCACCACTAGACCACCTGTAAGTATGCCACAAAGTCAAGTTGTGATATTAAGTTACAATATTTTGCCATGCCCTTGGGCTAATGGAGTGAGACTCAGTTTTCTTGGCTATACTGTATGAAATTACAGATCTTTGTATTTCTTAAGTCATTTCTTTCTATTTAAATTATAGGAATGGCATGAATCTGCAAAGACCCTCCTGGATTTCCTGGGTAAAAGTAGTCTGTGTTTCTGTTTTCAAACAGGAAGGCTGTAGAATGATGGTTTTCCTAAAGATGATCTGAAATGTAGAGTGCTGGGTGTGCTAATGATGGTTTACTCTAAAATTTCTATTACCCTTGTCATAAAAAGGCCTCAAATTTACAGTAGAAGTCTAAATTTAGAGATGACTTTGGTGTTTTCATCTCTAAATTCAAAATATGTCATAAAAAAACAAATTGAATGATGATTTGGAAGTCTTCACTGGTCACCACAGGACTCAGTCAAGTTACCAGCCAATGGAATTTGAAGGGATAGATCTGGACATTAGTTCCTGGAAGTGTAAACTTGGAAAACATCTCCATTTGTTTATAGATCAGAAGTGCTAAGCATTGTTTGTTTATTTGTTTCTATTACAATTTGGACCTACCCCCTTTCCAACAAATCTGCTGAGCTGTAACCCAAACACCTCCCCATAAGAGGCTCACATTCCTCAGAGTTTGCTACAGACTTCATATTGTGCTTACTTTTTTTTTTTTTAATGGTATGAGAGTTTTCACTGTTGGGGTAAATATTAGAAAGTCAACAGTGACAACATGAGTTTCCAAAATCCTATGAAGTCTTGTTCTAAATGAGTAAAATGAGTTAGGGATGTCCAAACTATTTCCTGGTTCTATTTCCATTTTTATTCTCTTGATTTTACTGAAATAGAACTACTGATTGAGAGGTTGGCTGGAAACACTCAGACTTGGTACTCTATAAACAGTGTTAGAGTCTGTTTGGGCTGTTATTAGCAAAGGCATTGACTGGGTGGCTTATAGACAATATAAGAAATATATTTCTCACAGTTTTAGAGGTTGGAAATGTGAGATCAGAGGGCTAGTGTGGTCAGCTCTGGTGAAGGCCCAATTCTGGGATGGAGACTGCTAACTTCTTGTATCATCATGTGGTGAAAAGAGACCTAGCCAGCTTGCTGGTCTCTTCATATATAAGGACACTAATCCCATTCAAGAGCACTCCACTTTAATGACCTAATCTCACAATGCCCCACTCCAAATATCATCACATGGGGGATTAGATTTCAATTTATGAATTTGGGGAGCATGCAAACAGTCTCTCACAAGCAGCTTTCTGCTTCTGGTGCTTTAGGATGTTCAGGGAATGGGGATGGGATATGGTACCTCAATACTGTTCATACATATTTTCATCTGAAAATTTAAGAAAGATGAGTTTCAGTTACTGAAAGCATATTAAACATCATATGTCATGTTTATTGAGGGCCTACTACGTGCAATGCAGACACCATTTTCCCTTATGGAGCTTCCATTTCAGCAGCACTTCACTACAGATAATGAGATAGCAACTTCTTTTGCCCTTCATGAAGCTTCTAGTAGAAACCACTAGCAAGGCCTAAAATGTAACAGATTGGAGACACATAGAATAAATGTAAGAACATAGGCAGGACTAGAGGGGAAGAAAAGAATAAAAAGAAGCATATGATTATGCTGGGCCACTCAGTGGCCCAGACCACCCAGCCCTGAAGTACACATTGCCCATTGTTACAACAGTTTACAGCACTTAAAAGGTAAGATCCTGCCAGCACCTAACATGTCAGGGAGCTGATATTATCAATTTTGGCCAGTTACCCCGAGTCAGACTCAGTCGAATAGCTGAAAGAAAGCAACAGACTTTTTGACTTCCAGTCTAGACTATACTTTTCCCATTTTATGGCTCATTAGAAAAACATTTGTGCTGACCTGTAAGCTGATAGGTGCCAACTGGAGTCAACTCATTTGAGAGTAAAATTATTTATGATTATAATTTGGCTGCAAGGCTTCTTTAGTATTTCTTTTACCCTGAATCAAGAACTGGAATTAGAGCCAAAAATTGCATTTTCTCACCTCTCTGGGAAAGACCTTTAGTAGCTTTACTAGATCACAACAGATCCTGTCCTTAGGACACATCCAAATAGCTGCTGCTTAGCTTTTTTCTAATCATACACTGTCCTTGCTGCCTAGCTCATCTTCCCACTGAATATACTCTTGACAAATTTTTCCTTTTCTTTAAAAACTCTCTTCTGGTCTGTCTGTGTTATGTATTGACCTATTTATTTTGTGTGTGGGTGGTTTCTGTGACTCCTCCTAGCTGAACAATTTAATGAGTGAATATAAATTTTCAGCTCTGAGCATAATGGAAAGCCTTACCACAATGCATGTGCACCTGCTTCACTTCTAAGGCCCATCTGAGTTTGCATATCTGTCGTAGTTTAGCTCAGGAGATTAGATAGAGCTAGTGAGGCAGAGATTATGGTTTTGATGTGTAGGTGCCAGTTTAGCACCTATGTCCTGCAGGCCAGACTGTACTCTGAATCCAGACAGGTACTCTGCACATGTATGGCCATGGTCCTGGAGAATCAGATGAGAGAATGAAGGCAAATCTGTGTAAATCTGTATCATAAATACAACTCAGTTGTAAGGCTTCTTGATGAGGTGTCTCATCTCAGTAGCAACTTCTTTACAAATAAATGTGAGTGCATAAATACGTGGTGGATACATCTGCAAGTTTTTAAAGTGAGAGCTTGACAGGTTTGGGCTAGTCCCAGAAAGCAGTCTAGGCAAAATTACCATGGTGCCAGTACACAGGGTGGAGTTTCCATAAGAGTTAGGCCACTGCTGCTCAATTTCTTGCTTCTTCAGCCATGGAAAAAAACAAGCTGCAGTTTTCTTCATAAACCATTGTATAAATGATTCTATGTCCTCGGGGGTGGTCAGATTCAAAGAGCTCTGCTGAAGAGACTTCTTTGGTCATAAAGAAACATCATGGATTGAGAATATACCTTGTGGCTAGTTACCACATGGAAAGAAAAGAAACAAAAGGAACATTCTTGCATTCTAGAAGATTAAAGGAAAAGACTTTGAAACATGTGAAAAAGACATAATTAAGTCAATAATGAAAACATGAAGAAATATAGTTACCTAAATAAAATTAGACACATGTAGCCACGTAGCCTCATCAATGGACAGTTTCACACATGAAGTGATTCTTGAGCAGAGTTTTGAAGATATATCCATTCTAGTAGGAAGGATATTCCTGCAGAAAGGTTAGACATAAATAATGTTTACCGAGTAGGTTGCAGACAAGAGCACAAAGTGTGAGCTGTGGAAATGCATTTCACTTGTGTCATTGCCTGTCTCTTAATATCCAAACAAAACCTGTCCTCAAGCCTACTACCTTTTGTCTCCAGTGATGGCCTAATATCCTCATGAAGATTGTACACCAATATCCTAGTTCTTTTTCTGGACACAAGGTGTATTGTATTTCTCTGCCTTCTGTGGCCATATGACTTGTGTTGCCAGCGAAATAAGAATGAAGTGCCAAGTAGCGCTTCCAGGAGAAAGTACATAGTTGCCATTGTGTAGTTCTCTTTCTCTTGTTGCAACAGTTGTAAATGGATGTGTTGAGTGGAGCCTCCTGTATTGAGCAGAATCCCGTGATGACGGGATTGAGGAGTTCTTTTTTAAAACTCTTCTCCTATGGCTTCCATGGCATCATGCTTTTGACCCACCTTTTAGATCATTGATTTTGTATCTTAGTTTTAAAACCCCCCAAATCTCATCACTTTTCTGGTTTTTAATTAATATATATGTAACTAGTAGGCTGATGACTCCTAAATATGTCCCTCCTGCTCTAGTACATGCCTTACATGCTTGTACATACAAAGGTCATTCAAAAGCCACATGTCCACAATTGAGTTTATCTCTCCTCCCAGATCTGATCATTCTTTAAAGTCACAAAATTGTTAGCTGGAATCCTATTTGATTTCTCGCTGTCAACAATAGTTCCTCAATACAATTTGTGACCAGATGTTTTCTGATTCTAAAATTCTTCTTTCCATATCTTTCTTTCCATACTCTCTCTATATAATAATTTCTGGGTTGGTCCTATGGTCATTCTCCACAGAACTTTTGGAGAAATCTTTCTAAAATACAAAAAATACCATGTTTAAGTCCTCTTACTTAAAATCTTTGATGTCACCTCATTATATTAGAGTTAAAATCCAAACTCTTTGAGACTTTTTAGTGAACTGTCCCCTACTTAATAGAATGGCTTCATCACCTGCCACATATGCTCTATACTCCAGCCATGCTGCTTCTCTTTTGCTTCCCTGAACTATGTGCTTTCTTTCCTCTGTGCACTTGTACATCATGCTGTTCCCTGTGCATGGACTTCACTCACCTTGATAATGTCTACTTTTTATTTTAAAAACAAGCGATTAATAATCTCTCCCAGAAATATTTCCATATGCTTCAACCCTGTAGCACTTATCACACTGATTAGTGGAAGGCCATTTATATATTGGCCTCTCTGCTAAGACTGTGTTTTGTGTGTTGTTCAACACTATAAGCCCATCTTTCATTTGTGTATCTCCAAAACTCTCAAATGCCTGACATGCACTAGGTGTGCAACAAAAGTTTAATGAAGGAATTAGCCCCTGATAAATTGGGAAGCCTATGCTAATGAGATTTGCTTTTAACTGAAGAAATTTGGGAACCATTACAGAAATTTAATAAGGTAATAATACCCAGATACTTGCAGAGAGTAATAAGACTGGAGGGGAATTGGCATCTGAAATTTTGCAGAGATGGTATGAAGTCTGTTGTTGACAGTAAGAATGGGGAGGAAATGAAAAGCTATAGGATTATGGCTTTCAATTTCCCAGCATTTCCTTTCTTACACTGTAACTCATGCCTACTATATTTAAAACTGGCATAAAGCATCAAAGGCAGAGATATTAAATACTTTGCAAGTTCAACAGAAGAGAAGACAACTTATTTGAAGAGGTACACATTTTTTTTGACATTAATGCTGTCTTAGTTTTGGTATTTATGTTATGAACAGACACTTACCCTATATGGAGTATGTCTTTGGTTTTCTTTTTCCTTTCTTTACTAGAAAGTCTAGCCACTTCTCTTATTCTGTTAACTACCCTTGACTATTTTATTTTACGTGTGTGTGTGTGTGTTGTGTCTCACTGGAATGCCCAGAATCCTGGAAATGGACAGGGTGACTGAGTGTCGTTGGCTCTTACCACAACCATAAAAGTGGGTGAAGAATAAACTTCCCAATACTCCTTGGGCTCTCAAATCCTGTGTCCTCCCAATTCTTTCAGGGCTGGCAGCTTGCTTACCGTTAGCAAAAGCTAGGCATAATTTCAAATGTTACATTGCAGAGAAATCACTCTCTCTGTCACCAGCAAAGAGAGAGACAGAGGAAAGATGCCTTTTTATATCTGGAACCTGGCACTGTCAGCCATTTGAAATTTGTCTCCCAGACTGTCTGGCCTTGGCTTGGAGAAGGCAGGGTTGCTGTGTAGCACAAGGAGGTGCAAAAACAAACATGGGCACAAAACCAAATACTTGACTGCAAGAAATGTTCTGAAAGTTATACAAGTGAAATACTACTTCCAGCTGTCACTTTATGCAAAGATTAAGTTGAACTCAAGAGGCTGCAGAAACAAAGCAAGAAAGTGAGTTATTCATTATAGTACCTATGCAAGTTGTAGAAGATGCCTGAATTTTCTACTGCTGAATTACTGGCGATCCATTTGTCTATTTATCTACATACTCATTCATTCGCTGTCTTTATGTATATATTTGAAGGTATGTTGCTGCTAAGGTAACAAGGCTTAATATTCTTTCCCTTTATAGCCAAGAACACCCTGCCCACCAGCCACCCTTTCTTTAACACATGTTGGCCCTTATGGTGGTTCCTTCCTAGGCTTATGATCTGCACAAATCATGTTGTTGAAATGAACATTGTCATCAGAGTGTAAGTCCATTAAACACAGTTATGTGCATATTAAGGCTTTTTGATTGATAAGAGTGTGCTTAGACAGATGTGTTCCCACCATTGTTTTCTAAACGTTGATATCCATAATGCCCAGTCCTTCTTCATGTTGTTCTATCAAAGGCATCCCTCACTGGCTCAATATCCATAAACGGATTGGATAACATGTCATCATCCATGCCCATATATGGGCACAGCCAGTGTCAGTGTCTGGGGGCTTTCCATTTACTAAGTTTTCCCCATTTCAAGGCCACTTCAGAAGCATGTAGCAGAGACATAGATGGTAAATTAGCCACATTTTTCACTGCCCCAATCCTATATCTAACTTTCATTTTTAACATGGCAGTTGTTGCCTAAAACTCACATAGATGTTGAATTAGTTTTTGGGGGAGTAGAGCAAGGAGGACTTACTTTCAAATATTATTTAAGAATGCAGGTTTTTCTCCCTATAATCTAGCTTGCTGAAATAACATCTCATCTGAAATATAGTGTTTCTCAAACTGATTGCCTTTATTAGACTTTGATAATTCATGACTGTAGGAACTCTGGAAGCACATGCTTACCTTATTCCTGGTCTCAGAGAAATACTTCCACATGTGGATTTGAGAACCATGCACTGGAAGGAAAATAGGCTAATCTGATCATAAACCATGGAGCCCTCCTAAAACTGTGTAAACACTGAATGAGGTATTTCTCAAAGTCTGAGCCAGACGGAAGGCAACGTTTTGTGAAATATGTGACCATTCATTCATATTCAAAGCCTTCATTCAGCCTGTGGAATTTGTACTAAGCAGTATGTCTCATCCTCTGCCAGCCGGCACCCAGCATAATATTCTGAAAAATGAAATATTTTTGCTAATGGTGTTGTTCCTTAACTATTTAAAAATATTTTCTAATAAAGGAAAAAGTCAAGTCATGTCAAGACTAATATTTTATCTATTCATCCATTAAAATCTTGAGGTGTATAATAAAACTCTTAAACTCTTTCAAGATAATTTTCATCATTCTGAGTCAATAGTCATACTGTACATGGGCTGAGAGCTACCCTTTGTCCTTTGCTTATAGAGAAAACATAGTAGGTATTTATATATTTTTAAGATTTTGTTTGTTTTGAGAGAGAAAAAGAGAGAGAGAGAGAGAGCAAGGGAAGGGCAGAGAAAGAAGGAGAGAGAGAATCTCAAGCAGGCTCTGCACTGTCAGCACAGAGCCTGATTAAGGCTCAATCCCATGAACCATGAGATCATGACCTAAACTGGAACCAACTCAGTCACTTAACAGACTGAGCCACCCAGTTATCCTGTAGGTATTTATTATATGGGCTCTTTGCATTTTGCCTTGATATCATTAAGTTTATTTTTAAAAATATTTCAGGAAGAAATGATGAAACTGCATTGTGATATGAGAACACTAAAAGAAGGAGGAGCACAGTTATATTTTTATCACAGAGAGTATTATAAATAACTTCACACTCATGAGTCAGAGATGTCCTCAATGAAGAGCCTGCATCTGTGAAAAAATGAAATGTCTGTAATGTTCACAAGGGAGGATATCCATTTTGAGCAGTGAGGGAAATTAAGGCTGATGAAGGATTATGGAAAAAATAGTATCCAATAACATTTATTTTGCACTTACTATGTGTCAGGCACTGTGCTAAGTACTCTCCTGACTTGGAATTTTGTCATCTTCCAAACACTCTATTAGATAGGTGTTTTTGTTATTTCAACTTTATTGCAAAATTTGTGGGGAAGGCGAACAAGTTTTGTTTTGGGAACATAACATTCTTCTATTTTGAGATTCTCATTGGCTTTATTATAAATCACTTACAAAGACTTTTTTTTTTAATGATTGCTATCCACTTGGATGGTTTTCCTGTTATACAGAGTTATGCTGACTTGACCAGGATGGGAATATTCAAACTTTGTTCATTGGATCCCTAAGGGTCTTTGAAACATTTTTAGAGTATCTGCAGGTCAAAATTATTTTCATAATACTAAGCATTATTTACATTTCTCACTGTGTCACATTTGCACTGATAGGGCAAAAGCAATGGTGAATAAAGCTGCTGGTGCCTCAGCACAATCAAGGCAGTGGTTCTGAACTGTACTAGGGGTCACTGTATTCTTCTCCAAATAGTCACAAAAACAAACAATTTTTTTAGAAAGCAGCTTCACTTAAATTGTCCATGCCGAAGCAGCATAAATTACTAAATTTATTGTCTTTACTCTTGAGTACATATCTTTCTGATATTCTATGAGAAGTACATGTATATCATTTCTGTTACATATCAAAGTATGATGATTATTTCCAGAAAAGTACTTGTGCAATTAATTGGGTTCTATGCTGAACTAGCCACTTTTCCCATGGAACACTATTTTTTTATCTGAAAGAATGGCTGAGACAGACCATGGTAGTTCAGAGATGGGTATATGTTTTCTCAAAAATTAACAAAGTGAGCCTGAGTCTTCAAGGAAAATAACTCACAATATTCATGGCCAATGATGAAATACAAGTTTTAGGGCAATATTCAAATTTTGGAAAACATGTCAACGAGCATGAGCTTGAAAGCTTCCTAATACTTCAAGATTTTTCTATGCAACTGTGATGTCATCAATGTGTGTGACTTTTTAAAATACTGTATAATAATAGCTGTAAATGACCAATGCATAATGTTACAAAATCATACCTGAGTAAAAGATCCATTCAAAATGAAAGATATACCAATGGGTTTTAGTGTAACAGAATATGAAAAGTTCATCAATAATATATCAGATTTCACATTGCAACTAATCTTTAAGAAATTGCTACTAGTTGACTTTGAGCAGAATGGTAGAAGAATGTCAGTAATTCTCTGAAAGATTATTAGACTCAATTTCCATTTCCTATCTACATATCTGTATGAGGATAGATTTTTATATATACTTCAGCCAAAATAACATACTCCAACAGATTAAATATAAATATGAGAATCCAGCTTTCTTCTGTTAATCCAGACATTAAAGAGATTCACACTGAAAAAGTGAAAAAAAATTTAACTCTTCTCACTAAGTTGTATTTGGCTTTAAAACAATTATTTTTATAAAGACACATTTAATTTCCAACACATTAAATATTGATATATAAAAGAGACAGAATAAAAGGTCATTGGGGTCTCTAACTGTTAAGAGTCTAAAGAGTCTAGAACTAAAATATCTGTAAACCTTTGTTCTTGAAGAAACAAAATCCCACAAGAGAAGAGTTTACCTGCTCCTAAAGACTATTAGAGGGAAGATATTCGTGTGGGATGTCAATGAAATGAAGGTAATAACATGGCACAGCAGGGTGGCGGAGCAGGGCCAGCCAGCAAAATAGATTACATTGTCTACTTTTTATTTTAGTTTAGTAAGGAAAATTTTCCTAAAGTGATTTTTAAGGCAATCGTACTAGCTTGTTCTCTCTCTCAAGACATTTTGTTTTTATAAAATTACAGCCTGGAAAACACACTATGTGTTTAGTCTGAGTAGGTAGCCTGAGCTGTTTGTTAAATACCAGATCTCAGATTTGTGGCTGTTCCTCAAAAATAACTACATGACACTAGCAATTAAATTTATGTATCATTTTGATTATTTATACTTTAGCGAATCAAAGGAGGTAAATAGTGGTCTGCAGCTGAGCACTTCCATCAGCGTTTTTCAGCAAGCCTTTTAGATTCCCTCCATTATGAAGCTGGATACAACGCACAATCTTCCCACTGAACAGTCTGGAGTGAGCTGTCATTCATACTATTTCCATCCCAACATCTTCCCATTTCTGGAGTTGGAAGTTGCTGCATTGCAAATGTGCCCTTTGAACCATGGAGGACAGGCATGTTTAGTCTCAACTATTTTCACATTGTTCCATCTTTTACTTAAGATATTGTTGATCATTCAGCATTAGGGCTTCTTCAGCCCTGCCTCTCAGGGTCCCATGGTATTGTACTCAAATACAGTATTGCAATGAACTGGGTAAGCAGTCAATGGCCTAGTAGGAAGACTGCTGAATAGGTGGGTTCTCTTTCACTGGTGCTCCTGCTTTAGCTATTTTGACTCTTCAGGTGACTAACATGTCTTTAATTCAGTCTTGCTCAATAAACGGGATGGGTAACTTCCAACTTGCCCTGGAAGATAACCTTTAGTGACAAGAACTGTGCATTAGATGGAAGTGAACTAAATCACTTCCAAGGTTCCTTACCACACTCAACATTTGGTGACTCCTTGACTGCTCTGCCCATTATATGAAAAATAGTTAAATGATGATGGAGGGGAGCATTTAAAATAACTGGAGGTGACTGTATTGAGCCTGAGCCTCCTCATCTGGAGACTGAAGTTGGGGAAAGCTTAGCTTTTCTTGGTGTAAGAAAGCTAATGAACATCCACCTCGGGACATGCCACATGATAAATTTAAACCATACCACTACTTGTCATATATAAATACGAAGAAGTAATCTGCATTTTGAAGCAGACTGTGGGAACAATCAGGCATTTTGGAAAATCTCTGAGTAATCAGTTTGAACTAATCCTAATGAGGCTTGGAAACCCCAAAATTAACCAAGAAATAATTTAGATTGAGTTAGATTGCACATTAACAAAACTATTGTTTTTAAATCTATCTACAGATCTTTGTCATCAATAATAGAAAAAAAACTCCTTGACATACTGAAAATTATGTTTAGTATCACTGGAAATTCTGTTTGATTAGGAAAAGCTGGTGCTCTGTGTTGAGAAAGGTTTCGAGGCTGATCTTGGATCAGAGGGGATAATATCATGTCTGAGTAACAATTGTAATAATAATAATAATAATAATAATAATAATAATTGTAGTTAATTCTTCCTTTAGTTTGTGCTAAGGATGATTATCCTTATTTTATTCATGAACTGAGTATAGACAGGTTAGATAACTTGCCAGAAATACATGTGGAGTTGAGATTCAAACACTAAATCCCTCTGAAAGACTACTAGTTGCTATGATACCATGGATAAATTATGAATTCTTAAAACCTTCATTTTCTCATTTCTAAAAAGTTTTGGACTGAATTGCTTTATAAACTCCCTTTCAACTCAAATGTACTTTTGTCTCTGAACAGTCAACTTGAATGCCTCATACTCTGGTAGTCTTGCCCTCCTTTCAATCCCTGGAATATTTATCATCATTTGGCCATTCAGTGCTATGCTGGGAATTGCACTGCTGGTTACATTATCCGTTTATGCATTTAGATCCTGTCTCTCCACATACATAGAAAATGTTTTGAGAAGAGGGATGCTTCCATGCCCTGCCCAAGTGACTAGCATAGTATCTTGCACATGGTAAAATTAATAAATATTAATCGATTATTTGATATGACCCAGGCCACCACATTATGTTATATTATATTATTATTAGTTGGGCCTCATATTTGCCACAGACTGAGGGGGCAGTCATATGGTCATTTCTGAGTCAGTACTACCTGGGCTATGTTAGATTTAGTGATCTAGAGTTGAAGGTGCACTCTAGCCCACAGTCGATGTTCCTTGCCCTTCTGACCGTTTTGAATGCCTGTTTATCTTCTTGCCTTCATCAACAGCAACTATTTATTTAGCAGCCTGACTTAAGACATTCCAAATATATACTCAATGAAGGCTTTCTTTTACTATTATTTTTCTGTGGAGGGTAAAATGCTGTCTTGTTTTTCCAGTTCTCCTCCTAAGTGTGATGATTTAGATGTTCCTGCTGTTAACTGGCTGCTTTTCCATTTCCTTCTAGCATTGAGTGCCCCACACTTTTCCACAGAAGCCACTAATGAGCTTCTTGCCTTTCAGGTCCCTGGTTCATTAATAGCATAGAATTTCAGCAATGCTGGATATTCTGGACCTTGTCTTTTCTCTTTCCTTCCATTACAAAAAACAAACAAACAGACAAAGGAAAATTTTTATTTGTTGAAGTCACTAACTCAGTCTTGCCTGCTTTAAGATCCTAAAACTGAATATATGCAAGAAGCTTGGAATCAGCTTTTCAATCTGGTTAAAAGCTTACAGATTTGATCTCAATTTTCCAAATGAGTATGTCTTCCCCATTTTTTTTCCTGTTTTTCTCTACCCACGTTCAGTCTTTGTCAATGGTACTTCATGCTTCTAAGTGTGCTTCTTCCTTCTTCCTAATTAATATTGACCAAGTTCCCAAGTATATGGGGAACAATTCTAGGGACTATGTGGATGGAACATAAAAGTTAAAATGTTCCTGCCCTATCCCTTCTGCTTGATTCTGGCTCTAAATGATGCCATTCTTTCTACCCGCCTGCTGGCCCCTTACACAACTTTCTCTCATTCAGACAGTGCCAAAGAGCATCAATGCCCTTTCGTCCTGCTTCTCTTATAGCCTTGCAGCAGCACAGGGCAAACAGAACTGTCAGCAGCACAAATACCATTCCTGTCAAACCTGCTCTGCCTCGTGTCCTCTGATGAACCAGCAGTCTTCATGACTGTGTCATCCCAGAATGGAATTCTGAATACAAGGCCTGACAAGTTCTTCCTCAGTGCTTCTTAGACAGGCTAAGCCAGATAGAGAGCCATACCTGTGCCTCTCAGTGGATAACTCCCCTTGTTCATTTCTTTGTCTCCAGGTTCTCACATGGCACACCTCAGTGGAAACTGTGGTGTAGTTTTGCCGTCTTTTTGATGTCTCTTTTTTTTTTCTGCTTCTGTCTCAGGGCTCACAAATTTCTATACCTCATAAATGCATAGAGATAACTACACAAAGAAAAATAAATATATTTCTGCCTCCTTCAAGCATGCATAAGTCATCACTCCCATGTTCATAACACATGTTGAGTCTGCCTCAGTGCACTTGCTCAGACATGGATGATGTTTTATTTTCCCTTCTTTGAAAAATTCTAATTTTCATCTCTTGTGAAATTGTCTTGGACTTTGCTTCAGATTTAAGTCCAATGTGTGTGAAGTCAGACAGATGAGTGAAATCTGTTCCCAGAATCTGTGAGGTAACAGAAAGCTTTCCCCAGCCTTCCGGGACATCTCCCCATCTGATCAACAGTGGGAAGTTATAAGTGGTAGCTTTTCATACCATTACATTAATTATGCAGGGCGGAAGCATTTGTAAGCTTTCTGTAAAAGGACAGAAAACTAGAGATTACAATTCATTTATGTTTGTGAGGTACTCATCACTGCTCTACTTGCAGTTATAGATTTTTTTCCCTTCTAAATGTTCCACTGCTGACTTTTGGAAACCTGGATGTATGAGTTAACCCAGAATTCACTAATGGGGATTAGTCCTTATCTGAGACCTCAGACCGATAACTCTTTTTTTCTTATCACTGAAGCATGTTCATGAATGGTTTCCTTGCCTTTATTTTTCTAAATGGTTATAGAAAGTTCATTCCATTTTGCTGAATACAATACTCTTCAAAATTTCACAACACAAACATATAACTTTCTTATCTTCTGGGTATTATCTAATATACCATGGACAGATGAGAGCTTTCCCAAAGGCCCCCCCTTCCATGAACTTTTGTGAAGTTATCTGCTGGGCGCCTGGTATCTCCAATTCCATCTCTAACGACTTCAGCAGCCTTCTCAATGCATCTTCAGTATCTATGGAGTATTTACTGTATGTCAGATCTGTGCTAGGGATAAGAAGATAACCAAGAAATGGCTCTACTCCAGTAAAACTCAAGTTCAGAGGTAAGATGGCGAGGGAAGGCATGGAAACAGGTGACACATACACAGTTTATTACAATATAATGTGCTCAATTCTGTAAAAGGAAAGAAATCAACTTTGTGGGATACTCCCATGAGAAAGTTTTTATCTCTGCTAGGGGACTCTATTGGGGAAAAAAAGGCTTCACTAAAGATATTTGAGTTGGTTTTGAAGAATGGGAAGAAATGCAGGAGAGGAGAAGAGATTTCAGACAGGGAAGTTAATGCTGTCAAATGCTTAGTGGCATGAATAGGCCAGGTTGGATAGAAGAAGGTAAGAAAATTGATACATTCAGAGTGTAAGGTCTATAACCAGAGAATCTACAGTATTTGACTAGCTTCCTTTGTCATGTAAATAATTATAGATTATTCTGCTTTACTGAATTTATAGGCACAGCTTGAAGATGGGTAAGAATGAATATACCTATTGCTCTTGTCATTCTTTTGCTTAGTACCAACACTCTCAAAATAGTTAAGAAGTCAGTTAACCAATGTTCCCCTTCTCAAACACTGACTGTGGTTAATCTCCCAGAGCTCTTTATATCTTGATGTAGATAATCCCAGGCCTTCCTCTTAGCTTTCAGTTCAATGGTTGAGTAATCCGACTATCAGGGTCTCTCCTATTTGTATCAGCTCCCTGCCTCACTGTCAGGAATCACAAGCTGCTCCCTTCCGGATAGAGTTGTTGTGTGCCAGCTTTGAATGCCAATTTAGAGATCCGTAATTTATTTTACTTCCAAAAAGTAAAGGTAATTTTAGCAAAAAGTGACTATTATATATTTTCCCCCTTTACTGGAAAATTACACTTTTACAAGTCACTGATCAGTAACTGAATGAGTGACCATGAGATGGGGCCTCAGAGAAGCCTCATACAGCCTTTAATAGGTCTTTTCAGGGTTTATCTGGTATCTTAACAGATAATGTGACACCAACATTACATTTGGTAATGCAAAATTTTATCCCCTCCTCTGGTAATGTAGAAACTAAACTTGCAGTTTCTGCATTTTGTTTTATGTTTATTCCTTGCCTGACATTTCAAGAAGTGTGTAAGAATTGCAGGGGTATATACTGTACTCAAGGCATTGCAATCAGAGAGAAGGAGAAGTGACAAAGAAAACAAAGAAAGAATGTGAGGAAGAGAAAAGAGGACAGGAGAGGTGGGGGAGGGCAGTGTTGATGTTCTCTCTGTATGGTCTAGACACAGGTGCCATCTGATTTGATATTAAATGTCAACAGGTGGGAGAAGACAGAAGATCTAGAGATAGACTGATAGAAGATCCAGGATAGACTGGAGTTGAAATCTTTTTTTGCTGAAAGCAGTGTTCAGCACTTGTGCAAATTTCCTTTGGGATTGTAGCCTTCTCTTTCATGAACTTCTCACTCCTGTTATTTCTAGTTCCGGACCATCTGATCAGAGACTACTGGAATTTCCAGCTCTCTAGGCACTAATTTTAGGGGCTGAAACAGCAACCCCTCTGCAGCTCCTACCACAACTGCCACTGCCCTGCTGAGCTGTGGGGCTGTGCCAGCCCAGGCACTCTTGCCCAGGAAATGGAAGGTGGCATTTAAGTGGCACTCAGGACTCTCCGAACCAATCCTAAAGACTCTGAATCAGGCCAATTCTAAATTAAGCTTTCTTGGGTAAATGAATAAGGACTCAAGAAACCTCAGAGTGGAAAAAAAGAGATATGAAAAGTCATACCTCTGAATGTATTTCTACTAACCCCCAGTTTTGACAGGTAAACATGATTCAGTATTTCTATGACTTATTTTTATGCTTGAGATACCTTAGTGTTCCAGTTACATAAATGTAACTCCATCAAATCTTTATATTTAAAAGATACAAATGGTGATATCACAGATTTAGAAGAGGCTTTTTTTTTTAACTTACAAGGAAACTGAGGCTCAGGAAAAGCAAGTGCTCTGAAGAAAATCTCAGCTGGCAAAGATGAATAAAAAACCAAACTTCCTGGTATAGGATAGAATATGCTTTCCTTCAGAATCACTTTTCTAGGATATGCAACAAAGGACAGAAAAATGGGCTTATTTGTATATCACACAGTATTTTTAAGTCTTTCATAAAGTAATTCTGATGTGGCTACTTGCAGTTTTTTATATTGTTCAGCTAAAGCTAAATTGCCTGGTGTCTCCCAATAACATTACTGAGACCCAGTGCTATGAAAGAAAGCTGGTAGAAGTCTATGGCTCAGATGCTCTGTCTTGACCTCAGAACAATTACCTACCCTGAACAAAATGTACAGTAAGGGATGCCAGTGTCTACTGTTCTGGAAAAGGACAACATTTGCCTTAGGATTTATACCCAGATTTCCACAATGCACTCAGACTCAGCACTAGGTCACTGGGCTGAAGCTCTGCACTGAAGCCAAGCGGTGTTTAAACCAACATACTGAGAGCTTGTGCACCAAGGGCTGTAGCCATGCTCTAAAATGTGACTCAACTGTGGTTTGAGATTTGTCTGTGTGGGGTACTGGAAAGAATGCTGCTTTGGTTGGGCACACTAAATTCTAGTCCCTGCTTGGCCTCTAATCAGGTGGTCCCGAGTAAATCCTGTAAATCCTGAGCATTTGTTACTAATCTATAAAGTATCTCTATCTTTTCTATATATAGAGTTGTTCCAACTGGGAAATAAGTTAACACAAATGAAAAGTATTTATACATGGAACGGGCTAAAAATGTAGATTACTTTCAATGTTTATAATTCCCAATGTTTGAATAATATTAAAACAGTTAGGCCTCTGTTTGAGTATATGTGGCCAAATGTCTCCTAAAAGGTTTCCTATGCTAAAATACAAAGCTAAGGACCAAGCCAAAGTCTTTGACACAAATGATGCTATAGAGGAAGAGATCCTGCTTTGTTCTGTGCCTTTCAAAATAAATATATTCAATATTATACATTGACATAATCAGCTGCGGACTATGTGTCAATAAACTGAGAACTCTTGGGATATATTCATATTATGTGTATATTGTTTCAAAAATCCTTTTTCCTTTTGGACTCATTCTATTACTAGATCTTTATTTCTCAGCAAGCTCCATAACACTAATTTCAAAATTAAAGCTAAAGAAATATTTCCTTCTTTTGGATCTTTCTTCCCTGGTAATTCTGCTCCTTTATGTTCTGTCAAGTATTATCAATAAAATCAGTCATTAATTCAACTAATATTTATTAAAACCTATTGTGCACCATGACCCTCTAGGGCTAGACTGACAAAACAGACAAAACTGCCCTGTCATCTTCTTCATATTTTGAATTTATATAGTATTTCCATATCTCTCAATTTGTACTGTAGAATCCCTTAATGCATTTAAGTGACCAACTTGTGATGATCAATGCTCTGTTCCTACTTGTCTACCTCCATTTCCATCCTAGAATCCTGGGGTTCTAGCTCCATTCACCCACTTCTTTCTCTCCCCAAAATCAGCTTTTGAACTTTTTTCAAGGTAAAAGCTATAAGATAATCCATTTTTGGATGATGTTAGCCAAAGATGAGCTAGAACCAAATAATTATTTATCTATGAGATTCATAGCCTTCTACTTTGAATGTCATACTAATCCCTAGCCCCAGAGCATGCTTAAAGTCTTACTCCTCATAGGTCACTTAGTATTGCTACATAAAGTTTATAGCATTTGTTAAATAGTTCATTGTACACTCAGGTTACCTAACATTAGTTGGGCCCTTACTGAGCAAAACAAAATCCATATTTGTCTTTGTTGAAAGCATAATGGTCTTGGGGTGCCTGGGTGGCTCAGTAGGTTAAGTGTCCAACATTGACTCAGGTCATGATCTCATGGCTTGTGGGTTCGAGCCCTGTTTGGGGCTCTGGGCTGACAGTTCAGTGCCTGGAGCCTGCTTCAGATTCTAGGTCTTACTCTCTCTCTGTCCCTCTCCTGCTTGTGCTCTGTCTTTATCTCAAAAAAAAAAAAAATTAACAACAACAAAAAAATAATGGTCTTTTCATTGCTATTTGAAAATTTAAGTCTTTAGGACACAGTTCTAGTCTCAGTCCAAGCCGATATTTGCTCTCAGTCTGTGGCCTCTCCTTCCACCACTTCTCATCCCCTGTACAGTCTTATTCTCCTGCAAACCTTTTGCCACACTACATGCATCTGGAAGAACATTTCTGAACCCCAAGTCCAATTGTGGCAATCTTCTCTCTTTAAGCCTCCTCATTAGTCTTATGATAAAACAGCTGAAACTCTAACTCAGTTTTCAAAGTCCTACACAATCTGCCCTCTAATAGTGTCCTATCTCTTCACTCGGTGTTCTTATCATGTCTTTTCATGCCTCAGGGTCTGTGAACATGTTTTCCTCTTCCTGGATTACTTTTTTTCTCTCTTCTACCAATACAATATTCAAATCGTCCCAATTACCCTCCATTGCCTGGCTTTGGCGTCACTTTGTCCAAACAACAAATAACACAGCACTAACACTTCCCTGGGCCTTTCTGTGGGCTTTCATCAGTATGGACTTCCCCCTACCTTTACCTTCACTTATTACATTGTATTCTAATTATCTGGTTATTTGCCCATTTTACCATCTAAATTATAAATTGTGAAGTTAGAAACATTACCTATTCTATTCTCTGTTATGATTCAAGGATTCAGCTCAGCCCCCGGCTTTAGTAGATGCTCAATACTTATTTATAGAATAAGCGAATGTGATTTAGTTTCTGTATACACTGTTCTCTCTAAGACCACCATTTAGGCTCTTACTCTATGACCTATCCAATGCTTATTATTTTCCACTTCTTCCCAGTAATTTTGGCAACATCAATGGTTCCTTTAAGAGCTCTTTTTCTGCACTGATAAAAATGAAGATGCTCTCTCTGCTATTTATAAATGTGTCTTCCACAATAGACTCCTTGTGTTTTTTAAGTTCAATATGTGCACAGCTTTTGTTGCAAACTTCTGTTTATTTTTTTCTCTCAGATATCTTACTTATTTTCATGGTTACAACAATCAGCTGTACTTAGATGTTTTCAAAATTTCTCGTGTAGCACATACTACTAACTTGAACTCAAGCTCTTCTCCACTGGATATCTCCACTAGGGTCCTCTTCTCTTGAAACTTAACAGTTTTGAATCTGCTTATCAGTTTTGGCTCCAAACAGCTTTCTCTCATCATAGCCCCATATTTATCAACACTTCTATTAATTCAAAATCATTTTAGATTCTTCTTCCTCCTTTTTATTGATGCCAAATATACACTCAGATCAATGAATTTTTTTCTCTGTTATTTGTTTCTTCAGTTCCCTCCCATTTGAATTCCATTATCAGTTAAATACCATGCTTCCTACCTAAGTTACCTTCTTTAAAGATCTCAGATCTACTATTGCTCCATGTATATTCGATAGGCATTCCTATATTTGCATATTCTTTCTATCTTCTTAGAACACCCTTCTCTTACTGTTCTGCTTCCCTGAGTTCTATCCTCCTTTACAGGTTCAATACAGACATGTCATTATAGACATTCCCCACTTGTACCAATCTAAAGAATATCTCCCATAAAATACTTAATTTATTTACTATGTTTTACCAGTTAACATACAGTATAATGAATATTTGTTTAAATATATACATTTCCGTTTTAGTTCTCTGATCCAGTTCAGGACTGAGGATTGAAAAACAAATTAGAGTGATATTAGAAACGGTCTTTATTCTAGGATAACAAATTTAGATTTGAATCAGAACTATTTTAAGAAAGTTAATCTAGTGTCAGTGTGATCCAGGGGGATGTGTGTGTGTGTGTAATTGAGAGAAAAAGGCAACAGGGAGGAAGGGGAACCTGAATGGAGAGGGAGGCCAGTTAGAAGGGTTGATAATAGCCAAAATAAGGGTAATAAGAATATGAATTAAAGTAGAGACAGGGGACAAAAAGAAGATATAAAAGTGAATGATATTATAAAAGCAGAACTGATAGATTTTAACAGCCAAGGTATTAGGAATAAGGAAGAGAAGGAATAATTATAAGTCAATTAACACTCTGTTGAATATTCATTCAACAGATATTCACTGAACACTCAGTGTGAGGCACACTCTAGATGATGCCAACAGAGCATGAGAAAAGGCAGGCACTGTCCCAATCCTCATCGAGCTCACATTCCACTGGATAAACCAAGATTACAGCCTGGGTGATTGGAAGATGATGAGGCCATTAATATAGAGGGTAAATAGGGAAATAGGAAGTTTCATAGAAAAGTTAATATTTTTAGTTTTGTAACTAATTATCATGTGCTCACTCTGGGCTGCACACAATATTTTATTTTAATTACTTTGCCAGTACTAACTAATCCATGTTATAATCCTGTGAATTAGATATTATTATCAAGCTCATTGTATAGAGGAGGGACCAAGTCATACAAAGGCTAAAGAATTGAGCTTACGTCTATGTAGCAAGTATTAAGTGAAGGAACAAGGATCTAACAAAGGTAGACTAGCTCTTCTTTTTTTTTTTTGGAGCTCGTTTGACACACAATGTTACATTAGTTTCAGATGTACAATATAGTGATTCAACTTCTCAACAGATTATGCTTTCAATACTATTACAATACCATTGACTATATTCTCCATGCTGTGCCTTTTATTCCCATGACTTATTCATTCCATTAACTGGAAGCCTGTACCTACCATTCCTCTTCACCCACTATGCTCATTCCCTTCTTTCTCTTTCTTTTAGCAACCATAAGTTTGTTCTCTGTTTATAATTTTGCTTTTTGTTTATTTGTTTTTTTAGATTCCCCATATGAGTGAAATCATATAGTATTTGTCTTTCTCAGTCTGCCTTATTTCACTTAGCATAATCCCCACTGGGTCCATCCAAGTGCAGCCCAGCTCTTTGAGTCTGCAGTCTTATTACTAGGACATATTGCTTTGTAGATGTTTTGGGACTAACAGATGGAGAATATTAGAAGGTAAATGGAATATTTAATAGAAGTGTGGAGAGTTAGGGACAGATAGATAGATAGATAGATAGATAGATAGATAGATAGATAGATGATAGATAAACGTTTGGGAATCAGCTACATACAAGAAATACATAAACCCATGAAACTAAATTACATTGATCAGAAAAATCATGAAGAAACAAATTTATATTTTCATTTACCTTGTAATGTATCAGTGCTTCCTACAGTGCTTCCATTGGCTTTTGTGTCATTATAGGTTTCTGATTAATTTTATATTCTTCTGGCTACTCCTTAAACACTTTTTCTTTGTTCACTCCAAGTTGGCTTCTCAAGACTCCCTTTTAATATATCCACTCTTCTTACTCAACATATTCTGCCTGGGTGGTCTTATATTAAGCCGTTATTTCTCTTATCATTGTATGGTAAGAAACCTGAATATTCAGTCCAGTTCACCTTTCCTGAGATCCAGACCCAAATACTCAATAACTTCCTGGATTTATTCAGTTAGATAGTGAAGTCACCTTAAGTCCAATGTGACCAAATGGAATTTATCTTCTTTACTTCCAGACCTCCCCTTCTTTAAAGCCCCATCTTCATGAATGGAACCATTCATTATTCACTGCAGTATCAAGACTAGAAAACTTGGAGTCATTTGAACCATTCTCTTTCATTTATCCTTCTATCTTTCCCATCTAATAGGTCATCAACTATGTTTTAAGTTTTCTGCAAATTCATCACAGCTAATCCATCCTTGCTTTCATTCAGTTCTCATTACTTCTGAGATGGATTTATGCAATTGCCACCTAATTTATGTTCCATAATACTTCTAGGGTAAAATTGTTAATTAAATGGATCTTGTCAAACCCCTCCTTAAATTTCTTCATTGTTTCCCCATAGCTTTCAGAATACTTCTTAAAGTCTTCAACACAGCTTCCCTATATGTCTTTTAATTTTCTATATTCATTGTCATGCACGCTTTTCTCTTTAGCAATTTCCCCAACACATCCTTGAGTCACTATTGTGTGCTCATGCACATTCTAGTCTCCCTGCTGAGATTATCCCTTCTCCACTTGGCTGAAACCTACCCATCCTTTTGAATTTTTATTAAATTTTACCACTATCAACCCAGAATCCTCCATAGACTTTCTCCCCATCCTGATACTGATTTGGATGTCTTTTCTCTACAGTCCTATCCAGTCCCATATGTTTCTCTAGCATAGCATATACCTTACCACTCCATATTTATTGATTTTTAGTCTCTTTCCTGTAGGCTGTAAGTTCCTTGAAAGCAAGAACCGTATCGATTCACCTTTATAACTAGCATATATTACAGCCTGGGTACAGAGTATGAGCTCAATAAATTAGTTAAAAGGATGGTTAATTAGGAAACTGGAAGTATTCTTCAAGAAATACCCATAATCCCATTTGGAGCTTCACAGTGTGAGAAGTAGATTTCTAAAGAACAATTAAAATAATTATAGAATTATGTGGAAAGACAAACAGATATTGAGATTATTTATTATTATTGGTGTTGTAGAGAGATCTTGTAGCCTCTATAGTGATTATTAAATTCTGTTATCACAGAAGTATCAGATCTGAACTTTAAGCTACATGAGAGAGTGGTATACATCTGTTTTGTTCATATTGAACTCTTTAGCACTTGGCATGAGTTAGGATTAAATAAATGTTTACTGCAATTTGTTGAATAAGCACAGTAGCAGGCAGTCAAGTTAAATGGAATATATCATGCTAATATTGATAAAAATCAAAATGTGTTTCTAAAAAATGCTTTGTATTGATTTTTTGGAAGCTTTTCTGTATTATATTTTAACCTTTGTATGTATGTTCTCTCCCCACTCCCATTTTGTTGCTATTTTTAAACTACATTTATGGTGTTTTTGCTTAACAAAAGTGGTTTTTGTTTATGTAGACAAACTTTAACATTTTTCTTTTAGTGTTTCTGTGTTTCATATTATATTTATAAGAGCTTTCCCCACAGCAGGATTGGGAAAATATTTCTCTATATTTTGGTTTTATTTCTCTATATTAAGATCATTAATCTACCTGAAATTTATATTTGTATACAATTTATTTTGACTTAATGATTAATGTATATTCTTTCTTATATATTACTTTGTAATTTGTAGTTTTCAATTTTGCCCTGGTTTGATTGTAAAAGACAGGGAAGATATATTTAAAACATTTTATTTAGGGGCACCTGGGTGGCTCAGTCAGTTGAGTGTCCAACTCTTGATTTTGGCTGAGGTCATAATATCATGGTTTGTGCGTTAGAGCCCCATGTCAGGCTTGGCACTGACAGTATGGAGCCTGATTGGGGTTCTCTCTCCATCTCTCTCTGCCTTTCCTGCTTGCTCTTGCTCACTCTTGCTCTCTCTCAAAATAAATAAGTAAAAACTTAAAAAAAGGAAAGTCTCTTATTTATAAAATCATCCAAGGGTAGATGAATTTTTCAATTGGACTGCTGCATTCATCATCTCTCTGCTGGATTCTTGTGATACATTTTTTTAAATCCTTTAAAAAAATCTTTATCTAAATTTAAGTTAGTTAACATGCAGTGTACTCTTGGTTTCAGGAATAGAACCCAGTGAGTCATACCTTACATATAGCACCCAGTCCTCATCCCAACAAGTATCCTTTTTAATGTCCATCACCCGTTTAGCCCATCCACTCATCCCTCTCCCCTCCAGCAACCCTCAGTTTGTTCTGTGTCTTTAAGACTCTCTTATAGTTTGCCTCCCTGTCACGTTTTAACTTATTTTTCCTTCCCTTTCCCTATGTTTTGTATCTGTTTTGTTTCTTAAATTTCACATGAGTGAACTCATGTGATATTTGTCTTTCTCTAACTTACTTCACTTAGCATAATACACTCTAATTCCAGCTACATTATTGCAAATGGCAAGATTTCATTCTTTTTTATTGCTGAGTAGTATTCCAGTGTGTGTGTGTGTGTGTGTGTGTGTGTGTGTGTATCTCACATCTTCTTTATCTATTCATCAGTTGATGGACGTTTGGGCTCTTTCTATAATTTGGCTATTGTTGATAGTGCTGTTATAAACATTGGAGTATACATGCCCCTTCAAAAGAATTTTGGTATCCTTTGGATACTAGGTATTTACCTAGTAGTGCAATTGCTGGATTGTAGGATAATTCTATTTAAAAATTTTTAAGGAACCTCTATATTGTTCTTCCGAGTGGCTGTACCAGCTTGCATTCCCACCAACAGTGCAAAAGCATTCCCCTTTCTCCAAATCTTTACCTGTTGTTTCCGTAGTAGTTATTTTTAGCTATTCTGACTGGTATGCAGTGGTATCTCATTGTGGTTTTTATTTGTATTTCTCTGATGATGAGTTATGTTGAGCATTTTTTCATGTGTCTGTTAGTCATTTGAATGTCTTCTTTGGAAAAGTGTCTATTCATGTCTTCTGCCTGTTTATGCTCATAATTTTGTCTGCCCCACTCCCCTATCTACCTAGCAATCATTAGGAAACTTTTAAAATACTAGAAGGAAATTCTCCACACCATCAGATGATATTTGTGTCTATTTTATTGATTGCTGTATCCCCAGTGCTGTGAACAGTGCCTGGCACATAGTAAGTGCTTGATAAATATATGTTGATACAAACAATACTAACATGTTGATAGAACCATGCTGCTTCTCTGCTTAAAACTCAAGAGCTTCCCATCTCTTAATACAAACCCACTGAGTTCTTTCTCTCTTCAAAATCCCATGCTATTCCCACAAGAATTTTATTGTTTAGTAGACAAGAGCTTAAATATGACTGCCCTGGAGAAGTCTTTCCTTACTTCACTATTGTCAGTACATATACCTTACATATTTTGTTGTTGTTTTGTTTTGCTTTATGTCACATAACTTTGTCATTAATAATTTTTATTGCTCAGTTTGCTTTATTTACTTATTTTTCTCCTTTTACATTCTTACCAGAAAGTAAGCTCTATGAAGGTCTGTACTTTGCCTATGTTTTTCTCTGAGGTGACTTTTGTACACAACATGATGTCTGGCACCTAATATTTGTTAAAACAAAAATTTAAGACTTATTTTTATGGCAACTATTATAATGCCAGTGCTGAGGTTCCAGTCAATTCACTTGACAATTAAAAAAGAAAAACTCATTGGGATTATTCGGCAATCAAAAAGAATGAAGTCTTGCAACTTATTTGCTACTACGTGGATAGAACAAGAAGGTATTATGTTAAGGGAAAGTAGCCAGTCAGAGAAAGAAATATCACATGACTGTACTCATGTGAGCAATTTAAGATACGAAACAGATGACCATATAGGAAGGAAAGCAAAAATAAGGAAGGGGACAAAACATAAGACTCTTTTAAATACAGAGAACAAACTGAGGTGGACAAAACATGAGACTCAAATATAGAGAACAAACAGGATTGCTGGAGGCATTGTGGGTGGGGTAATGGGCTAAATGGGAAAGGGCATTAGGGAGGACACTTGTTGGGATGAGCACTGGTGTTATACATACAGGATGAATCACTGAAATCTACTCCTGAAATCATTATAGTATTATATGCTAACTAACTTGGATGTAAATTAATAAATAAATAAAAAAAGAAAATATAACTCATTGGCTAAAAATACATTAATCATGTCATACTTGATGTCTTTCATTTTATTCATGTTTGAATATAAAAACAGCAATATCAACAAAACAATGTTCAACCAGATTTGATTCCCTGGGCATTTTATTTCAAGTGCTTATGTATCAACAGATGAATTCATACAAGTAGACATAACTGAACAAGCATTAAAAGCATTGTTCATTAACACATAAACTATACAGATATCATATAGAAAATTAGAGACAAAGCCATCTGATTAGCAGGATGATAACGCTATTAAATAATTAAAGATGGGATGTTAGAAAAATGTATGGATAGAACAAAACACCACAGTAACGTGGGAAAAATAAAGACAATGAACATTCGTTGGGAAAGACATTCTAGAAAGTTGATGTCACCTGCTAAGTCCATAAGTAATACTTAAGTGTGTGTTGGTGCCAAGAAGAGTATTATTTGGGGGTACAAAGAGGTCCTGTTGAAGCTGTAAAGTGAAAATATCTGGATAGCTGAGAGGAACAATTAGGAAAAAAAAGGAATGAAGAAGCATATAAACATTAGACTGAATATTATTTTAAAATATAAAAAAAATATAGTGGAGGAGAATAGAATACATGTAAAATACAAAATAAGAGGATAGAAAAATGTGAAAATGGATAGAAAATTATAAAAAAAATATAAAGGCAAAGGAAGAAATTTGGTAAAAACTCATGTAAAATCATAACTCTTCTAGACATAGAAAGTAATAATGTGTTAAAATGAATACAATAGCCAAGTGATATAAAAGTATGGTGGCTGACTCAAAGCAATGTTTCCTTTTCTGCTATTTTATAGTATGTGATAGCTTTTAATAATTTTTAAATGCTGTTTTATTTACCTGAATTAAAAATCAAGTAACCCATGAAAAACAAAAATAAATAAACCTCTTTTTCTTGAGAGAACTTTGCCTTTATTTAGTCTTCTACTATCAAAAGGTAAAAATGTAAATATATAGCCAAAACTGAGAGTACTAATGGGAAGCTAAAAATGGTTTCAATCAACTGACATATATTTATTTAATGAGTGTTCATTTTAAGTTCTGTGATTTGGGATTGTAGAGATAACAAGTATGAGACTCTGTCAATTATAATCTAAATAAGGAGTTAAATAATGACATGACTTAATTCATAGAAAAGCCTGTATTATATCTACATTCAATTCATTTGCTGATTTTTCAGTATACAGAATTTATAAAAAGATGAATAAAGGATTGTATCACCATTTGAAAAACAAAAATGGCTCCCAGGTTTGAGCAGCTGGTTGGAGTTTAGGGTTTAAATTCCAGATTTACTTCTCTTATCTTAGAATGTATAGAAATGTTTCACTTTCTTCATCAATGAGATGGTTATAATGTCTACTTTATAGAATAATAAAAAGATACTTACTGCTTACAAAATATTCATGTGCTTCTTTATGTTTCCAAACTCCTTTGTGGTTATGCCTGGATATGTAACTTCATTCTGGTCAATGGGCTGTGAAAAAAGGTGAAATATGTCACTTCTAGTCCAAAGAATTTTCTTGCTACTGTGTAATCTTTAATTGTTCCCTGTTGAAGTGTTCTGGAAGCAGAAGATCCACCCCTGAAAGTTACTCGATTAAAATTTCATTGGAATAAATTTGCATGTTGTTAATTGTGCTGAGATATCTGGGTTTATTTGTCATAGCTACAGAACCTGTGCTGATTGGTGAATAGGACTGTTGTGAGGTTCATATGGGATTAGTATAGCGCCTGGCACAGAGTAAGGAAGCAATAACTGTACATCATTATTAATTACAAACCTTTCTAAATAATCTCCACATCTTCAGGCCCAAGATAGAGAGTTGCATGCTCTACCAACTGACTCAGCCAGGCACCCACAAATAGTTCTAAATAAAATTAGTTATTAAAACCTTTTTAGTGTTTTATTTTGTTACAGTAATAAATCAATATTGGGGGGGGAACCCTTTAGAATGCATTAGCAGAATGTTTCCAAAACTACTTCAATGATTTTAGTTTCTCTAATTCTTTTTTCCTAATTGAATACACTTGATCTTTTGTGATAGGAGCTCCTATTCATTAAACTTTACTTTCTGTAAACACAGTATATGTTTTTGGTCAGAGGACTTTAAGGTTTTTATTTATGGATAATTCATTGCTCTAAACCAATAGTGAAAACTAGTGATCTTTCAAACATGGAAACACCCTGTAATTTTCTTCTGGCATTGCAACAACTTTGATGTTCATCTTTCTCTCTTCTGGCTGAACCTATATACACTTAAGTACAGGATCACATTAAGAAAATGCTCAGACCACATGTAAACAACCTGTGGCTAGACAATTCCTGAACCCTATGCTATGTCCAATTTTCAAAGGATGTAAGCTTCTGTGTTGTTTTCTCTACCATATATTTTTCCACAAAAGTCCTACTTACTACTTTATCATGAACCAGTGTATTTGGGCATAAGTCTAGACATGCTGTGATTTGAAAGAAGTCTATCCTTTCCTGCCTACCCCACCCTTTTGCCCTCTGAAAAAGAGTTTGGACATCTCATGCCTGAGACATAGTTCTGTGGGTATGTTTAGGCAGTGCATCATGATTAAAATGATTTGGGGAAAAGATCTGGATGCTAAGGAATTAGAATAAACTTTAATCATCTGCAGATGAAAATAAGATAAGATAAAAATAAATACATAATAAGAAATGAAAAGAAAAGCAATGGAGATTGAGTTAAGTCAACTGGTGATCAGTTTTATTTTTCAATAAATAAATTTACTGATTTAAAGAAAAGGAAGAAAAAAAGAAACTTTCTGTGAATGTATCTGACAAACAGGATGATTCCATAACATTCAAGTATATCAGTTGATGGAAAACAAACCCGGAACTTCTGTTCATTTAGTCAGTGGATTTTATACGCTAAATTAGGAACCTGTTTCTCTGCACTTTTCCTTCATCTTCTTTCCCTCAGTAGTTAAGATATGACTCACCAGGATTGATTATACAGCTGACAAAAACAACCATGAGAAAGCAGGATGAGTGGTGAGAGGTGGGGGTGAACAACACTCATTTAAATATGGCAGAAACATCTCCATTTAGGAGAGTTCTTCTGAGAATGTTTCAGAGCTCAGAGGTAGGAAATTGAGCCTCCACAAGAGGCCCAGGACTAAGAGGGCTGATGGAATATTCTGTCAGAATAGGCAGGGCCCCAGGATATAAGGCGGACAGGCCCTAGTCACTGCATACACTGCATACTGTAACCAGAAACTTGGATGAAGAAGACAATGCTGTACTTTATAGAAGGACATAAACACAAGGCTGGGGGGGGGGGTGCTTTAATGCAGTGAGCCATGGTAACACAAAATTGACTGGCAGAATGGTTGAGACAAAATGAACTTTAAGAGGGATAACTATAAAAGATGTAGTCTTTTAATTTAAAATAAATATGCTTTAAAAATAAAATAAATATGTTCTTTAACTCAGTAATTTCTAGTTTCATGTTCATATATGTTCAAAGATACATACATACAAACTCAGGATCTTTGAAGCTTTTTGTGTAATTTCACAGAGCAGACACAGCAAATATCCTTCAATAAGAGTGGTTGGCTAAACAGACTATGTTATGTGACCCAAGAGAAACTGGCAGATTTTAAAAATACATCCAAATATGCTTATATAGAATGATGGAGTATGGAATAATCTCCTAAATATATTGTTAGATGAGAAAAGCAATCTGTAATGCTATACATATAGTATTCTCTAATACAAAAGATAAAGAAAATTGAGTCTTCAGGGTAGCTAGGAATGCACTGTTAGGAAAGAAAGGGTATTCTAGGCAGCTAAAATGGAGTGTGCAATTAACATAGGTGTGTAAGAGCTTATATGTTCAGGAAATAGTGAATAGTCCACCTAGGATACACAGCAAATCCCCTAGCTGCTAATCCTATATTATCATTTCCTCTTCTTGAATACTGTCATGAATGCCAATGCAAATGTGTTATGATATCCAAAAAAGAAAACAATCCCTGGTTACTTAGAGTAACACCAACACTGCTAGAAATGATTTAAATAAACACACAGGCAGGGCCTGCGTACATAGAGACAACCTTGGCTTTCAGCAATAGAAGCTACTTGCTCCTCCCAAAGTAGAGATATGATGCCTTTTGGTTTAGAGTGTGACGTCAACTTTAACCATCTCCCAGAGCAACAAGGGAATCAATAACAGCCTTATAAGTAAACAGGTACCTTGGCTGTTTAAGTACCTCTATTACCTATTGGCAAAGAAGGCAAACATTTATTCATTGTACTGATAAATATGACAATTTAAGTTTCCTTCTGTAAAATTCTGAATTAATTCTGGGGGCATCGTTTGCTATTGTGTGTGTATTAACCTGTAGCTTTGAACTGCATTACTATATTTATCCTCATTTGTAGACCCAACCTCTATAGTAGATTTGCTTATATAAGGTCTATTTTAGAATCATGGTTTCAACTTTGTAAGTCTTGTGGTTAAGTCAGGATAATACTGCAGTCAGTGCTGGATATCACATCATGGGCCAGAGTGTAGAGTGGGCAAAAGTTTTCCTTTGTGTCCGCCCAGTCTTTTCATACAGGACCCTATATTAATGCTTCTCTTCTCAAGATCAGAGTCATCTCTTTCTTGGTCCCCTGCTGAATCTAACTCCTCGGAATTCACCATGGAAATCATACTTTGGTCAAAGCTGTTCCTAAACATAACAAAAAATGTTCTAGTCCAAAGGAGTTTTTCGCTTTCTCAGCAAATGTTTCTCTAATTCATTCTTATGAGTTTGTAGACATAAGTAAATGGAATATGATGATAAATCTAATTTCCGCTTTTTTGCAAAGGACTCTTGATTCTTGGTTTTCTTCCTTCACTGTATCTTGAAGCTCTTCCCCACCTATATGTGGCTGCTTAATGATGAATGTATCACTTGATTTTTATTCTGGAAAATTCTGGTTTGGGCTAGGACTCTAAGAATTTCTGGTAGTATTATCTGTGATTATTTTAACAATTATTATTATTATTACTATCATTATTATTATTGCAGTTGGCTTTGTGCCCCTGGGATGCTCTCTCTCCTTTAGTATAATCAGTTATGAGATAAAGTTGTCAGATGAAGTTTTCTCTTATGTACCATTGGGCCTCTAAGCTCTATAATCCTGTGATTTTTGTTTCTGTAAGTCAGCTGATATTTTTGGTGACTTGGAAGTTGGTCTCCACAATCAGACTCCCCTGCCCATTTGGCATCAGTTGCCTGTTCACCCTGTACTCTGTGAACCTCCTTCTCACACAGGAATCTCTTTGATCTCAAAGCAGCTCTGTAAGGTGCAGAGAAAAACAAATACCAGGCTGTTTCCCTTCATGGTGCTCATGGCAGTATGAGTTGTCCTAAAGAAAAAGAAAGCTTAAAAACAACTGATAGTACTATGCTTGAAGAAACATTTGCAAGTACCAAATTAATTTCTATCAACACAAACAAATATGCTATTTTAGAAAAGTTTCCCAAACATAAAAGGAATAGAATGAATGACATTTTAAAATGGCTTTGAATGTCCATTTTTATAAACATAACAACACCCGGTGGGGTTCATTGTGGGGGGAGGCAACTCCTGCTTTTACCACAAACTAAATTCTCTAGAGCTTTGAGGGAATGATTTTTATAGTAGTCCTTTCTTCATCAAGCAGTTATATCAAATTATTCCTAGCATGCATGTAATTCACCAATGAACAGACTATAAATATGCTTTTTCATAAAAATAAGAAATTAATTATGCATGGATATACATAAGTTAAATTAATTTGATAATGAACATGCAGAAGCAAGAAATCTTTAATCAAAAATCACCCTGGTGCCTTACAAGGAAAAAGTAAGGACATTTTAATATTAAAGCCTAACTAAGCATTGAATATGCATTATATTCAGAAACTGGGGATGGACAAGAATCATCAGACCTGAGTTAAGATGTATTAATTTTTACATGAGGTACTTCTATAATAAGAACAGTTGATAATAAAGAATACTACTGATAAAAACTAAGCCAAAGCATGTATATAGATTTATATATAGGAGAGGTAATTTCTTAATTGCATAGGACTACATTTACATAGGCATTCAGTACTTCACTTAAATATGACATATTAAAATAAAGGATCTAATCCATTAAAAAACATACAAATCCTATCCCCAAAAGGACAATGGGATTTTTTTCTTAACAACCAGGAAAAGTGTTTTGGTGTTCTCACCTACTTCTATAGGGATTAAAAACACAGACTTTGGGATTAGAAATATTTAACATATTTTCTTGATGACCTTGGGAAAATTACTTGGGAAAACTCTTCTGAGCATCATTTCTTTATTTCTAAACTGGGATACAAATATTTATTTCATAGAATTGTTGGGAGAATTAAATAAAATAATGTTTATGAAAGCATTTATCTTAGGATCTGGCTATAGTCAGAAAAGGTATCACTTATTTTTAATTTAATATTACTGATTTTTCTGTACTTTATGAGTTCTGTGTGGCTGATGGACATATATGGGTCATTTATCTCTGACTGTTCATAGGTATCTTTGGGTTTGAAAGGAGGTCTGGGACCAGGAAGTAGATGAAGCAAATCTGGATTGTGCTTATTGTGTATGAGGATTGATTGGATGGTTTGAGTTACTGGAATTTGAGACTGATTTAGCATTTTAACTGAGAGATGGGAAAGTGGTAAGAAGAAAAAAGTTATTGCAGGGAGGGTAGAAATGTTAAATATTCAGCGCTTCAAAAACACAATCTTGTAGCCTAACATGGCTTCAGGACTCACCAGAGCATACCAATCAATTGGAGTTGGCCCAAGAGATAAAACTTGTTTGCCATCTGTTAGAATGATCAATGACAATTAAATTGTGTCCATGGACCAGTAGCACAAACATTGCCTGAGTATGTTTAGAAAAACAAATTTGGGGGCTCCTGGGTGGCTCAGTTGGTAAGGCATCTGACTTTGGCTCAGGTCATGATCTCACAGTTCGTGGATTTGAGTCCCGCATTGGGCTCTGTGCCTGAAGCCTACTTTGGATTCTGTGTCTCCCTCTCTCTCTGTCCTCCCCCTGCTGATGCTCTGTCTCTGCCTCTCAAAAATAAATAAATGTAAAACAAACAAACAAAAAAGAATTAACTGGAGCATTTCTTAAGACAGGTGCTTTAAAAGTAAAAAAAAACAAACAAAAAACAGAAATGCAAATTCTCAGACCTATCCCAAGGTGAGTGAGTGAGGCTGGTTTAGGAAGACTTCCAGGTGCTTCTGATGCATGCCAAAATGTGAGAAGCCTACTCAGATATTCTTTTTATCAACAAATTGGGGCTTCTCAGGTGGCAAAATGGTGAAATGAACAGAGACTAATGTTATATAGGGCCTACTACATTCCAGGCAATGTCCAATGTGCTTTCATGTGCTTATTTCTCCCAGTAGTCTTTTAATGTAGATAGTTCTAGGTAGCTTAAAGAGATAATAGATAGACAGAAAAGAAGAGAGAGGAAAGAAAGAAGAAAGGAAGAAAGGGAGGGAGGGAGCAAGAAAGTCAGGTAGCTGGAGAGAGAGAGGCAGGGAAGAAAAAAAGGAAAGAAAGAGAGGGCAAGGAAAGAGGAAGGGAAGAGAGAGAGAAGGGAAGGAGGGAGAGACAAAGGAGGAGAAAAGGACGGGAAACCAGATTTCTGAGTAGTTATATAGCTTTCATGCAACTAGTAATAGGTTGCATTAGAATTTGATTCCTGGTTTAATTTTAAAGCTCAGCATCTTTTTTTTCTCTTCCATTCTGCTACACTAGGCAATATATGTAAGAATCAACCATTTCTGGGGCTCCTGGGTGGCTCAGTAGGTTAAGAGTCTGACTTCCGTTCAGGTTATGATCTCGTGGTTGGTGAATTTCAGCCTTGAGTTGGGCTCTGTGCTGACAGTTCAGAGCCTGGAGCCTGCAAAGGATTTTGTCTCTCTCTCTCTCTCTCTCTCTCTCTCTCTCTCTCTCTGCCCCTCCCTCACTCATGCTCTCTCTCTCTCTGTCTCTCAAAAATAAATAAACATTAAAAAATTAAAGAATAAACCATTTCTATGGTGCCAACAAAATTTGTTTGAGCCAGAAAAAAAGATGTACTTGAGAAATTAGATCTCAGTTCACCACTCCCTTCACAGAATACCATTTCTCACAAAATCATTATGAGCCAAAAAGCCATCCAATTCCTAAAATATCAGAATAACTTTATTCACCATGAAATCCAGAGAGGCTGTGGAAATAAAAGCATGTCAATGAAGAATTTGGCCCTTAGAGGTAGGAGAAAAAGTTTTGGTCAGAACATCAGGATTGATAATAAAAATTCCCAGTCACTTTTAAAAGTTTAGCAGATTATGTGTTATGTTTTCTAATATGAATTTCCAGATAAAGTTTCAGGAAGAGATCTGAATAAAATGTTCTAGTAACTGTTTCTTTTTCTTCCATTTTTTTTGAATACTTCTTTTTTTGGCCAAAAAGAATTTTTCTTGTGCCTGACAAAATAAACAAAATGCAAACTAGACAAAGAATAAGGTACTTTAAAACAATTAATGCATGCATAATTTTAGCTAATGCAAACATTTTCATAAAATCCAAAGTCTTCATGGTAGTTACTTTAACTGGAACCTATGTGCAATCAGGTAGGTAAAAGATTAATGTGAGGAAGCATAACACAAAGATCACATGAATTTTACAGGACTTGATGCTCAGCTGCTTACTCTCTACAGCACTGTCACTGTCATACACCAAAAGTGCTGGTGTGGTCTGGGGGGCTGGCATCATGCCAAATGGCATATCTTCACCGTGTAGTATGAAGGCTGGTCTTTGGTTTTCTTTTCTGTAGGTATCTTTGAGATAGCTTCAATGATTACAGTATCCAAAGGGCAAACTGAACAAGTTAGATATCACATCAAAAAGGACAAGTCATCTGTTGTCCAGTTGACTCTCATAATATTTATGTGACCTTAATCATAAGGATTTCTTTATCTGAACCATGTGGCATGGAAATAGAAGCACAAATTCTCTTTGTTCAATACTAGTTTGTCAGAACCCACTAATTAATTTTCCTGTGTGGTTTATTGATCTGCATCTATTTATTCTGAGTTTTCTCTTTTTTTCCTCCTTGTGGTAGGTCTGCAGGTTACTGTGTTCTCTATAAATTGTTTTAAAGCACCCATACTCCCACTCTCTGCTAAAAATAAAGCAGGAAATACAGACAAAATATATTATACTTTTATAGCCAGTTTTCCTAATCCTCAAATTTCTATTCTATTTATTTCCATGAGGTTCCTTTGTAGTAAGTGATAGAAATCCTCAATTTATAATATAGTCTTTTGTCAGTCATTCTACTGGTTGCCTTCAGGTAGAGATCAACAAATACTTTCAGGCAGTTTGCCTTTGTTGACACACCTTAAAAGAGGAGCAGAGATTTCAACCTCCAGATGTTTTGAACTCTCCAGCTAGTTAAAACTTTCAGATAAGGTACTCCAGTATCTCACTGTCCAGAAGACACACTTGTTGTTCTCCTGATACAAATGTGTGCTCAGTATTTGTGAACAATCAGCAACATCATAGGTGGCAACTTTCTACAGTTCAGATGAAGGGGCAATTTTTTGGACCAGTAGCATGCCAATGGTGGCTGTCTCCCAGCTGTGAGAGTACTGGGACTTGTGCCATCTCCAAATATAATATTAACTTTGTCCTCAACATGATGACTTATCTTATGGGTTTGGGTTAGTAAGCAAGACATCTGGTTAATGTCAGCTGAATTGAATATATATTTACTGAGCTCAATATGTGACATTCTAGATACATAAAATGCAATGGGGATACATGCTCTTTGATAGCTCTGAGTCTTATAAATTTTAATGGAGGCAAGTCAAAATTACAGCCTATTTACAGCCCCAGAACAACAGCCTGTCCACACAGTTGGTGATGATAGATAATGAGGATAAAGTAACCAGTAACGATAATCACATATTGAGAAATTACTATGTTTCAGATATGATGTTAAATTCAATGTATGTGTGATTTACTTCAATCCTCTCTGCCCCTTGAAAAAACTTCACACATTACTATTTCTATATTACAACTGAAGAAATTAAAGCTCAGAGACATTAGCTACATGAAAAACCTTGAGTGTGGCTGAAGCCTGACTATAGTGTCTGTACCATCCCCTTTTTTATTCTGGACATTACTAGTCCTGAAACTGGCAATTATAATGTTGGCATTTTAATAAAGACAGATATTTGCGGAAATACATTGGCTAGCTTGCTCTTTTATAAAGGATATAGGAGTTATGTATATACATGAAATGCAAAACAGAAAGAGATGGAAAGCAGGTAACTGACACAGTTGCAGCATAATAACAGCCACATAAATAGGCATATCTTATGAAGCTAATATATAGATAATTAGCATTTTAAGTATTTTATGTAAATTAAATCTTTTAAACCTATAGCAGCTCTATTATTCTCAGTTTGTAGTTAAAGAAATACCCTAGAAATTCAAGAAAAACTTTCTGAAAGGAATAACCAAGTAAAATTTGAAGCATAGTAATAATTAGATACAAAAATTAGAATAAAGAGTATGTGTCAGGATAGGTTAGAATATGCTGCAGAAATACTTATCTCAAAATTCTTAAGGGCTGAAAACAACACAGGTTTATTGCTCCCTTATATTTCATGTCCATCTCAGGACACTGTCCTTACTCGGGGACTGATAGTGCATCATCTGGAATGTTGTTAGTTGCCATGACAGGAGGGAGGAAGATTGAAAATCATACATCTGTTCCATAAAACCTTATGCTTTGATGTGACACATATTGCTTTTACTCACTTTTCACTGGCCAAAGCAAATCATGTGATCATGGCTAAGTTCAGTGGCATAGGGAGTATGATCCTATCATGTACCAGAGGAGAATATTTGGAAATAGTGGTGAATGGTACTAATTATTGCTACAGGGTAAAGACCAGAAGACTGTTCCAGACAGAACCCGGGGGGTAAGGCCTGATAATGTTCCACATGGATGGGAAATTATAAATTTTGGTATTGCTAAATAAATTGTGAAGCAGGCATCTTTTTTGGCAATGGTAGATTAAGGTTAGGTTATAAAAGTCCTTTTTGCCACTTGTATAAGCTTGGACTTTATTCTTTAAGCTGTAGGGAAACTTTTGGGCTGAAAAAGGGGAATGATTGTCAGATTTTGTTTTACATTGGTGATTGTGGCTTTAGTGCAATGAATGAATTTGAAGAAGTCAAAACTAGAAATAAGAAACTCAAATAGAACAGAATTAAACTAAGGGCCTTGCCTTTCTAATCATTTCCTCCCTGTAATACTTAGCACAAGGCCCTTTATATGACTGGTGCTTGTCATAGCTCAAGACTCAGCCAGTTAACTAAAGGTACAGGGCACAACATGGGGATACAATTTCTAGAACATGGAATAAAACAGAAAAGCACGGGTGATGACTGGAGCACAGAAGAGAGACAACTAAACTATGTTAGTGAATGCAGAGAAGATAAGATTAATAAATATTTAAGATATATAATTGATGGGCCTTGTTGATTAATTGAATATGGAAGGTAAGGGCAAGTAAAAGGCTAGCAAAGCTCTCAGATTTAAGATTTGGTAAATGTGGATTCATTAAATGACATGAAATATAAAAGGAGCAGGATTGAGGGTAAATTGTACTTAGAATATTAGTGGATTTCACAAGATTGAAAATGTTCAACAGGTATTTATAAATATAAGTCTGAAATCTGGAGGAAAGGTCTGGATAGGGATTTAGTTTTGGAAATCACTAGCATACAGGTGGTAGTTAAGATTTTGAGAGTGGAGGACAGTCCAAAGAGAAGCTCTACCACAAGAAAAGCAGTGGACCAGGGATAGAACTCAGAAACTCCAACATTTTGAATAGAGACAAATCAGGAAGAGTTTATGAAAGAGAGAAAAAAGGAATGGACAGAGGCAAAAATAGAGAGCCAAAAAGAGAACTCAACAAAGTCAGAAGCATCAGTCAGATCCAGAAAGATGAATAAAGTCTTAAAGTGACATTTGGAATTGGAAATAATTAAGATTATAAAATATACTTCTCCCAAACAGCCCTAGTGAGTATAACTGATATATGACAATTTTCACACTTTTTAATGTATATGATTTTAGGGGTTTGGACATAGTATACACTTGAGAAGCCAATGATACCATCACAGTAATATCTGTCACCTCCAAACTTATTTGTGACTCTTTATTTTATTGTTTTGTAGTTGTAAAGCAGAGCTAATACCCATTCTTATCAAACTATTCCAAAAAATAGAAATAGAAGGAAAACTTCCAAACTCATTCTACGAAGCCAGCATCACCTTGATACCCAAACCAGACAGAGACCCAGCAAAAAAGGAGAACTACAGACCAATATCCTTAATGAATACCAATGCAAAAAACCCAACAAGATACTAGCAAATCGAATTCAACAGCATATAAAAAGAATTATCCATCATGATCAAGTGGGATTCATTCCTGGATTACAAGGCTGGTTCAATATTCGCAAATCCATCAATAGGATCCATCACATTAACAAAAGAAAGGATAAAAACCATATGATCCTGTCGATAGAACAGAAAAAGCATTTGACAAAATACAGCACCCTTTCTTAATAAAAACCCGTGAGAAAGTCAGAATAGAAGGAACTCACCTAAACATTATAAAAGCAGTTTATGAAAAGCCCAGAGCTAATATCATCCTCAATGGGGAAAAACTGAGAGCTTTCCCCCTGAGATCAGGAACACGACAGGGGTATCCACTCTCACCACTGTTGTTTAACATAGTGCTGGAAGTCCTAGTATCAGCAATCAGACAATAAAATGAAATAAAAGGCATCAGAATTGGCAAAGAAGAAGTCAAACTTTCACTTTTCGCAGATGACATGATACTCTATATGGAAAACCCAGCAGACTCCACCAGAAGCCTTCTAGAACCGATCAATGAATTCAGTAAAGTTGCAGGGTACAAAATCAATGTACAGAAATCAATTGCATACTTATACACCAAAAATGAAGCAGCAGAAAGAGAAATCAAGAAACATCCCATTCACGATTGCATGAAAAACCATAAAAACCAAGGATGTAAAAGACCTATATGATGAAAACTATAGAAAACTTATGAAAGAGATTGAAGAAGACACCAAGAAATGGAAAAACATTCCCTGTTCATGGATCGGAAGAATAAACATTGTGAAAATGTCATTACTACCCAAAGCAATCTACACATTCAATGCAATTCCCATCAAAATTGCACCAACATTCTACTCAAAGCTAGAACAAACTATTCTCAAATTCGTATGGATTTGGATACAAAAGAACCGAATAGTCAAAGTCATATTGAAGAAGAAAACCAAAACAGGAGGCATCACAATCCCAGGCTTTCACCTCTACTACCAAGCTGTCATCATCAAGACAGTATGGTATTGGCACAAAAACAGACACATAGACCAATGGAATAGAATAGAGAACCCAGAACTGGGCCCACAAATGTATGGCCAATTAATTTTGGACAAAGCAGGAAAGAGTATCTGATGGAACAAAGACTGCCTCTTTAGCAGGTGGTGCTAGGAGAACTGGACAGCAACATGCAGAAGAATGAAACTAGACCACTTTCTTACACCATACACAAAAATTAAGTCAAAATGGCTGAAGGACCTAAATATGAGACAGGAAACCATCAAAACCCTCGAGGAGAAAGTAGGAAAAAACCTCCTTGACCTCAACTGCAGCAATTTCCTACTCGACACATCCCCAAAGGCAAGGGAAATGAAGCAAAACTGAACCCTTGGGACTTTATCAAGATAGAAAGCTTCTTCACTGCAAAGGAAACAATCAAGAAAACTAATAGGCAACCGACAGAATGGGAAAAGATAGTTGCAAATGACATATCAGATAAAGGGCTAGTATCCAAAATCTACAAGGAACTCACCAAACTCCACACCCACAAAACAAATAACCCAGCGAAGAAATGGGCAGAAGCCATAAAGAGACACTTCTCCAAAGAGGACATCCA